>NW_006921604.1:3388316-3398638 GCF_000298275.1 Orycteropus afer afer | reverse complement strand
GTTATAATAATTTCAACTCAACTAAGAAAAAAAAAGCATTTGATTACTCACCCGTGGAAGCCCCAACCTTTCAGCAGCAGCGCGTGGCCTGGGAATGCTGTGCAGCCTCCACTGAGGGTGTGATCTCAACCTCACATCATCTATAGTCACAGAAGCTGATGGAGGAGAAGGGCCTCCTGAGCATGAGCCAGGACCACAGAGAACGAAAACAATGAATGGGGACGCTCCCCAGAGACAGGAAACTGAAGATTGTGGACCCCATCCCCAGGGAGGGGCCTCACTCTGTCTACTCAGAGGGCTTCAGAATTTCTGGATTGGGGTCCCAGTGTGCCTCTTTCTTCCCCTCTCGAATGGCAATGCTATTGCCATTATCCTGTCCCTATTCTACTGCAGGGCCCTTGGCTGTGTGAGACAGATACTTTATCTTTTAATTTTATTATATGTTTATAGACTACTGGGCCAAGAAAGGACACATCAGTAATGGCAGAGAGACCACCATCTGTCACCTGGAAACCCAGGAACATTCCACCAAATACAGTTCAAATTATGGCAGACACTGCTGGTCACCTAAGTTCACATCTGCTCTCCTCTTTGGTCCTAATTTTTGAGAGCTGATTTTCAACAGGACACATAATAATTCCATCTAGAACAAGTCTGCATTTGTTCATCTCCCTTGCAAGTGAGTATGGCCACCACTTAGGGAGGGTAACAAACTCAAACTTAAAGGAACCTGAGTCATAAAGGATGGGGAGCTTCCACATAACGCTGGACTGCCTACTTCTGGATTTCTTTTACATGGAAAAATACAACTTTCTGTATATGAACCTCTGTATTTTAGGTATCTGTTATATGCACACAAACACACACACACACACAATCAAACCTAGTTGTAATTGATACAGTAGACTCCAACCTAATCAACCCTGGGTACCAGATTAGGAGACTGCGGGCAGTACAGCTTTAATCCCACAATTATATGGTATTTGGCAAACCTCCTCACTGTCTTGCTGTTGTTGCTAGCTGCCACTTGAGTTGGCTCCTAATTCATGGCAATCCCATGCACAAGAGAATAAGATGCTGCCTGGTCCTACACCATAACCATGATTGGTAGCAGATCAGACCATTGCAAGCCACAGAGTTTTCATTGACTTTCAGATCACCAGGTTTTCCTTCCTCCGTCTTAGCATGGAAGCTCTGCAGAAACCTATTCAGCATCATAGCAACATGTAAGCTTCCAATGACAGATGGTTGGTGGCTTTACATGAGGTGCATTGGCTGGGAATGGAACCTCAGTGTCCTGCAGGGAAGGTGAGAATTCTACTACTGAAACTACTGGACAGACCATTTCCCACCACTCCTCAATCTCTTAGAACTAAAAAAAAAAAAAAAAATCAGGGAACTAACAGTTCCTAGCAGGATGATCCTACATTTCCATATTAGGCAACTGCAACAAGAAACTTCAAGTTCAGGCAAAACGACCATACCTGAACCTGCTGGCCACCACCCTGTCCACTGATGCTTCTATACAAACTTACAAAGCAGTAAAGGCAGTCACAAAGAGGACTGCATTCTCCCATATAACATGTGCTTGAAAAATGTTTGCTAAATACCTTTATTTTCACCCAGGATATTTCTTAGCATGTCCCAAAGAGACAATTCAATTCTGTTGTAGTTCATGGAATTTTTGTTTTCATTTTCATGTTGTTGTTGTTTTGTCTTCATTTTGTACATGATCTCATCCACTGATTCCCCAATTGACAATTGCTTCCACCAATTTGTTTGAAATTTACCACGTTAATGATAAAAAAAAACCATTAATCAGGACAGAGCTGTGGGTTAGATGCTCTTAAATCTTGGGAAAAAGTAAAGCACATGTGTTTTAATATAAATTTCATTGTTTTTAATGATTACAGAAGTTGCAAATGCTGTCTAGGCATAGCCTAGAAAATACAGAAGAAAAGAAACCATTAATCCAACCTCCCAAAGTCAACACTATTAATATTTTGGTATATTTCCTTCTGCTTACTCTCCCTCTGTTTACATAGTTCTATGCGTACTGTATACATAACTTTGTACCCTGCTTTATTTCACTTAGCATTGCAATGTAAGCATTTTCCCACATTATTAAAACCCCTTGTAACCATAATGTTTTTCAGCAGAGCCAAGGCCTCTTTTTAGGTGAAGCTTAGATGGTCCTTAATGGGTTCATTGTCCCTTCTCCATGTTCATTGGAGAGTTATAAGGATCCTAGAGGTTGCTCCCTCCAAAGTTGTGGGCTGCTCTTTGCCTGTTGAAAAGGAACCAGACTGAGGCAGTCACAGAGGGGAAGAACATGCCAAGACTTGTTCAGCTGTCTGCTCAAAGGACCAATGTGTAGCCTGCTAAGCATTCTTAGTAATGCAGAAGTTCTGTCCTGCAAAAACACACACTGACTTTGAACCAGGGAGGCATGTACACTGGCAGGACAGCTGTCCCAGCGGCTTCAGGGGGGACAAAAAAGCCAGACCTAAGAAAGAAAACATTAACTATGCCAGTGATTGTGTGATGAGATGTTGGGACTTGTAACTTTCATTTCCAGAAGAGGGAAAGAGTCATCTTTAACTCACAGACATGAGGATGGCTTCCTGGCAGCCCTCAGCCTTGCTTTCCAACACAGGTGAGCATATGTGAGCTTGTAGAGCCTATGGGCCTGGAATAGGGAAGGAAGACATTCAGGACCAAGCAGCACTGGAAACTGACACGACTGGGCCTGGCCAGGCTTCCTGTAGTGGTTTTGCACTCTCTGAAGGTGAACATCTCTTCTCCAGAAAGGCAGTGACATGAGGGCAAGGGCTTTGACTATTTGCTCACTGTGTCCCTAGCATCTAGAATGTGGCTGGCACATACAGTAGCATTCAGCCCAGTTTATTGAACAAATGATTGATTTTTCACAAAATCCCTTAAAGGTTGACAAGAGGAACTCAATTTGTGTTCACAAGCATTTTCCCAAGCCATGGTATTTTAAATCGCCTCATATGCATGTGAAAGCTGGACAACAAATAAGGAAGACCGAAGAAGATTCAATGCCTTTGAGTTGTGGTGTTGGCAAAGAATACTGAAAGTACCATGGACTACTAAAAGAACTAACAAAACTGTCCTGGAAAAAGTGCAGCTGGAATGCTCCTTGGAAGTGAGAATGGCCAGACTTTGTCTGACCTACTTTGGTCATGTTGTCAGAAGGGACCATTCCCTGGAGAAGGATATCATGCTTGGTAAAGTGGAGGGTTGATGAAAAAGGGGAAGGTCCTCAACGAGATAGATTTACAAAGTGGCTGCAACAATGGGCTCAGGTATAGCAAGGATTGTGAGGCTGGCACAGGACTGGGCAGTGTTTCATTCTGTTGTACATGGGGTCACTATGAGTCGGAGACAACTCGATGGCACCTAACAACAACAAGAAGTATTTTCTTGTGAAGAGTAAATGCTTCCAGGGATATATGTGTGCTTAATCTTCACTCTCTCCAGGTGTGGGTCACTGTTCTCAGCTTTCTGTCCCTTCAGGGCCCTACCTCCATTGTATAGTAGACTTGGCTTCAGTCCAAGAAGGGTAAAGGGACATTGGGAAGTGGGTGTCACACTGAGCACAAGAGGTTCAGGTGACCATGGATAAATCTTATTTTAAAATTTTAATTCAGTACACCCACCTTTCTCAAATTTCTTTTCCTTCCCCATTTCTATTCCCTCTATTCTATTCTATAACCCAGAACTCAGGTTAGTGCTGTTAGTGCTAAAAGTCATCCATGTTAAATTTAAATACACCTTCAGTGCACAGGCCTTCATAAAATGTATCATTTTCTTTCTGGCAAAGTACAATGATAGTTCTCACTTTAAAGTAGTATTTTGGACTATGTGTAGCCCACCAATCACTTCTTGGAAGGAAGATTGGGCAATCTACATCCATAGAGATACCACCTCAGAAACCCAAGAAGGGGTCGCTATGAGTTGCAACCAACTCGACAGCAGTGAGTTTGGTTTTTTTACTATGCTCATAGGTTGGGTGTCTGTAGAATTGTATAAGCATCTGGACAAATCAAGAGTTGTTCTGGAATCTCCTCTACCCTGGGAGACAGGGAGGCTGATGGGTTTGCCTGTGGTGTGAAAATATTCTCTTTACAATAGGAAAAATAGACCATAGACTGTGATAGATACAGATAAGCATATCCTCACAAATAAGGAAACTACAACCAAATTCTAAAATGGAAACTGTATCATTATCATCATTACCATCCTTGTCATTGTCATCAACATCATCACTTTTATCTATGCAGTTGACTTGCATTGAGCTCTTACTATACCCCTGGCACTGTGCTAAGCAACATGTACCGTCTCATGTAATCCTCCATTAGCTGTTTAAAGGCAGGCACTTTATAAATGAGGAAACCGAGGCTCAGAGATGTTCAGCAGCTCATACAAGGGGACACAGGAGTGGTAAGAAAGGATCTGCACCTAGACAGTCTTTCTCCAGGACCTAGACTCTTAATCACTCATCATTGTAGAGAAGACAAGCAAGGCAGGTGGGACTCCAGACTCTGACTTTAAAGTGACTGTGTCCCACCCTTGGCAACAAAGTAGGATGGGACTGAGTCTCTCAAAGCTGCCTGATTCTTGTCTTCTTATTTACCATGGTGGCTCCAGAGCTGTGCCAGGAACACTCCAAACACTCAGAAGATAACGAATGAATGAACACATAAACGACTCAGTTCTTAAGCACATTTTGCACCATGAACTTTCCTAGATTGTTTTCAAATATTTAAACTAGGCTTTCTGAGGTGTACTTAGGTGGTTGCAGTCATGACTTTTGTGCTCCCATTCATAGCTATAAAACTCTAATGATACCTTCTTTATTGGCTTGAGAGGAGGCAGGGTTGCTGAGGTGTTGAGTCGCCCTCACTCACTCACACAAACTTATAAATCACAATGGCAAACATTAATAAAAACACTCCACAGAACAGCTTGAGGAGCAGGCCTAGTGGCACAGCAGAGTAGTCAGGCATCTCTGTACAGTCTGAGAGGTGGAAAAGGGCTGGAGGTGGTGGGCATTTTGAGATGATGGTGCATTTATCAGTATTGGCTTGCCAGAACAGCTGAAGACCATCAATCTGCCATGGGTTGTAGTCAACTCTGTTAAGGAAATGGACTGGGGAAAAAAGAGCACAGCAAGCCTGAAGTAAACTGAAGTAGAGCAACTATTCAAGGACATTCTCCCACTCCTTCTTTGTGGCAACCTATTTACCCACATATTCCCCCTTCTTTCTTAGTTAAAAAAAAAAAAAAAAAAAAACTTGATGTTATTTTGGCAGCAAAGATTAGATTTCCCAGTTTCCATAACAGCTAGGGATGGAAATGTGAATGAAATTTGTTGGGTGGCACTTCCTGGAATGAGGGAGATAGACAGCAGGTGGGGTACCCTTTCCCCTGTCCCCATTCTCTCATAACCCTCTTACTTCCTGTTGCTTGGAATGCAGGCTTGTTGGCTGGGCTCTAGTAGTTACCTAGAGGTCATAAGTGAAAGGTTAGGAGAACCACAAAGTCCTCAGCCTCTAGCCAAGGCCAGCAACTATCTGCTTCCTCATTTCTCACTATGAGTTTAAAAATAAACTCTTATGTGTTAAACCACTTAGGTTAGGTCTGTTAATAGCAGCCAAACCCAGTCCCTGACTCACCTTCTTTGGTAAGCAGCCTCTAAGACGGTCCCCAATGATCCGCACCTCCTGATATTTATACCTTGTGAGATCCCCTCCCCTGAGTGTGGTCTGGATTTACTGGCTTGCTTCTTAAAAATAGAATATGGCAGAAGTGATGAAATGTCACTTGCAAGGTAAGGTTATAGAAAGATGGTGACTTCTGTCTTGAGTGTTCTCACTCACCTTAGGATTGTTCACCCTTGGGGGAAGTTAGCTGCCATGTCATGAGGCAGCCTTGCAGAAAAGTCCATAGGGTAAGGGACCAAGACTTGCCAACAACCACATGAATTACTTTGGAAACATACATCCACCTCAATTGAAACTTCAGATGAAAACACAGCCCTGGCCAGTGGCTTCACTGCAACCTCATGAAAGGCTTTAAGCAAAAGATAACCTCAAGCCAAGTCAGATGCTTGACCCACAGAAAATGTGAACTAATAAATGTTTGCTATTTTAAGATTGTTTTATATAAATAACAAATCCACCAGACAACAATTTGCTCGGGTTAGTGTTCAAATTAGTGTTTATTCTCTAAACTTTCTATTGTATGTCTTAGCTCATACTCTCCTCACTAAAATATTGGGTCTTGAATAGAATGCCTGGCATAATGCTACATAGCAGTGTTCTATAGACGAATGCATGGATGGATGCATGGGAGAGACTGTGTCTTATTTAGCTGTGTTTCTTCTGCATCACCTGGGCATCAATAACTGTTGCAAAAAGCACGTGGGTAAAGGCAAGGAAAAGTAACAAAATGCATCATATCAGCCAACTATGACTGGAGCATCAATAATTCTACTTGAGTTGGCATTTTTAATCCTAACTCAATGATTTACTGAATGCAAATTCTTCCTTGAAAACTAGCCTCATTAAATTAGAATAATAAACAAAAAATAAACATTTATCACTATGCTCAATTAAACAACACATTAATATGCTATGTTAAGGCCAGAAGCTACAAGTCGAATGAACAGACTGACATCAAAAACAAAAAGTCTCTAATAGTTTATGGACCCATGCAGAAGGAAGAACTGACTGCAGAATCAGCTTACAGAGTTGTGGAAACAGTGATTCTGGCTCTCTGAGAGGCAATGAGGGCTTGTTCTTTGCTGTCAAATACAGTCTGCTCTCTTAAGAAAGGACTCTTAATTTGTCTAATGTTTCATTTCATTACCCAAGATATTTAAGTGGTAGCCTGTCACAAACTATGGACTCCATGTTTTGCTTTAATCTAAAGCAAGTCTGTTTAAAAGCTTTGTGCTCATGTGTAACTGTTTGTCAAATTCTACTTTTATATTGGAGGAGTCAGAGAGAACAACTTTACAAAGTAGAAGAGATAGAAAGCTTGTTGGCTAGTGGGAGAGACAAAGGTAGGGGATAAGACAGACAAGATGAAGAAGGATGAATGGGAGCAATGGTAGCTGGGTGAGGACACCTTGATTGGGCACCCACCCCAGAAGGGCATGGGGGACACGTGAAATATTTATGGTCAATGTTCACAGCGTTCCAGGCAGTGGGACACAATTTCCTCACAAGTTCTGTCCATGGCTAGGAAAATATATTTAAATATATTCTCTAAATCCAGTTTTAAGTTGAGAGGAACATCTGTCTGGAATTTTCATAGGAGTTACTTCCTTCAACGCACTAAGTAGATGAGTGTTGTCACTGAGGTTTTGTAGAGAGCTCAGAGGAAATTCTGCACATTGGGGAGCCTGGGAGCTTTATTTAGTATTTGTTTTGGCAGCATTTGATCCCATCCAGCCCCTCAGTGCCCCTCATTTCCTTCACACCCACATCCCTCACTGCTCCCTCAGGACATGGCCCTCTGTTCTTTGCCTGAGTTTCTTAGAAAGAACTTTATCTTAAGTAGCAATGTCCTGGAAACATAACTGGATTCTACTACTGGCCTCAAAGGAGAAGCACAGTTCACAAAACTACTCAAAGAAGTAGTTAAGATTGAGAAATAATCTCTTAAACTGGCCTTCTTGTGCAAGACAAAATGCTCTAGGAGGGCCAGTCTTCTTCGCCTGAGAAAAAACGCCAACAGCTGCCTAACAAGTCCCTTACTAGTGCACAATACCAGAAGGATCCTTAAATCATCTGGGCTTTTGAGCAGAGCCTTACCAGAGTACATCTCCATTCCCGCTGCTCTGGACCCAACAGCATGGAGGAGCCACCAGTGGGAGGGACTGTCCTTTTCCTCAGTCTGTTCAGAGGACAATTCCATTCCTTTGACAAAAAAGGAAAACTTCCCACGCTCTCTATGTACCAAGATCTTTCTAGTGCTGAGGCTAACTGCCTCCTTCAAAGGCACCCACCAGTTCTCAGGGCTTTCCCCAGGCCAAGATGCTGTGCCGAGAAAATGGCAAGTCTCCATAGCCACAGAGAGGCAATAGGAAGTCTGTGTGAGAACCAGCCAGAAACTTGTTGTAAGAAAAGAAAATTCAGGTCACATTCTAAGAATATAAGACGCTGAGCCAGCTGTATGATCAGCTCTCAAATCAAACCCCTTTCCATTTGTCAAAGGTTCCTCAGTGAAGTCAGTGACTAAGAGAACTGGCTCGGTCCTCAAATACGATGGAGAAGAACCTCCTTCTTTTCTCCACAGTATCTGAACATCATCTGGCCAAACTCTTCCCCTGACCTGGAATGTTCCAGATCAAATGCCCTCTCCAAACCCACCCACTGCCATCGAGTCGATTCTGATTCTTAGAGACCCCCATAGAGTTACCTAGGTTGTAAATCTTTATGGAGGCAGATTGCCTCATCTTTCTCTCATGGAGTGGCTGGTGGGTTTGAACTGATGGCCTTTTGTTTAGCAGTCCATGCCTTAACCATAGCGCATCCAGAGCTTGTGCTCACCAGAGGGGTTGCTAAATTTGACATCTCAATGTATATAAGTTGAAATTCAGAGCTATGCACAAGTATTGTATTAATTTTCTAGGACTGCTGTAAATTAGGAGTACTGTAAACTAGATGATTGTAAACAAAAGAAATTGTTTTCTAACAATTCTGGAGGCAACAAATCCCAAATCAGTGTGTTGACAGGATTGCTTTCTTCCGAAGGCTGTAGGGGAGAATCCTTCCTTGCTTCTCTTCCAGCTTTTGCTGGTTGCCAGCTCTTCTTGGTGTTCCTTGGGTTATAGATCCATTGCTCCAATCTCTGCCTCTATCTTCACATAGCTTTCTTCCATCTCTGTCTCTGTGTTTTCACAGGGCCTTATTGTAAGCACACTAGACATTGGCTTAAGGCCCAACCTAATCCTGTATAACTTCATTTTAACTTGGTTGCATCTGCAAAGATTCTACTTCCAAATAAGGTCACATTCACAGGTACTGGGGACTAGGATTTCCACATATCTTTTTTGGGTCAGACAAACAATATGGTAAAAAAGTCTCTCTGGAACTGCTTGGAAATGTGATAGTTATTGACCTAATTTGAAACAGTCAAATCCCAACCCTGTTGGAAAAGTAGTTGTTGTTAGCTGTTGTTGAATTGACCCCCAATTCACGGTGATCCCATGTGCAACAAGATGAAATGCTGTCCGGTCCCATGCCATCCTCATGATCGTTTGTGGTTTTGACTGTTGTAATCCACAGGGTCCACACTGACTGATTTTCAGAAGCAGATCACCAGGCCCAGTCTGCTTAAGTCTGGAAGCTCCACTGAAACCTGTTCAGCATTATAGCAACACACAAACCTCCACTGACAAATGGATGGTGGCTGCACACGAGGTGTTTGGCCAGGAACTTATCATGGGACTAACACATGGAAGATAGCAGTGGAATTCTACCAGTGAACCACCACTGCCCCATTAGAAAACTAGAGAACCATGAGTTTCACTATTAGAAGAGGTATGAAAGGCCATGTAGCCCTACCTTTCACTTGATGAGTGAAGAACCTAAAATCCCCTTGCCTCAGTGCCTAGTGGACTGGTGGAAGAGCTGGGTGGCTCTTCCAACTCTAGCCAGACCCTGCTTCTCCATTCATGTCAGGTCCTCCTCAGCTCTGTTGGATCAATTGTGATGTATTGACTTGGGATCATCTCCTCAAACATGAAGCTGGTATGAACTCACAGCAGATCAGAAGCCTGCCCTGCCTCGGGGCCCAAGCACCCTCATGAAGAGCTATCCAATGCTGCCCACTGAATACGGTACCTGTGGAGAGCCCCCTCCCAGGCATATGCTGCATTTCATTCTACGAGGACCGAGAGACCTGATTCCCCCACATACGCCCCTTTCCGTCTTTCAAAATGTTGGTTACTTCCCATTTCCTCCTTCTAACATATTTGTGGCTTAGTAAGACGTACTTCGGAGGCAGAAATTCTTCCCATAATAACCAAGCCCTCCCACTTCAAGTTTAGTTTTTCTAAAGCCAGTTCATGTAACTTGGGGGTGTTTGCAACTCTGAAAAAAAAATGCATAGTCACCACTATCACCATCTGCTACATGTCTGCTGGGTCTCTACAAAAACGGCAAGGAGGCCACATGTTCTGACCTCCTCTAACCCTACAAGGGGAAGGCAGGATTACCAGCAGTAACCCAAGGCCTATTACTGCAAGGCCAGACATGCTGCCTCCCTCCAGCCCTTTCACCAAC
>NW_006921604.1:3386903-3387856 GCF_000298275.1 Orycteropus afer afer | reverse complement strand
TTACAATCAGCTCCTCAGTTGCTCATTCCACCACTGAGTTTACAATGACTTATGGGTAGAAAAGCCATACTAAGTAATTTACTACACTGCAGTCTCCTTCCACCCCTGGGACCAGGAATAGCATAGGCCTGACCCAGTTCCCACTCCTTCCAAGGCTATTTTCAAGGCTTTTTTTCTTTAATTCTGTGAGATACTCCCATCTTGTTTTTGTTGTTAGTTGCTGTCAAATAAGCTCAGACTCATGGCAACCAAATGTATAAACAGAACAAAATGTTACCCTGGTCCTGCACAATCTTCATGATTGCCGGCATGCTTCAGTTCCATAAGACAATATTTTGTTCTGATCTATAGTATTTTCATTGGCTAATTCTTCCTAGTCTGTCTTAGTCTGTAAGCTCTGATGAAACCCAGGAAAATGTCCTTGGCATAGCCTTCAGCATTATAGCAACACACAGCCACCACAGCACAACAAACTGACAGATGGGTGGTGAGATACTCCTATATTTTCCCATAAATCCTTGTTCTCTCTTATGCTACCTCATGTTTTCTTGTTCCCCAAAACACCTACCAAATACAATATGTAGCCTGCTGAACTTTGCCATCCAAGATACCTAGCACACCAAATCATGATGTTCCATGTAATTTTTACCACTTCACTGAAGTGCCCTGAATGAAGATGTGAAGATTGGCCTATGACTGCAGTAACCACTCTTTTAACCCAAGTTGAGAAACCAACACTGTGATGACTTTTAAGATTTAATGTCTCCCTAATTTGGAGAATATGAACTTGTGTCTCTCTAGCTCAAACAGGAGCCCTGGTGGCACAAAAGTTAAAGGGCTTGCTTGGGACCATAGTTGCAGGGGACATCAAGCTCAATTGGTATAACATACTATATAAAACATTGTTTCACCTCCTACTTTGGCGAGTAGCGACTGGGATCTTAAAAGCTAGC
>NW_006921604.1:3380703-3386273 GCF_000298275.1 Orycteropus afer afer | reverse complement strand
CTCTGTAAATCTTCACCCAAACCACAATAAATAAAATTAAATTAAAAAAAAAAAAAAGTTAAAGGGCTTGGCTGCTAACCAAAAGGTCAGCACTTCAAATCCACCAGCTGCTCCACAGGAGAAAGATGTGGCAGTCTGCTTCTGTAAAGATTACAGTCTTAATGGCTTATTCTATTCTGTTTTACAGGTCACTATGAGTCAGAATTGACTCAGTGGCAGAGTGTTTGGGCTACAGCTAAAAGCTGTCTTGAGAATATGGGGATGAGAGCAACCTCATTATTTTTATATTAGCAGCTGAACTATAAGTGGAAAGCACATCAAATGTGACACAGGTGATGGTGTGTCTGATCCCACTTCTGCCACCAAGATTCTGTGGGGTCCAAGACCTCCCTGATGTGGATCTCAGTGCTCTCACAGGTTAAATGCACTCACTGAGACAACAGTTATTTATTATTGCCAAAAATATGCTAGATATCATCGGGGCCAGGAAGATGGGATACTGACCTCAGAGGACACACTTCGATTTTAAAGGTATCTGAGCTCTGACAGGGAATGTTGGGCCATGAGTAACAGATTGTGAGGAACCCAGGGAAGAAAGGTCCCTTTCTGCCAAGACTCCTGCCCTTGGCAGAGTTTCAGTGTGCATACTCAGTGGCAGAGTTCACAAGAGATGCAGAAGCCTGTCATTTTTAAAAATAGACTTTGTATTTTTTAGCAGTTTTAGGTTTATGGAAAACCTGTGCCCGAAATACAGAGTTCCCATAAACCTATTCCCCTGAACATCACTTCTCCTATTAACATCTTGGATTCCTGTGGTACATTTGTTATAGCCAATGAACCAATATTGATACATTATTTTTAACTAAAGTCCATAGTTTATTCTGTGTGATACAGTCTGTGAGTTTGGACAAATGCATATCATGTCCACCATCATAGCATCATACAGAATAGTTTTATTTCCCTAGAAGGGCTCTATGTTGAACCTATTTATCCCTCATCCCTCTCCCCGAGTTGCTGGCAATCGCTTTTCACTGTCTCCATCAGTTTGTCTTTTCCAGAATGTCATATAGATGTAATCATACAGTATGTAGATTTTTGGACTGGTTTCTTCCATTTAGCAATATTCATGTAAGGTTCTTCCCAATTCATGTCATTTAAACATTTTAAAGAGTTTGGGGGCTTACCAGACAAGAAAAATATAAAAAATAACACAGAATCTCTTCTACCAAAACCATTTGCTGATGATTTACACGAGAAGGTGAAGTTCTGATGGGAGGCCAATAGGGTGTCATTAAAACCAGGATGAGTGGTAGTGAAGATCCAGAAATGCAAACTCATCCAAGCATGAAGGCACCTGAGCAGGCAATGGCAGATTTAAGGGGCCCACAGAGCAGGGTGATGTGCACCTTTCACCTGAGGACCATGGACTGATAGGCCAATCCCTTGGTAAATCATGGCTTCCTGGACATAATGAGTAAACACACAGCTGTGAAAACCCAAACCTGAGCCTTGGGCCCAAATCTCTCTACTGGGTCCTTGAGGTGGAAAACCCAACTTGCTTGGTCTGCCTGATTGGTGGACCTATGTCTTTTAATGCAGGTAGGTCAGAATTGAGCAGAGAAATGAGGGAGTAAATCAAACCAGTAAATTAACCACAATAGTTTAGTGAACAATCTGTGTGTATTTCATATTTTACAAGTTTATGATATGTAGGAAATTTTGGCAAATGCAACAGATTAGCCTGATGATTCCAACTTAAAATGTATAATTGGGTATTTGATTTTAGAATCTGGATATAAGTTGAAAAGTATAAAATAATTTGGCTGATGTTGTAAATAACTATTGAATATTCATTTTAATTTTCATTTATCAGATTTACAAGAATGATTTAAATGCTTGGAAAGATTTTGCTTGTTATATGAATTAGAAATACTTAAAAAGATAATTAAGAATATTAGGTGTGTAAATACAGTTAAAATACTTAAGGGATATAATTAATAGGTTGTAAATCACATTACTAAATGTGTGGTTGTTGTTGGGTGCCATCAAGTCAATTCCAACCCATAACAACCCCATGTGACAGAGCAGAACTTCACCATAGGGTTTTCTAGGCTATAATCTTTATGGTTTTCTAGGCTATAATCTTTATGGAGGAGGAGCTCTGGTAGCATAGTGGCTAAGACACTTGCCTGCTAACCAGATGGCTGGCGGTTCAAACCCACCAGCCACTCCTCGGAAGGAAGGTTGGGCAATCCTACTTCCGTAGTGATACTGCCTCGGAAACCCAAGGAGGGGTCACTATGAGTCGGGGCCGACTCGACGGCACATAACATAACAATCTTTATGGGGATTTCATTTTACTTAGATCCACAATCAATGAATATGGAAGCAGCAGTCAAGAAATAAAACAATGTATTGCATTGGGCAAATCTGCTGCAAAAGACCTCCTTAAAGTGTTAAAAAGCAAAAATATCACTTTGAGGAGTAAGGTGCTCCTGACCTAAGCCATGGTATTTTCAGTCGTCTCATATGAGTGCAAAAGCTGGGCAATGAATAAGGAAGACTGAAGAAGAACTGATGCCTTTGAATGATGGTGTTGGTGAAGAATATTGACTATACCATGAATTTCCAGAAGAATAAACAAATCACTCCTAGAAACAGTACAGCCTGAATGTTCCTTAGAAGCAAGGATGGAGATACTGCATCTCTCATACTTTGAACATGTCATCAGAAGGGACTACTTCCTGGCAAAGACATCATATTTGGTGAAGCAGAAGGTCAGCAAAAAAGAGGAAGACCTTCAATGAGATGGATTGATACAGTGGCAGCAACAATGCGCTCAAACATAGCAACGATGTGAGTAAGGCCCAGGACGAGGTAGTATTTTGTTCTGTTGTACACAGGGTCTCTATGAGTCGGAACCAACTCAATGGCACCTAGTAACAACAACAATCTTTATGGGACTAGATCGTCAGGCCTTCCTTCTGCAGAGCCGCTAGTTGCTTGACCTCCAGTCTTCAGTTAGCAGCCAAGTGCTTAATCATTGTACTACTGGAGTGCCTTAGATTGTTAGATAGAATAATAAAATTTATTGGTTGAACTCTAAAGCTTAAAGAAACTTGATTTCTGCATATTCAACTTCAACAATTCTAACATTCATTTTTAAACCCAATTAATTGCATTTGGTCTTTTCTGGTTATAATCACCATGCTCCAGGACACTACCCTGGCTCGCGATGACAACTCCCAGTAGGTGAAAGATTTTGTAAATAAAAGTGGGGAGTGAGGACTGCGTTCCAGGCAAGGGATGTCTAAGAGAAAAGGAAATGAGTCCAGAAAGCAGAATGGGGACTCCAGAGATAGATTCTTCTCAAGGAATTTCAGTGACTTTGATTGATTAAATGTTGAATTGAATTGAATTAAATTGGAATAATTTTACCTGGAGAGAAGGAGGTAAAAGAAGGACAACAAGATGAGATTAGACTGTGCAGGACTTTGACCATCAGGTTACAGATTTGGGACTTTATTTCAAAGACTCAGGACATTTAGATGGGGTGGCCATTAGCAAGTCTCTTACCTGGTGAGAAGAAGGCAGCTTCTGCCAGCTGCCAGGGAAAAGAGTTGTAGGAAAATGCATTTGGCATTGGCATGGAGGGTGGACTGGAGGTGAGAAGATGTTGGAGGCAGGTGCGGTGGCTGTAGGGGAGCAGAAAGGAAGATTAGCAGAGACTTAGAGAGAAGAGAGAAAGACTGCACTGCAGTTGCCATCCAGGCACTGGAGAAATTGCAATGGAATGAAGTAGATATGGAAGAGGCAAGAGGAGACAGTCTATGGGGAAAGAGGAGGTCTGTGTTTGGCTTTTACACCCCGAGGACCAGTGAAATCCTAGCAAGAAAATGCCCCATAAACCAATGAATGAGGGTACACAGGGCAAGCAAGCTGGTGGTAGAGATCCAGAGCTTACAATGGGACTAGGGCAGTCCCTGGGCAGGAATCAGAACAGTGAGGTGGATGTGTAGAAGGAAGGCATAGGGAAGGAATGGACTCCGTGGGAATCAACTGCCACCCACCACTTCCTGAATACACCTGAGCAGTAATCAAGCCCTGTGTCTCTGGCCACACAATGAAAAAAAAAGAAAGAAAACACCAAACCCACTGCTGTCGAGTCAATTCTGACTCATAGTGACCCAGCAGGACAGAGTGGAACCGCCCCATAGGGTTTCCTAGGCTATAATCTTTATGGAAGCAGACTCCCCCATCTTTCTCCCAGTGAGTGAGTGGCTGGTGAGTTCGAGCTGCTGACCTTTTGGTTTGCAGCCAAGCACTTTAACCACCATCACAGCAACCCTGCAGAGTGGGTGATTTTCTCCTTTTTACAGAGAAGACAACTGAAGCCCAGGAAGCTAAGATTCTTATCCAAAATTTGCAAGACTATAGAACAGGGTTCTTCTTCCTGTGGCACTGTGTCTCCAGGTAAAAGGCTGGGTCCCTCCAAGCCCTTAAAAGTGTTGGCTGAACCCCAAAAAAATGAGATTATGGGTGGGTTTCAGTTATTGGGTTACTTTTAGTTTCACAAGAACTGGGTACATGTGTGTTCTTTAGGGGAAAAAAAAAAAAGTTGAAGGAAGTATAAACAGTGCAAAGCTGGGTCGAGCCCTGGGTCAGTTCTGCAAAAGCTGAATCTCCTCCAGAATGCAGAGAAGTCAGAACCAGGCCTGAGATAAAACAGATGGCAGGTGCACAGGCTGAAGCCTGTCCAGCGCGAGACCCACTTCGCCACCTTCACAGCTCCAGTGTCTCGTGAGACACTGGGCCAAGGAGCTGCTTCTGTGCAGTTGAGGTCTTGCTTACCTTTTTTTTTCCTTTAAATCGTGGTGAAAATATACATAACAAAATATATATCATCTCAACCAATTCTACACGCACAATTCAGTGACATTGATTGCATTCTTTCAGTTTGCTTTTTTTTAAAATTAAAATCAGTAGCATAGTCACTCCTCTGAAGGAAGGTTGGGCATTCCTACTTCTGTAGTGATACTGCCTCGGAAACCCAAGGAGGGGTCGCTATGAGTCGGGGTGACACGATGGCAAGCAACAACAACAACAACAGCAGCAGCATAGTGATGAATAAAAGCAGGCATTGCAAAACCCAGGTCATCTCTGGGATTTTTGTTTCTTCTCTCACATCTGCCAAAATGCAACTAAATTTCCCAAGGGCCTCAACTCAGTCTCTGTAAACTAAAGATAACACCTAAACCCCTAAAAAAAATCAAACCCACTGCTGTCGAGTAAATTCTGACTCATGGTGACATTGTAGGACCTCAGGTCACCTACAGTGACCTCAGACAAACATGTAGAAAGAGTTCAGACATTTTTGAGGACATTGCTTTTTAAATCCATGCATAAGCACATGTGGTATAGTGGAGACAGTGTCTGTATACCAAGATTTAAAGTTCCTTCTTCACACTACAGTTAAGTGCTTGGCTGCTAACTAAATCTATCTAGCAGCTCTGAGGGAGAAAGAACTGATAATCTGCTTCTGTAAAGATTGCAGCCGAGAAAACCCTGTA
>NW_006921604.1:3374169-3380603 GCF_000298275.1 Orycteropus afer afer | reverse complement strand
ATTGTGTTTTTGTTGAGAATTGTGCTGTTGTTAGGTTCTGTCCAGTCAATTCTGGCTTATAGTGACCCTCTGTGCAACATAATGAAACACCACCCAGTCCTGCACCATCCTCATAATCATTGCTATCTTTTAGCCCATTGTTGCAGCTATTGTGTCAATCTATCTCATTGAGGGTCTTCCTCTTTTTTTCTGATCCTCTACTTTACTAATCATGATGTCCTTCTCCAGGGACAACACGACCAAAGTATGAAAGACAAAGTCTCACCATCCTCAGTTGTAAGGTGCATTTCAGCTGTACTTTTTCCGAGACAGATTTGTTTGTTCTTCTGACAGTCCATGGTATATTCAATATTCTTCACTAACACCATAATTCAAAGGATCAGTTCTTCTTTGGTCATCCTTATTCAATGTTCAGCTTTTGCATGCATATGAGGCAACTGAAAATACATGGCTTGGGTCAGGCCATGTTGAGAATATACATAGCAAAACATACATCAATTCAACTGTTTCTACATGTACCATTTAGTGACTTTGATTTTGTCCTTCAAGTTGTGCAAACATTTTCATCCTTCTTTTCTGATTTACTCCTCTCTCATAGTCATGTTGTCATATTGTCAGAAGGGACTAGCTCCTGGGGAAGGGTATTATCCATGATAGAGTAGAGGGCCAACGAAAAGGGGAAGACTCTCAACAAGATGGATTGACACAGTGGCTGTGATGATGGGCTCAGCATGGCAATGATCGTTAGACTGGCACAGGACTGGGCAGTGTTTCATTTTGTTGTACATAGGGTCACTGTGAGTTGATACTGACTCAACAACAACTAACAACAACACAACAACATTAACATAAACTTATTGCCTCCTAAGGTTTGTATCTTTCTTTGTAGCTGCTGCTGTCAATTTGATAACAATCTGATGGTTCTTAAAAGAGCATGATGGCCAAGGCAGACCTTTTTTACTAGTTAAGTCCAACTCTTATTTGGTTTTCAGATGACTTTGGAGGATATTTTTGGTTCAAATTTTAGAGATTATTTCATGGCTGTGGTTTCAGGGCCTCATCCACAGTCCATACCTCCAGAAAATTTGGAGTCCATGAGACCTTGAAATTCTGTTCTGCATTTTCCCCCTTTTGAGACTAGGATTCTTCTATGGGATCTGTGATCAAAATGTTTAGTAATGGTAGCTGAACACCATCCAATTCTTCTGGTCTCGTGGCAAAGGAGGCAATTATTCATGGAACAATTAGCTACACCTTTCATATCCTCTTCCTGTTCCTGACTCTCCTTCCTCTGTTGCTCCAGATGAATGGAGACCAGTTGTTGTGCCTTTGATGGCTGCTTGTAAGCTTTTAAGACCCCAGGCACTATGCAACCAAGTAGAAAGTAGAACAGAAGCACTAAACACCTTTTTAGGTCAATTAACTAGGATGTCCCATGGAACAATGACTCTGAACCTCCAAACCAAGGAACCAAATTCTATGAGGTATTTTGTTGTACGTAAGCAGCCTCAGCAGATTCTCTCTCTCTCTCTCTCTCTCTCTCTCTTTTTTGGTAAATATATCTATCACACAACTTTTGCCAATTCAACTTTTTACAGGTCTAGACCTTATTAACAGCAATTGTAATAATCAGTTGTGCAGCCCTACCTTTAATTAATATTTTAACCCCTTTCCCTCCTCCCTCCCATCCCTGGTAACCACTAATGAACTTTGTTCTCTATATATTTGCCTTTTCTTATCTTTTTACATAAGTGAGGTCATATAACCAATGAAACAGTTCTACTCTGTCACAGGGGGTCACTATGAATCAGAATCCATTCCAAGGCACCTAACAACTTCACATTATGGGTTGTGACTGGAAGAAGGTCGTTGGGCCCAGCCCCCTTGCAGCCTGCTGTGGTGGAGAGATGAATTCTCCTTGGTGAGAGGTAAGGGGAAATTATGTGCCTGTCATCTAGATGGAAGGAGCCACAGTCTCTGAATGACCAGGAGAAGGAAAGGACCCGCCAATTGGGAGCACCAACAAGTGAGGGTTAAGCCACAGCATGCTGGGGTTTATTTTGACAGCTGCTGGTGTCACTCTATCTGATGTATCTGTGTGTCTATAAGTGTATTTATACATGTGTGCATGGTGTGTACATTGTTTTAAGTAACCCTGAGCTGCCAGTGTAGGGTTTTATAAGGTTAACTACATTTACATCACAGAAGGTACCTCATTTACAAATGATTCTCGGCAGGATGGCTTCACAGATGTAGGCCCCCTGATGCAATTAAAATATTATTCTGCTCACAAAAAGTTGATTTCCATACAGCTCGAGAACATATTGCCTACGTCATGGATGGGAGCTCTGGTGGCGTAGTGCCTAAGGCACTTGACTGTTAACCAGAAGGCTGGCAGTTCAAACCCACCAGCCACTCCTCGGAAGGAAGATGGGACAATCTACTTCCGTAGTGATACTGCCTCGGAAACCCAAGGAAGGGTCACTATGAGTCGGGTCTGACTCGACGGCACATAACAACAACAAAACGTAATGGATATGTGTGCTGGTCCACGCAAAAGATGGGAGGGCCTTTCTGACCCTCATGCACTTGTTCCCTGCCTCTAAGCTGACCGCCAGGCCAATCACCTCCTCACCTGCATACTGTGCTTCCAGAGGCACAGTCTGTCCTGAATCCTGTCGGGATCCCTGTGAGGCTTTTTATGAGGTGGCTTTGCAGCATAGGAAACAGCAAAACATGAGTCTGATCTGTAATTGAATTGCTTTTTGTTGGTGAACAGTGAAGTCAAGGTTCCCAGGTTTTTCCTTCTAGAACATGAGAAAAAGGGCCTGGTGAGGACCGTGTGGGCACAAGGTACCTGAAGGCATCAAAGTGGGGCCTTAGGAATGGGGCTGGGAAAAGAGTGGAAATAAAGGCTGTGTGAATAGCCAGAGATGGAGGCTGGTGGGGCTGCTGGTATGTGGTAGGGTGGGGAAGAGAGTCTAAGAATGATACTTGCTGTGATTTCAGACTAAGCTTATAAAGAACAAATTTAAAGGAAACTCAGGGGAATCAAATTGGGAATAGCAAGATAAACACAAGAAAGAACATGGACCCTCAAATCTGCCAGACCTTTCAGATCCATTAACCAATGATTTTTTTTTTCCAAGTAAAAAGTCAAATTTTCATGATTAGACTTTTAAATGTTTTTATCTAGATTTTGGAGGAATTTTGTTTGTTTGTCATCAAACAAAAAGTTGTTGCAAGTTCAGGCAACCAGCAGGAATTGAAGAAGATAGTGTGGTGGCTCAGTTTCAAAGATTTTGTTAAAATATCTTGTCAGGCCTGAGGATGGCTTGGCAAGGATATCTTATTCCCAGAGAGAATCCCTCAGTCTTGAGGTTCAGCACTGCATTTAGCTGTCTTCTGTGAGTGTCCAGTGTTCCTGTTCCTGTTCCTGTTGTTGTTGTTGTTGTTAGCTGTCGTTTCAAGTCGGTTCCCAACTCATGGCGACCCCATGCACAACAGGATTGATCACTGTGATCCATAGGGTTTTCACTGGTTGATTTCCAGAAGCACATCATCCAGTCTTTCTTCTGAATCATCTTAGTCTGGAAGCACCGCAGAAACCTGTTTAGCATCATAGCAACACATAAGCACTGACTGACAGGAGGGGGCTGCACATTGACTGCATTGACTGGGAAGTGAAACTGGATTTCTCACGTGGGAAGCAAGAATTCTATCATGGAACCACTACTGCACCCTTTCCGCTGCTCCTGGGGGGGATCCCACCAAATCAGTTGCCATAGAGTCAGTCTTGACTCATGGTGACCCCATATATGTCAGAGTAGAATTGCTCTCCATATGGTTTTCATGGCTACGGCCCTTCAGAAGCAGATGGCCAGGCCTTTCTTCCCTGGTATCTCTGGGTGGGTTTGAACCACCAATCTTTTAGTCAGTAGTCCAGCACCTAACCATTTATACCACCCAGGGATACCATCCAGTGCTCCTAAGAAAAAAAAATAAAATAAAATAAAAAACCCACAACTGTCAACTGTTAAGGCTATTCAGACTCACAGAAATGCATAGGACAGGGTAGAACTGTCCCATAGAGTTTCCAAGGCTGTAAGTCTTTACGGAAGTAGACTGCCACATCTTTCTCCTGAGGAGCGGCTGGTGGGTTTTAACCACCAACCTTTAGGTTCTCAGTTGAGTGCTTTAACCACTGTGTCACCAGGCCTCCTTGTCATGGTTCCTACTGGCTACTAAATCCTTGTTGTCTGTAATTTTCTTTCTTTCCAAAGAAGATATTAGTGAATAAAGTCCTAAGGAATACAACTAACCAAGGAAACCCAGACTACAAATAGGATGCCAAGCAAACACTAGCAAGTCAAACAATTTTTAAAATAGCCCCTAACCATGTTTATTTACAAACTTATCAAAGCAAGGATCTGGAGAGCCATAGAAATATGCTATAAAGAGAGGAGGGGAAGACAGTGTGCATTTGTGGTGTGCATTCTAATCACCTGAAGATCTGGTGAAACACAGATTCTGATCCCTCCAGCCTAGGATGAGGCCTGGGATTCTGCATTTCTACATGCTTTCTGAGAATCCCATTGCTGTTGGTCCAAGCACTGTGCTTTGAGTAGCAAGGATTTAGAGCAATTCAGGGACTAGAGGGGCTATGGCTAGTAGAGACACAGCTGCTGATCCAAGCCTTGGAACAGGCAGAGATATTGTAGCACCAATAGCACTCTGATTGCAACCTTGAGATTGTCAAGGTAGAAAATACACACACATAAGCACACTCATGCATACTCATGCACATATGCACACACAGGCATCTTCTTGCACACAAGCATGCACATAGGAAGGAATCTATCCAAAACCTGTGCTACAGATTTTTATTCATATTCTACATCACATGGGTAATACATTCAATCTGGATGATTGAACAGTCATTCTGGAAGTTTATTTTTGAGTCTCAGTCACAAGGGTGACTTTTAAAAGCAAACGCCTAAAATACTGTCTGATATTCAGGCAAATATGCCTCAATCTTTTAATGCCACTAACTTCAGCAGATGGGTATGGATTTTTTAAATTGATATGAATATGCTAAATGGCACTCAAGTGCTCAAAGCTTGAGCCCCTACAATGAGCGTGATTATCTTACTCTTCATAAATCTGACAGCTGTTGACTTCTGGTTGTGTGAAGTATACCAGGCACTGTGGAGGAGAAGGAGATTCAAGGATATTTATTCTGGGACCAGGTCTCTAAGCACTCAATAGCTGTTTTGAATTACCATGAAACTTAAAGGGAGAGGTTGTTCTCATTGTTCTCTACACTCCAGTTTTATCATATGATCTTTAAACTGGAAAGAATGCTAACAAAATACAATTTACAAGTAAGGAAATTAACAATGCAATTTCTGCTTTGTTTAGAACTTAAATTACATTGTGTGTTTCTATTAAAGAGTCAATCCATATTCTGAATGATGAAAAATGGAAGATGTGGCCAAAGAGACTTTGGCAAGAAAAGGCAGGAAATTTGCAAACTCAAGTTCATGCTGAGCTTGGGAGTCCCTGGATCTTGCATTTCTATGAAGCTTCCTGATGAAGCCATAGTTGCTGGTACAAGCACTTTGAGTAGCCAGGGGTTTGGAGTAATTAAGGGACTAGAGGAGCTATGACTATTAAAGACACTTGGTGCTGTGTCAAACCCACATGGACTCAAATTTCCATGATACCACTGAAAGCTTCCTGAACTTGTATAAAGGGCATTGCTACTCCCTTCTCTGTGGTGGGGGTGATGATGGTGAGGCAGTTGCTGCTTCTCATGAACACTTTCGTCCTCAAAGAGGTTTCACTTATTGGAAAATCAATGCTTTCCTCTGAGGTCTGACTTTCCAAGAGGGACATGGGCCACCACTAACCCCTTACCTGTCTTTTCAGATTCTCATAACCTTCTACATCCCCAAGGTAGAAGACATTTCTGTACACAAAATGACATATTTTGTCCATTTTTTCATGTTTGTGAGTGTGTGTGTCCTATTTAAGAATTCCTTGCCTGTGCAAGGTCATGAAAATGTTCTTCAATGTTTTCTTCTAAAAACTCCGTCCATCTGGATTTGTTTTCACAAACATTTTTTTAAAAAAATACTTGATTTGGTGGGATTTTGTCATAATTTCTGTTTTTAAGTAAGAATTTAGAAAGTAAATACTCTAGATGGAAAAAAAAATATACTTTAAAATTGTAAAATGAATCCATTTTAACTTCAGGATGGTCAAAATATAAGAAAACAATTTTTCCATTTTATTCAATCTGGTGGCACAGAGGAGTTGTGGTGGCGTGGTGACTGGGGCATTTGACTGCTAACCAGAAGGCTGGCAGTTCAAACCCATCAGCTGCTCCAAGGAAGGAAAAAGGGGTGATCTAGTTCCATAAAAATTTACCA
>NW_006921604.1:3353346-3373184 GCF_000298275.1 Orycteropus afer afer | reverse complement strand
GTAAAAGCAGGGAGAGAATGGATGCACAATATAAAGAATGTGACCAATGTCACTGAATTGTACAAGTAGAAATTGATGAATTGGTATATGTTCTGCTTTGTATATTTTCAACAATTAAACAAAAAAAGCCACTCATGTGCAATATCAATCTTTATTTTTTGCCTTTGCAGTGTCTTTTGGATCACAGATATGTCTCCCTGTGCACTAGCAAAGAAAGTTCAGCCTTATCTACTATGAAAGACCCTGGTGTTCATGGGTGGTCACAGAGAGGAGCCTGAATCAGAACCAGCCATTGCAGAAATCCATTTAGATATGCGTGACAAACCGTAATTGCTCCTGCTGGGAATGAACTTCAGCTACTGATTTTTCAGGTGGCCAAGACCCTGAGCAAGTAAAGTAATTTATTCTTCATATTCTTTGGAATATGAAAATGAATGAAGTTGTGAAGTAAGTTGAGTCTTAGGTAAAAAGCAAAGTTGTAAGCTGTCCTATCCATAGCACCCCAAATCACTTTTTATTCTAAACCCTAAATGCTATTGCTAGCGATCCCAGTGGTGTCCCTAGGGCAGTGCATGTGGTATGGATCGGACATCAAAATGACTGTCTATAAAATCTTTGTGCAGTGTTTCAGCAGAAATTGATTATTTTTAAATTAAAAAAAATCACTGTAGTTAGTTACAACAACAAAAACATTTTTAAAAATGTAAGATGTAAGCACATCTTACATGTAACTCTGAGCTAATTTACTTTTTGAACCTTCTAATGTGCTCCGGCTAAGCTGTCATATTACCCAATTACAATGACACTTTGAATGACGTGTTACAAGCATGTGCTGTCATTCTCATTGTTGCTGGTGTTTTAATAGTCACTAATTTTGTCAAATTTTCTGGTGTTCCAGCTACAATATTGTGGTAAATAGTATTTGTGAACCTATATCAATAACTTTTTTTGAGAACAAAGTAATTAAAAGAAAAGGAGAAAAATCAAAAAAGGCTTTCTACTCAGTTACTAATAATTTTGTGCGTAGTATGTTGTAATTCAATATAGAAAGTTTGTACAAAACAATTTTGTTGTTAGTACTCATACAATCTAAAAACATACCACAATTGAGCAATTTAAAATACTATTTTTCTGTATTATTTTATTATTAAAATTGATAATAAACATTACTAAAGACTCTGTACAGTCTGATATGGGAAGAGGCCCATGGGGGGAGTGACACCATGAGTCATCAAACTGGGTGACACCAACCTTAGTGACGCCACTGGCTGATTGTGGTACATTCGCATGAAAGCAAAGCACACACTGCCTGAAAAAGGAGCCAGCAAAGAGGCAGTCAAGGTTTTCATGGTGTGAAGAACTGGGCACGCCCAGAGACAAACACCAACAAACCTGAGCCTTGTCCAGATGAATCTGACCTCCAGCCTTCTCTTTTTAAAAGCAAACAGCTATCAGGCTATCCTGAGAATTTTAAACGTGTATTTACTCTTGCTCAGATAAAAGACTAACTTAATCCCACATCCATACAGACTGTGGGCATTTCTTCAAAATCACCTTAACCAAGCTCTTGGTAAGACTTAAAATCCAAAACGTGACATCGCACATTTTGGTCTTGGCCATGATGATTTTGAACTGAAAACTTTTTCACAGATGAAATTACTAACTGACTGTATTAACCACACAGGCATGTCAGTATGGGGCACATAGGTTGTGTGACTCAAGAAAGAGTCATGCCCGTGGTGGAGGCCACAAAGCAATATTTGGCTCTACTGTCCGTACCAATGCCAGAAGTATCCACTAAATGTCCAGCTTTTGTAGAATGACAATAGATTCTAAGCTGCTCTGCCTAATAATAATTTACCTAGATGAGGTGCTTCTTTTCACTCCAAGTTGGGAATGATAACACTGAAAACCTATTGCTGCAGAGTCAATTCAGACTCATGGTGACCCAAGGTGTCCGAGTGTGCTCCACAGGGTTTTCGATGGCTGTGATCTTTTGGAAGCAGATTGCCAAGCCTTCCTTCTGAGGCACCTCTAGTGACTTTAGGTTAGTAATTAAGTGCTTAATCATTTGTGCCACCCAGGGACTCAAAATAAAACTGGGACCTCAGTTAAAGAGAGGATGCTTACCTTCTTGTGCAGAGCAGGCATCCTCTGGCTGCTCCAAGCTGTCAATTATGAGTTAAAAAGGAAAGAGAGTTAGTCCATGGCTCACTTTCAAGTCAGTTCTCAATATCATGAGTCTTTGCTGATTTTGACCAGGTGGGATAGATGAGCTCTGGAAGTAGCCTTCCCTTGCCCTTAACTGGTTTTATGATGGAATTAAATGGAGAAGGAAATGAAATCTGCCAACCCCTCCTACTCTTCACGTTGATATTAGTTGAGAGATCATGTTTCTGCCCTGCAGGCCTCCCACCACACCCTCAGGACCCCACTGCTCATGGAAGAAGACATAACTATTCCTTTCTCTTTTGTGATGTTGTTGTTGTTGTTATGTGCCATTGAGTCGGCCCCAACTCATAGCGAACCCTCCTTGGGTTTCCGAGGCAGTGTCACTACGGAAGTAGATCGCCCAACCTTCCTTCCGAGGAGTGGCTGGTGGGTTTGAACCACCAGCCTTCTGGTTAGCAGTCAAGTGCCTTAGGCTCTATGCTACCAGAAAACTCCTGAATAATAATACTAAAATGTGAAAATGGGGGTAGTAAATTCAACATGAAAGTTCCTTTCTCTCTAGCTTAAGAAAAACTCCAAATTCCCTGCCCTTAAGTCTGTTCTGACTCATAGCAACCCCTGTTTGGGTTTCCAAGGCGGTATCTCGACAGAAGCAGATTGCCTAGTAGGTGGTTAATTCTCAAGTCCAAAAATTCATCATAAGCTTTGATTAAGAGAGGCAATACAAACCAAATTTAGCAAAGAAGATAGAAACTGCCATGATTATTGATATTGTGACCAAAACCCCTTCAATATGAAAACCTGACTTCATTAGGGGGAGGGACATTTGGAAATGAGAGAATGGAAGAGTTGAATCCAGTATCTCATTTTAATTGGTATTCCAGTTTCACTTTCACTGCTTCAGTGATGAAATATCACATAAGTGCACTTGACTGCACAATGCCTGTGCTGTGAATGCAAGCCACTCAGTGACTGGTTACTGATGGGTCAGTAAGGCTCACAAAGGAATTGTTGCTGTTGTTGTATATTGTCGAGTCGATTCTGGCTCATGGTGACTGTCTTAGGCTGGGTTCTCTAGAAGAGCAAAATAAGTGAAGCATATATACATAAATATCTGTCAAACCAAACTCACTGCCATTGAATCTATTCTGACTCACAGCAACTCCCATTGGGTTTCCAAGGCTGTAAATCTTTATAGAAGCAGACTGTCTCGTCTTTCTCTCACTAAGTGGCTGGTGGATTTCAACCACTACCCTTTTGGTTGGCAGCCAAATACCTTAACCACTACACTACCAGAGATCCTTATAAATATGTATAGAGAGATTTGTTTTATGGAAATGATCCATGTAGTTGTGGAGGCTGGACAGTCCCAAATCTGTGGATCAGGATTAGTGTAGGTTGTGTCTTAAATCAATCTCTTTTGAAATATAAAAGAGATTAACCAAGCAAGCTAGCAAGCAGAGATGGGGAAAGAAAGATGCCGAGTTAACATGAAGATACCCAGGAGCTAACACTCAGAAGAGACAAGGACTTCCTCCCCAGCCAACAGAGAGAGAATGCCTTCCCCTAGAGCCAGTACCAATTCATACTGCTTGCCTCCTAAACTGTGAGAAAATAAATTTGTTTGTTAAAACAATCCACTTAGAGTATTTCTGTTATAGCAGCACTAGTTAACTAAGACGGTAACCCTATGAGGTTTCTTAGGCTATCCCATAGGGTTTCCTAGGCTGTAATCTTTACCAGAGCAGATTGACAGGTCTTTCTCCCAGGGAGCAGCTGGTGGGTTTGAGCTTCCTACCTTCTGGTTAGCAGCCAATAGCTTAACCATTGTGCCACCAGGGCTCCTTTCACAAAGGAGAGTTGCATTTCAACTCCACTGCATTTCTCCACAGCCAGGAAACCTGAGGGCTGAGTGGCCAGCTGGCTGCCTTGTTCACCTCTCCAATCCTTTGCTAAATAACAATGCACTTCAACATGGAGAATGAAGTGGGAAACCAGCAGACCATTTCCCAAACGTCGTTCGTCTGACTTTTAATTGTGCCTTCGCTGATTTTATTGCTCTTGGCAAAATCTTATCCTCCCTGAAGTGCAGCCGAAATACTAGGTTGTAGCAATTGCCATTGAAAACAAAACTTGTTGTACGTCAGACACAAAGGAAATAAAAATCGCTGACACTCTGTTTTGCAAGGACAAATTAATTTGCTCCAGAAACTGCATGTTTGCCACAGATCTCATTAAAAGTACTGTGAGATTATCAGGAAAAATTAATACAATCTGTTGGTTATCAGCAACATCATTTCAGCTCAAAAGGCAAGTCCTGGTTGTCAGTTTGCTGCTGGGGGCAAGGACAGGCATTAACAAAGAAAGTCACATTCAATTAGAAACCATCACCGGGGCTGGCATTTGCAATTGCTCTGCACTGGATCAGCTTGTAGAACAATCACATGGCTTCTTTTCAATTTGAACTTGAAAGCAAGGACGCTCTTGCCAGCAAGTGGAAAAACAGCTCTGTCTTCAAACGTGCTGACCAGAGGAAAGAGCACTCACTCTGCCTGGAAAGTTTGCAAACTCTGAGGCTCCCTGATACTGAGCATGCTCAGAAGATAATTAGAAAAACCCAAACCCAACCAAACCAGTTGCCATGGAGTTGATTCCAAGTCCTGGTGACCCGTGTGTGTCAGAATAGCACTGTGCTCCACAGGGTTTTCAATGGTGGATTGTTTGGAAATACATCGCCAGGCCTTATCAGAGGTGCCTCTAGGAGGATTCGAACCTCAGGCTTTCAGTTGGCAGCCAGGTGTGTTAACCATTTCACCACCCAAGGACTCCAATTATTAAAGTGCCTTGGAAATACTAATTTACTGAAGATGGAACTAGTTGGATCTGCAAGGTGCCAATGACACTCCCTCTGTCCCCTTGTTTGGGTCCTCTCAGAAGCTCTTCTCAGGTCACTGGCCACCTTCTCAGGGGGTGTGGGTCAAGTGCAAGCAGACATCTAACACCTAGTACACTCCTGCCAAGCTCCACACTAATCACCTAACATGCCTTCTGAAATATCCATGCCCTAAATGTGAGCCCTACACTTGGAGGAACTGGGAATACAGTAGTGACTATGACATCAAAGAAAAGAAAATTATGTCCAGTAGCATGTTACTGCCAACTAAATCTCATTTTGTTTCTAACCTTCGCAGATGGTGATGTGGACCATGGGTTATTTCTGAGTTAAGTTCATTCAACAGTTTTCAGAAATAGCCCATTTCCCAGATATGCACAAGCAGCTGTTGCACATGGTCATTTTAGCTCAACACAGACTCAAACACATTCTGAGACCAGGAGGATGAAAATAACACTTGACTTCTCCAGTCTCCAGGAGTTGGTGGCGCTGTGGCTAAAGCACTGGGCTGCTATCCAAAGGTTGGCAGTTCGAACCCACCAGTGTCTCCACAGAAGAGAGAGGAGTCAGTCTACTTTCATAAAGATTTACAACCTTAGAAACACTATGGGGAAGTTCTACTCTGTCCTGTCGGGTCACTATGGGCCAGTATGTACTAGATGGTGGTGGCTTTGCTTTGGGTTTTGGTCTCCAGGCCTTAGCCGTTTCTGCTCTCTCTGTTGGAGTTCTCTTCCTCTCAATTCTATAAGTACCTCATTTTCTCACTTTCTTCAGGTTTTACTCAAAAGTCACTTTCTTCTCTCTGACACCTTCTCTAGCCACCCACTCTAAAATTTTACCATTCCTCCAATGCAATTTTCCTACCCTCTTCATTGTTTTTGTTTTTCTCCTCGGCCCTTGCCATTGTCTGTACTCTACATTTTGTGTTTCTTGTTTATTTCTCTCTCTCTCATTATACTGTCAACTCTCTAAGGGCAGGGACCTCAGGCTGTGGCCAGAATAGTGCTTGCACACAGTAGGCAGCCAATAGATGTTTACTGAGTAAGCAAATGAATGAATGAAAGCTTTCAGTATTTTTAGTGATGTCCAACATTACCTCCACTCTATTAAATCAGCTTACAACACTTTCATTCTATTTCATGCTCATTTTCATAAGAGTAGAAACAAAATGCAATAGACTATTCAACTAATTGCACCAACATGGCTTGGAACGCAAAGATAGTGACATTGCTGAAACTGGACTATTGGCCTGGGCCAGCATTATCATGAAAGATTTGTCAGCCATTCATGAAAGTACAAAATTGTTCCTTACTGTTGATGTTGGTAAGGAGCTCTGGTGGCATAGCAGATAAGGCACTTGGCTGCTAACCAGGTCAGTGGTCCAAATCCACAGCCACTCTGCAGAAGGAAGATGGGGCAATCTACTTCTGTAAAGATTCGCAGCCTCAGAAACCCAATGCGGGTCACTATGAGTTGGAATCAACTTGATGGTAGTGAGTTTGGTTCTGGTTTATTATTCTTGTTAGGGAGCTCTGGTGATGCAGTGGGTAAAGCACTTGGCTGCTAACCAGAAAGTCAGCAGTTCAAACCCACCAGCTGCTCTGTGGGAGGAAGATGAGGCAGTCTACTTCTGTAAACCCAGTGGGGATTGCTACGCATTGGAATCAACTCAATGGCAGTGGGTATTGTTGTTGTTATTAGTTGTGGTAGACTTGCCTCTGCTCATGGAAACTCCATGTGCAGCAGAATGAAACAACATTGCCCAGTCTTGCACCATCTTCATGAGTTTATGTTTGAGTCCATTGTTGTAGCTATTGTATTCTGAGTTCCTTCCAACCTAGGGAGATCATTTCCTAGCACTTTATAGGACAATATTTTGTTTTGAGCTGTAAGATTTTCTTTGGTTAATTTTCTGAAGTAGATCATCAGTCCTTTCTTCATGGAAGTGTGATCCCTAGGTGAGGTAGCCCCATCATTGTGTCAAGTAACAGTCAATGTAAACAAGGGCCTGAGTCAGCTTCCTGGGGTTGTCTCTGGGGCTCATGTGCTTCTTGGTCCCACTGAACAAGACACTTTGTGCTCTTAGCTCTGCCAGCCTTACTGCTTCCCTCTGCACTCTGAGATGTGAGCCTGTCACCAACATAGGAACCAGGAGGCTCCACCTGCGACATATCCCAGCAGACACATCCACAATTCCTTACAACAATCCAAGAAGAATCAAGCACAAGTCTGTTGGGCTGAAAGGAATGAGAGATGACTCAGGAACACAGTCTTCAAATCTTGTCCCCGTCTTTGTCTCAGGAGACCGAGCCTTCCACCAGAGACTTAATGTGCAGTAAAGGAGAGAACCACCAAAAACAACTCCATTTACCCATGGAGAGTGCTTGGTCAGGTGGCCTCCGTGAGCCAGAAGGTTCTGGGAAGCTCTTAGGGGGGCTTTTGTGGTTACACAGTGGGAAGAGCTAGTCAAAACCCTACTTGCAGAGGGAGAATAAGCCCTGGTGAAGACCTCTGCCTCAAAGATGATATGCTTTGAAAAGCAGGCAGCCCTCCACAGGCAATGTAGGGGGCACACCTCCATGGAATTGAAAGAGAGCAGAAATCATGGGATAGTACCTCTTTTTGAGTGTCCTTGAAAAGCTAGTGGTCAAACAAAAGCTGTTGCTTTGGAAAGAGACTCAGTGAAGGAGACCTGCTGGTGCAGTAGCTAGGCACTCGGCTGCTAAAAAAAAAAAAGTTGATGGTTTGAAGGCACCCTGCAGCTCCCTGGGAGACAGACCTGATGATCTTTCCCATAAAATTACATCCTAGGAAGCCCTATGGGACAGTTCTACTGTCACACAGGGTCACTATAAGTTGAAATCGATGGCACACAACAACAACAACAACACTGCATCGTTGCTGTGGAAGTCCATGGAAGGGCCGAGTGGACAGAGCAGACTACACAGAGTGCCACTCTGTTTTGGTTAGCTTCTAACAAGTGAATTAGACCAACTTTATGATAGTTAAATGAAATACATGGATACCTCTGCTTGAAAGAGACACATTGATAGCTAGTACGGCAGAGAATACCTTTTCAGGAACTGTGTTGCCTACAGAAAGCATCCCCCAGGACAGGAGTCCAGGCTGTGTTGAAGTTTCCCAGGTGAGTACAAACAAGTGGTGTTTAAACTATTAAAAAGCTGGAAATCAAAAGCTCTCTGATTGTGATTCAGAAAGCCGCCCTTTATGTATTGATTCCAATTTTCCTTCTCTTCACTTGATATCCTCTGACAAGCTCTCTAAACCCCATCTGGCTTACCCTCTGAGAAAGCCATGATGATGAATACTCATGTTATGAAATGTCCCCAACTCACTGCCTGGCTCACCCAGAGCAGAGGCTGTCCAGATATCCCAACCCTGCTGGGGTGAGGGGTGCTGTGACCAGGCAGCTGACTCGGTCACAGCTCCATAGGTGTGCTGTTTGTTCTCAGCATACCCATTTTAGGCTTCTGTGGTATTAAACTTTTCTGCCAGTAAGTAGAAAGGCATTTTTTTTTAATTAACTGAGAAACAACTTGCAGGCAAGAGCAGATATTTTAGAAATGAGTCAGAATCGTGTTTTGCTAGAAGAATGCTAATGAAATACAGAATACTTATTCATGAAACAGATAACACTCCCTCAGAAAGAAAATGACACTTATTAGACATCTGAATTTGAGCAAAACATCCTTGTCATGATTATAATATAAGGGATTGGCTCCTACTCCAGCAGCAAACTTTTGCTTTAAGGTAACTCCAATGGGAAGAGTATTTTGGGGGTTGGGGGCAGGTACTGATAGGACGTATCCTTCTGATCATCTGAAACAGTTCGCTCACCTCTGAAACTGACTGTCAACCTTAGTGAAGAAGTTCTCAGAAATACCTGGCCCAGTAAGCTGAGACCCAACTCCCCAGTGTATCACCTCCCACACCCATGACCTCAAACCCAGGGACCCACAGAAAGACAGCTTTCACAACACTCACTATGGTGGTTGGAGAATAGTGCACTACCATTCGAAAGACAATCATCCATTTCAAACAAGCCAGCTAATAGGCTTGAGCACGACTAGCAACAAACCTGCTAATTTCTGACTCTTATACATTAATTGAGTCATAGAATATTTTCAGAGTTCCTGCTTGTCACAAATGGTTACATCTTCAACTACTAGCACAAAGCTCGGTGGCTCAAAACCACCCAGAAACACCTCAAAAGACAAGCCTGGTGATCGGCTCCTGAAAGGTCACAGCTTTGAAAACCCTATGAAGCTGTTCTTCTCTGCAATACATGGGGTTGCCGTGAGTCGGGATGGACTCCATGACACCTAGTACTACGAAAAGCATATTTGCAGTACATATCAGCTATTTGAGGCATTTCTGTAAAGAGCTAACTCTTGTTTGGGAAGCAGTCAGCTAATACTCTCTGGAGTCAAATGCATCTCATGTTTTAGCAGTTCTTTATTCTCTCTCTCTCAAAGAGATTGTGTTGGCAAACACTTGCTCTTCCAGTCGCTGCTCTATTGGACAGTTGCTGTGTTTTTAGTGCCACCTTCATTGCTTTTGAGGATTTTCTGCAGCCATGACTTAATGGGGATTGTTCATGTGTAAGAGGCCCAGATGGACAAACACAGAGAAAAGGGCAGGTGCGTTAACAAAGCCAGGCCTGGATCAGAGAGTGGACTCAACTCCTTCCAGAATTCAGGCTTTATAGCCAAGTGGCTCAGCCTCAGATGGCACCTCTTATACTTCTCTATGAGAAGCTTCCAAAAGGATCAAAGACTCAGACTGCAAAGCAAGCTTTAAACAACAGAAAGAGTCATTGAAAACCAAGAGTGTACATGCTGGGAAATATCTGCTGCCCTTTCAAAGAACCTCATAAATTGGATTTGATTTTAAGAGCTTTGTGATTATGTTGAACAAAAACAAGAGTTCTTATATTTTAGAGATACTTACTGAAATATTTATAGATAGAAGGATGCGATATTTGGGATTTGCTTTAAAAAATCCAGTAGGGAAAGGGATGGTGAAGTAGACGTATAGATGAAACATAATTGGCCATAGGTTGACAATTGCTGAAGCTAGGTGATGGGCACATGAAGGTTCATTATGATGTTGTTTCTATTTTTGTAGATGTTTTAAATTTTCTATTATAAAAAGTTAAAAGTTAAATGTTATAAGATAATGAATCTTTTTCTCAGGGACAGTTACCTAGTTTGAGACTCAGTTTCCTTTAACTCTTAAAATTTTTTTTTTGTATAAATCTAATCACATGGTTTTGTTTTGCCAAAAGGAAGCACAGTATTAAATTCAACCTTTTCTTCTCTCCCCTCCAGTCCCTCTTCTCCTTTCCTCTCCTCCTCTCTCTCTCCTCTCCATTCCCCTCTCTTTCACCTCTCTTTCTTTCCTCCTCCTTTCTTTTCTCTTCTCATACAACCCAGTCTCTTCTCATCTCAAGTAATCTCCTAAAAGACTAGTTCCATCACACTCTCTGCTCACAAATCTTCAATGGCTCCCTTTGTCTACCAAATACTGACGCTCCTCAGTAATATTTGAGGTGTTCCAGGATCTGCCCCAACCTCTCTTTCTACTTTCTGGAGGTCCCCAACCCAGTGACCTTCAAATCCAGTCAGTTGACAAAGTTTTTACAAATTCTTCACTTCCAAATCTCCTTTTAAGCCTCAGCTAAAATCCCAATTAGTCCTTGAGATCCTTCTCCAAACAGCTTCGCTGGCTCCCTCAGCCCAACAGAAGGAGTCTCCTCCTCTCCTGGATCCCCTCACTCAGAGTGCACTCTCCTAGGTAGGGGTCCTATTCTATATAGATTGGACCACACTTGGGATACAGTTGTTATCTCCCCTACTAGAGTTCTAAACTCCTTAGGGGTGAAAGTCATATCACACTTACCTGTTCTCTCCATGAACAATCACAATCCTTTGTGTGCATAGTAAGTACTCTAAGGACATCCTTGAAATTAATTAATAGGCAATACACACACATGACAGTGGCTACAATGATGGGCTCAAGCATGGCAATGATTCTGAGGATGGTGCAGGACCAGGCAGTGTTTCATTCTGTTGTGCATAGGGTCACTATGAGTTGGAATCTACCTGACAACACCTAATAACAACAACACACACATGATTTCATCTTTGGGCACTGTTCACTGTGGAAGACTTAGCTATTACTGGACCTAGGGTCTTGGAGGGAAACAATCCTTCCTTGTTTGGTTCTTTTTGAACCCTTCTGCAATATAAAGGAGAAAAAGTAGCTGCTTTAACCCATCCAAATTCCTTTCCTGTAGAAAGAACAAGGTTGAGGTTCAGCCTTTTGTGCACATGAGAATCTAAAATGTGGATTTCTTTTCAGTGTATTTTACCCCCTAGTAATATTAAGTTGATTACATGGTTCAATGTAATATCTTCCTTTAACAGCAAGTGATACTAATTTTTCATTTCTGATAGCAAGGTGAAATATGCACTCTAAATAAAGTTCTTTAATCACAAAAAAGTGAGTTATCATAAAGCAAGCAAGCCAATGAACAGTGCTGCCGGCAGTGTGTGGCTAAGGGAAGCACCGTGAGGTTTCTGTATGATGCTTAAGAGACATGGGATTACACACCTTGTTAGCCCTTGTCAGGCTGACAGTGTCGCCACTTCTCCTTGAAGTGTCTGTTCTTCTCCCACCTTGTGCCCACCATGATTTCCAGAGAAAATACCGACAGCATCAATGATGTGATACCTAGGCTTGTCTCCCCAGCTCTGGAATGACCAAATATCCTCCCAGCATGACACCATCTTCTAGAAGTAAGCATTCGAAGTAAACAATATCTGCTGAAAAACAACTGGCTGAATGTTAACATAGAAGGTCAGATTTTGTAAGCATAATTGATAAAGGCCATCCCGCCAAGCATTTATTAAATATGTACTCAGGCAGGCTGCTCAATACCTAATTCTGGATGAATAAAACATTATTTTATTTCCATGTGATTAACAAGTATTTCCTTAAGATCTTGCCATTCAATTTCTAGAAAGTTTTAAAAGCTTAGGATCTCTCTCTTGATTTTGGAATGCTCCAGTGCCCTCTAGAACTGGTTATTCTCAGATTTTCTCCTCGCCCATCCCAAACTATGCTAGCCCTCAGAGCATCCTTGTACAAAATAGAGAAACAGCACCTTGCCTCTGGGAGCAGGCAGGCCCACACAACGGTGTACAGGGGAAGTGAGAAGGGCTGGAACCAGCCTCCAGTGACCTACAGCACTACATGGCCCAGTCTGACCTGAAGAGGACCTCTCCTTATCAAGCAACATGCTTCCCTTCTGGCAGGTCACATTTCCACCCAAATCAAAGGTTTTGTATGCACTTCTATTTGCTGCCAGGGGCCGGAGAGAATCTGTCATCAGTCTCGTGTCCCGTACTTCCTCAGCCCCAGCCTTGATCTGGAGTGTCGTCAGAGCTCACAGGTGGCTTTTTCAGATGAGGCCAAGCCTGTGTTTAAGAGTGATGTGAGCACTCCTTAGGGAACTGAAGATCCCTGTACCCTTTCTCTTCCCTTTCTTTCTTTTTTTTAAACTTTAAATTTTGAACAGTTCTGTATTCACAGCAAAATTGGAGAAAAAGTACAGAGAGCTCCCATATATCCCCTCTTCCTGTACATGGTTTCCCTCACTATTCCTGTGGTATCTTGAATTTCTGTGGCACATTTATTACAACTGATTAACTAATATTGATACATTATTAGCAGCTAATGTCTACAATTTAAGGAGATCTGGTGGCATAATGGGCAAGACATTTAGCTGCTGACCAGACAGTCAACAGTTCAAACCCACCAGCTGCTCCACGGGAAGAAGATGAGGCAATCTACTTCTGTAAAGATTTATAGCGTTGGAACCCTAATGGTGGTTGCTGAGTCAGAATTGACTCGGTGGCAGTGTTTTTTTTTGGGGGGGGTGGGTAATGCCCATAGCTTAGGGATACTAGAGTTCACTCTTTGTGTTGTATAGTTCTATGGGTTTTGTCAAATGCATAATGTCATGTGTCCACCATCACGATATTATACAGAATGTTCTTGTTGTTGTTGTTATGTGCTGTGGAGTTGGACCCGACTCATAGCGACCCCTCCTTGGGTTTCCAAGGCAGTATAACTAAAGAAATAGATTGCCCAAACTTCCTTCCAAAGAGTGGCTGTGGGTTTGAACCTCCAGCCTTCGGGTTAGCAGTCAAATGCCTTAGGGACTATGCCTCTTTATTATTTAGCTGGAAACCACAGAATATTTTAACTAAATATGCTGTGTTCCACCTATGCATCCAGTCCTCATTCCCTGGATATATATCATCTCTATAGTTTTGTCTTCTCCAGAATGTCATATAATTGGGCTCATATAATGTGTAGCTTTTTCACACCAGCCTCCTTTATTTAGCCATATGCATTTAAGGCTCCTCCAGGTCTTTCCATGACTTGATAGTTCATTTCTTTTTGTCTACTATGTGAACGTACCCCAGTTTCTTTATCCATGCACCTATTGGAGGACATCTTATTTGCTCTCACTCTTTGGTAATTATGAATAAAAGCGTTACAAGCATTCAAGTTTTAAATATGGAAAAAAAATCTTTAAAAATTCTTCTGCTGTTTCAAATGACAGCATATCCTGCTTTCTAGGTGGCTGTATTTGAGACTTTGTGAAGTCTTTGAGTTCATCAGTCCTATTGGCTTTGTTTCTTACAAGTGGGTTGGGTGATGCAGAGCAGGGCTTGGGTGACAGGAAAGGTGTGAAAAATTGGCACTGGCACTGTAAATCAGCAGCAGCCATAGTATTTTCAGTTGCCTTATATGCATACGAAAGCTGGACAATGAAAAAGGAAGACTGCAGAAGAGTTGATGGATTTGTACTGTGGGGTTGGGGAAGAATACTGAATACACCATGAACTGCTAGAGAAATGAACAAATGTACTTCAGAATACATACAACCAGAATGCTCCTTACAAGTGAGGCTGGCAAGACTTTGTCTCACTTACTTTGGACATGTCATCAGGATGGACCAGTCTCTGGAGACAGGCACCATGTATGATAAAACTAGACAGTGAAAAAGAGGGAGACCCTCACTGAGATGGATTGACACTAACAATGGGCTCAAACATAGCAATGATTGTGAGGATGGCCACGACCAGACAACGTTTCATCAGGTCTTGATAAGTCAGAGCTGACTCTTCAGCACCTAAAAGCAACAACAACATGGTAAATACCTTGCTTTCTGGTCAATTGTGGGGGCAGGACCAGGACTTCATTCCATCTCACATGTCCACCATAGATCTCTATGGGTGCAGGCAGTGAGTCCTGCTTCTAGGACATATCCATGGGGGTGGGACTTTGTGGGTCTCCTTTGCTGTATCCCCCAGCACCTAGAAGAGTGCCGGGCATCAAGTGGTGCTCAATCAGTGTTTGCCTAATGGATTATCATGCAAGCTGTGGAGCAAAGATACTCTCTTGAAGATTATTTTTTATCCACACACCTTCCCCTCAAAAGGATTTGGAGTCTATGTGGCCTGGTCCACAGGTCCCTGGCCACCAAAAGCTAAAGAATATCCATCAAGAGCAGACACAAGGCCAAATTCTCACATTATTTACTATCCTTACCCAAGGGTCCCTGATTGGTGCAAATGGTTTGCACTAGATTACCAACTGAAAGGTTGGTGATTTGAACCCATCCAGCAACACTGAGGAAGAAAGGCCTTGTGGTCTGTTTCCATAAAGATTATAGCCAATAAAATCCTATGGAGCAGTTCTACTCTGTAATACATAGTGTTGCTATAAGTTGAAATCAACTTATTGGCAATGAGTGTGGTTTTGGTTTTTGGTATGTGTCCATCAATTCAGCATTTCATTGCATTTCTCCTGTGTGAGGTGATGGGAGGTGGATATGAACACAATGAAGATTCTGCCTTTGCTGACTTGGACATATGGGTGCCCCATCCTTTGAGAAGTGTCTTATGATCACAGAGCCTGGTGCCAACATCTCAGGCTTGGGAACACAGGGAGAGAAACCCAAGGAGGGGGCATGCAGCTGGGTCTTGAAGGGCAGCTGAGTGGGGTCACCTGATTTTAGAGGTGGGATATAGGGAAGAAGACTGGCTGTCAAATTTAAACTTCTCTACTTGAAATATAAGAAAATTTGGTGTAAGTTCTCTATGCTAGATGTTTTCTGTAGAGAATCAAGAGCCTCTTCTCTCTGGAGTGTCAGGTCCCAAAGCTAAAGTCAGCTGGTTCCTGGAAGGAGGTGAGGGAAGCCCCCACAGCAAGGAGGTCTGGTTTGGTTTTCAATTCTTGGGTGCCCCTGTATACCCTAACAGTCTCCAGATCACAGATCTAAGTCAGTCTTCAAAGGAGATAGATAGAAGTGTAAGCCTTTCTCTTATGGAATCTAACTTAGCGGATTTGAGAAACAGGGAAAACAGATCAAGTCTCAGAACCACGTGGTCTGCCCAAAGGCTGTCCTACAGCAGTCCAGATAGTCACACAGGAGGCAGGCTGGACTGTGGGAAATGCTACCCTGGAGCCCGAGCTGGGCTTAGAGCACTCAGAGTGTGGCCAGAGGGAACCACTAGCAAACACCCCCCAGGCCCCGCTTAGAACTCTAGGGAGAGAACTGGAGACTTTTCTCCCCCTCTAATCTTGGCCAGTTCCAGGAAAAGTGAGTAGAAAGAAGACCAACCCAAAACATGACATCAAATCTGCCTACTTCTTAGATTCTTCTATGAACACGACAACCAACAGGGGGGGTGGGAGTGAGGAGCTAGGCCTGGAACACTGCTGGGTGGGAGTCCTGGCTCAGCCGCTTTTGAATTTGCCAACTCTGGGCAGATTTTTCTACCAATCATGGCCTCCATTTCCTTTTCTGTAAAACAGGAGTGAAAATAATATGATTATGGACCACTTAAGATGACCATGGACCACCATAGGGGTGTTGTAAGAGATGAGTGAATACATGTATAGTCTTTAGAACAGCAACAGGCATGCAGTAAGTGATCAAAAACATTAACTGTTCTTGTTTACTCAAAGAGCCGCACAGCATGCATTATGTATTTATTTAGCCAGGAGATGAAATCGGCAACTTTTCTCTTTGGTTGGTATATGGTGACAAAAGCTTGCTGGCTTTTTGGGGTTTGTATTAACAAGCTCACTTCTACCAGTGGTACTTTCTAAGCATCACCAGTTCTGTTCACAGTGCCTGATGCCACCAAGCATCCTAATTACCAGACAGACACCAGCTCCACCCTCCTCACCAAACACCAGGCCCAGGAGATCACATTTTACAAATCAATAACATCAGAAAAGGACAATCATCTTATTAGACTATCCTCACTTTGAGCCATATTGAGATTCTAGGTTTTACTAAAACAGTAGTAATGGTGAACAGAAAATAGAAGAATGCTGTCAATTGTAAGGACACAATCTAGCAACAATATTTTTTAAAATAAAATGTGCAAAATACAACATACATGTAGAGAGCTGGTATGATGTATTTCAGAATGTGTAGTTTTTCTATATTCAGAAGGAACACCCTCAATAAATATTTCTGGGCTTCTGCACCATTGTTCATATCCATCCCACTGATGAACACGTCAGAATTCAGAGAAACAGTTTTTGAAAAGTCTCAAATACACATTAAAAAACGATGGAAGAAGCAAGCTAACACGGAAGCAGCAGAAACAGCAAGATGCAAGTATGTGTCTCTCAAGAGTGGTGTGGTACTCTGACACCTTAGGCCACATACGGGAGGCATGTGTAAGAGATGTGAAAAGAGAGACCCACTATTGGTGCAACAAGTGCCCTCCTCCCCACTCCACACACATACACACTGTTAGGCTAGGGCGCTGCAGGCCTGAGGAAAACAACATCACATTTCAACGTGATTTAGGAAACCTTGCTCTCGGTTGAAATATCATGTTGGCAGCAGAGAACTCTCTCTGCCTGGGCTGATGGTCCCAAGGGTCACAGAGCATTGAATCGTGTTTCTTTTTCAGATTTTGCCCAGAGGCAACTCCACTTCAAAGTTCAGAATAAGCCAGCTCTCAGAGAGCTCATATAGCATCGATTTAATTTACTTAAATTTTATTGGCAATGGAAAGTGAGCCTGCCCCATCTGACTGCTTGAGCAGTTTCATCTGAGTCACTTGCTTTCCCTGATGTGCATTAAAGGGTGGAGTAGGAAATGCAACCTGCTGTGCTGGACAGCAGCCAAGCAGCCAGTGCTGTAAAGTACACCCCACACCAGGCCTGGGGTGGAACATTGGGCCATAGAAACAAAACCTCAGTTTTCACTATGCCCAAAGCACAATGGCTTTTATCAAAAGTCAACATTGTCCAGACTTCTTACATGTAAGAGTTAAGAAAACTAAACCTAACAGTCTTGCTTTCCTTGTTCTTCCTGGTTATATTGGATGTTGCCAATTAAACATGGCTATTCAGAGTGAGGAAGCAGAGGCAGGGATCCAGGTAAGGCCAAGGACCCAGGTCACGGTCCTCCCAAGTGGCAGGAAAGAGGCAGGGATCTATGTAAGGGGACGGTAGGGAGGGTGGAGAGGTTTTGAACTGCTAAGGGAGAGAAACTTGTCCGACAGTTTGTCCTACTGTGGTGATGTGTTGCTGTGAGGCGTGAGGTTGTGCCACCGGTGTCTCAAACCCAGTAGGGTTGCACATGGTGCATAGGTTTCAACAGCTTACAGACTGAGACAGACTAGGAAGAAGGAAGAGGCCATCCACTTCTCAAAGAGTTGGCCAGGGAAAACCTTATGAACAGTGGAGAAACACTGTCTGATACATTACTGTGCAACTTTATGAATAGCCCGGAAACATTGTCTGATACAGTGCAGGAGGATAAGCCACTTAGGTCAGAAGGCTCTCAAAATAGGACTGGGTAAGAGCTGCATCATCAGAGTAGAGCCAGCCTTAATGATATGGATAAGGTAAAGCTTTCAAGACCTCCATTTGCTGACGTGGCACCACCCAAATTGAGGAGAAACAGCTGCAAACATCCATTAATAATCAGAACATGGAATGTACGAAGCATGAATATAGGAACATTGGAAGTTGTCAAAAATGAAATGGAGTGTGTAAAGATCGATATCCTAGGCATTAGTGAGCTGAAATGGACTGGTTTTGGCCATTTTGAATCAGACCACTATGTAGTCTACTATGCCAGGAAAGACAATTTGAAGAGGAATGGTGTGGCATTCATCATCACAAAGGATGTTTCAAGATCTGTCCTGAAATACAGTGCTGTCAGTGATAGGATACTATCCATATGCCTACAAGGAAGACCAGTTAATACGACCTTATTCAAATTTATGCACCAACTACCAAAGACAAAGATAAGGAAATTGAAGGTTTTAAACAGCTTCTGCAGTCTGAAATTGTCCAAACATGCAATCAGGATGTGTTAATTATCACTGGTGACTGGAATGCAAAAGTTGGAAACACAGAAGAATCACCGGTAGTTGGAAAATTTGGCCTTGGTGACAGAAGTGATGCTGGAAATTGCGTGATAGAATTTTGCAAGACCAACGACTTATTCATTGCAAATACCTTTTTTTGACAACACAAACAGTGGCTATACACGTGGACTTCACCAGATAGAATACACAGGAATCAGATTGAGTATATCTGTGGTAAGAGGTGATGGAAAAGCTCAATATCTTCAGACAAAACCAGGCCAGGAACTGATTGTGGAACAGACCATTAACTGTTCATATGCAAGTTCAACTTGAAGGTAAAGACAATTAAAACAAGTCCACAAGAGCCGAAATATGATCTAGAATATATCCCTTCTGAATTTAGAGACCATCTAAAGAATAGATTTGATGCACTGAACATCAATGACTGAAAACCAGGAGAATTGTGGGATAACATCAAGAACATCATCCATGAAGAAAGCAAGAGGTCACTAAAAAGATGAGAAAAGAAGAAAAGACCAAAATGGATGACAGAGACTCTAAAACTTTCCCTTGAGCGGAGAGTAGCTAAAGCAAATGGAAGAAATGACAAGATAAAAGAGCTGAACAAAAGACTTCAAAGAGCAGCTCAAGCAGACAAAGCCAATTACTATAATGAAATGTGCAAAGACTTGGAGTAAGAAAACTGAAAGGGAAAAACCCGATTGGCATTTCTCAAGCTGAAAGAACTGAGGAAAAAATTTAAGCCTAAAGTTGCAATATTGAAAGACTCTATGGGCAAAATAGTGACTGATGCAGGAAACATCAGAAGAAGATGGGAGGAATACACAGAGTCACTGTACCAAAAAGAACTGGTAGATCTTCATCCATTTCAGGAGATGCCATATGATCAAGAACCAATGGTACTAAAGGAAGAAGTTGAAGCAGCACTGAAAGAATTGATGAAGAAAAGGCTCCAGGAATTGATAGAATGCCCATTGAGATGTTTCAACACAGATGCCCTACTGGAGGCACTCACTCAGTTATGCCAAGAGATTTGGAAGACAGCTACCTGGCCAACTGACTGGGAGAGATCCAAATTTGTACACATTCCAAAGAAAGGAGATTCCACAGAATGTGGAAATTATCAAGCAATATCAATATCGCATGCTAGTAAGATCTTACTGAAAATAATTCAAAAACAGTTGCAGCAGTATATTGACAGAGAACTTCCAGAGATGCAAGCTGGATTCAGAAGAGGATGTGGAACAAGGGATATCATAGCTGCTGTCAGATGGATCCTGGCTCAAAGCAAAGAATACCAGAAAGAT
>NW_006921604.1:3349675-3353000 GCF_000298275.1 Orycteropus afer afer | reverse complement strand
AATGGAGAAAAGATTGAAGTTGTCAAAGACTTCACATTGCTTGGTCCTACAATTAATGCCAATGAAAGCAGCAGTCAGGACATTAGACGACATACAGCATTGGGCAAGTTGCTGCAAGGGACCTCTTTCAAATGCTGAGGAGCAAGGATGTCTCCTTGAGGACTAAGGTGTGCCTGACACAAGCCATGATATTTTCAATTGCCTCATATGCATGTGAGAGCTGGACAATGAATAAGGAAGACAGAAGAATTGATGCTTTTGAGTTGTGGTCCTGGTGAAGAATGCTGAAAGTACCATGAACTGCTAAAAGAACTAACAAATCTGTCCTGGAGGAAGTGCAGCCAAAATGCTCCTTGGAAGCCAGAATGGCCAGACTTTGTCTCACCTACTTTGGTCATGTTGTCAGAAGGGACCATTCCCTGAAAAAGGATGTCATGCTTGATAAGGTGGAGGGTCGACAAAAGAGGGGAAGGCCCTCATCGAGAAGGATTGACACAGTTGCTGCGATGATGGGCTCAAGTATAGCAAGGATCATGGAGCTGGCGTGGACTGGGTGGTGTTTCGTTCTGCTGTGCATAGCGTTGCTATGAGTCAGAGACGACTCAATGGCAGCTAACGACAACAGCAGCAATGTTCAATGCCTAAGGTATTTGACTGCTAACCAGAAGTCTGGCAGTTCAAACCCACCAGCCACTCCTTGGAAGGAAAATTGGGCAATCTACTTCCATAGAGATACTGCCTCAGACACCCAAGGAGGGGTCACTGTGAGTCAGAACTGACTCAACAGCAGTGAGTTTGGTTTGGTTTTATTGCTTATACACTCCAGACAGTGTTTCACTGCTATTCATAAAGTTTTCAGTAACCAGTTTTTTTCAGAAATGGATAGCCCCATCCTTCTTCCTAGTCTGTCTTAATCTGGAAGATTCCCTGAAACCTGTCTACCATGAGTGATTCTGTTGGTGTTTGAAACATCAGTGGCATAGCCTCCAGTCTCACAGCAACACGCAAGGCAGAACAGTATGACAAACTGACCGATAAGTTGCTTATAGCATAGCTGTTTAAGTGCACATCCATTTCTACCCCCTCTAGATGTTCAAGCAACTGACAGTTCTCTTATTTTACTCTTCCATGGGTTGTCACACATCTGAGCACAAAGCTGTACCCACGGTCAGTCCTCAATAAAGGCTGAAGGGGAAACAAGTGAATGAATAAACACTCTGGGGGCAGGGTGGAAGTCACAGGCCCTTCTTTAAGGGCGTGTTTAGTTACCACATCTTGTGCAGTGACGTGGGCAGAGAAAGGCTGTGGAGAACATACGGATCTGGCTTTCATTAGTTAAGAGGTGAGCTAGCGATGGGAAGAATGGGATGCATCATCCACAAAGACGTGGTCAACTCCACTCACCACAAGGAGAATGAGAAGCATGGCTTGTTTGACACAACTGCAGTCTTAGCCATCACCCCGAAGTCAGCCACTTCTGTGGGTCACTGAGATAACTTTTGGAAAATGTTTGCACTTCCAAACAGACATTTTTAGAGTCCAAAGTCTGGCTTTGTTGAGACCCTAAAAGCTTCCTTCTTCCATCAAAAGCCAGGTCTGGCCTGGAAGAATTAATTGTGGAATTTGCTATGGACCTGAAGCAGAGAAGATGGAGGATATCAAGTTAGGGAAGCCTTCTTCAACAGGAAGAGGAAGTAGAAGCCCTTCTGGCAAAGAGGAGGGTTGCTAAGGGGGAGAAGGAGAAGAAGAGCATCCTGGTTCCGTCCTGAGGTGGAGTGAAAACACCCAGCCTGATGAGGGAGGAGAGGTCACCATGAGAGACTCTGAAAGAAGTTGGGACGAGGTAGTGTCTGAAAACATCCCAAACTGCTTCTCTGCTTCCACACCAGAGAGGCAAGTGGGGTGGAGGTAGCTGGGTTAACTGGCCTGCCCTCCCTCTGCTTCCATGTGACCTCAAAAGGGTCACAATGTTCCTGCTTGCCCCCAGAGGGGAATGGGTATGGCTGAGAGCTAGCCTGCATGAGGTCCCCATCACAGAGCCTGTGGGATGGCTCACCTAAGCTGAGTGGTTTTAGACAAGGCTGGATTTAGAGGATCTGCAGGGCTAGGGTGATTTGGGCAGTGGAGATACCAAAGGAATAGGGGGGCCAGCCAGAGCCACGGCTCCCCAGTACTGAATGCTCAATGACAGGGGCAGGCCAGTGCCAGCCCAATCAACACCAGAGGCAGTATGAGGACAGAGGCTTCATCACATACCACAAGAACCCCTAATCTCCATCTTCCCAGCTGCCATCCTGAGACAGAGAATGATGAAGACATGCCCTTTGAAAGGGGAATCTGAAATTTTATTTAACTGGATATTTACTTAAAAGAGAGTGAGCTGGATGAAAAGAATCCAAGTTGCTTTTAATAGGTAAGTTTAGTGTTTTCAGCCCCACCATCAATAGGAAATGATGAGATCAGTACAGAGAATTTTTTAAATGAGGTAAGTAATTATTTTTTGCACATCTGAGTTGCAGTGTGTAAATTTTTCCTGTGCTGCAAGTGTGTGCACTGTGGGAAGCCCAGCATACAGAAGGTGCTTAATTCATGCTGTTGGTTGAGTAAGTGTTTGTCACCAATTTATCAGGCAGCTCCAACTCACTGAAACACCACTATTAGCAGCAGTTCATGCCAGACAGAGGTACACATTTTTGTGTGACTGGCAATTAACGGAAATAACACTTGACTTTATTTCCAGGGCAGCCAAATTTTCTGGGTCCAGTCCAGCTGTATGGTCTCAGGTAAATCATGAAACTATTCTGGGCCTCTGATTCTTTAACACAAGAGAGTGGTTAAGACAATTTCTAAAAGTCTTCCATTAATCAGTAACGAAAATAATTTCAAGAACCACAAACATTTATTGAGTAATTACAAGCCACCAGACACTGTTTTTTCCTTTGCTTGCATAACCCCAGTTAACCCTTACAATAACCCTTTGAAGGAAGTAAAACTTATTATCTGCATAAAATATAATTGCTATATATATAAAAAAAAAAAAACTACAAGCAAATTATCAGAAATAATTTAGTTTGGTGAAGATATTAAGATTGATATATGTGATAGTTGGAGCTGTATGTCACCTTGGCTGGACCCCAGTTGTGGTTGGCTGGTCCTAGCTACGCTGGATAAATTGGTGGGAGAGCGAGATGGGCTCAAAGCTGCTGAGTCTCGGCTTAAGCGCCGCATGGATGATCTTAGTGCCTCCAGCTGTGCTCTGAAAGAAAGCCTTATTGCTTCTACTGCGAGGGCTGACTTAGCTGAAACTCAAACCCAGAGTCTTATT
>NW_006921604.1:3323366-3343938 GCF_000298275.1 Orycteropus afer afer | reverse complement strand
TATATATATATATATATATACCTTGCTGGGGTTTTTTTTGTTTCTCTAGAGAACCCAATCTAACACAATATATATTAAAGAATGAACAAATCTATCCTGGAAAAATGCAGCTGGAATGCTCCTTGAAAGCGAGAATGGCCAGACTTCGTCTCTCTTGCTTTGGTCATGTTGTCAGAAGGGGCCATTCCTTGGAGAAGGATATCCTGCTTGGTAAAGTGGAGGGTCAGCAAAAAAGGGGAAGGTCCTCAACGAGATGGATTGATACTGTGACTGCAACAGTAGACTCAAGTATAGCAAGGATTGTGAGGCCGGCACAGGACCAGGCAGTGTTTTGTTCTGTTGTACATGGGATTGCTATGAGTCAGAGTCAACTTAACAGCATTTAACAACACATTAAATAACTAGGAAGTATAATTAAAGTGATACCATTTACAATAGTATCAGAGAATAATAATCTCTCTGAGATTAAGTTTAACAATAGATGTGCAAGACCTCTAAAAGGAAAATTAGAAAGTTTTATTAAAACCTCCAAAAGGATAATTTAAAATATTTTAATTTGACCCATAAATTCAGTGCAATTCCTACCATATGGCCAATAAATTGTTTTGTTTTTAAAATAGAATTTGAAAAGACTATTCTAAACTTATTTGGAAGAGTATAGGACCAAAAATAGCCAGGATGTTTCTGAAGAAATGAGAGGGAACTTGCCTTACCAGATACTTGAACTTCTATGAAGCTGTATTAATCAAAACGTTGTAATATTGTTGCAAGGGCAGGAAAATTAGCAATGAAATAATAGTGAGATTGCAGAAAAAGCCCGCCCATACCCACCGCCACCTCCCAATGAGGAATTCTGGACTCCAGCAGAGGATAAAGGATGTCAATGGGGAGAGGAGAACTGCTCAATAAATGGATCTGGAAAAAATAGTTTGCCATTTAGGTCTAAATGAACTTGGATATCTCCCACAAACTATATCCAAAAAATAACCCCAGAGAGGTTTACGAACTAAATGTCAAAAGCAAAACTTTAATATTTGTAGTAGATAATATAGGCCTTTTGTACCTTGGGGTAGCTAGAGATTCACTTCAGCACAAAAAGTGTTGACTACAAAATTATAAACTTATCTATACAAGGTTATGGAATTTTGTTTATTAAGGGTTGTGAAAACACAAGGTGGAAACTGCATGGGATATTTATAATAGCAACCACGAAGGTTTTGTATGAATAATATATATAGAACGTCTACAGATCAATCAGAAAAACAGAAACAACCCGCTACAATAATGAGAAAAAGACAACAGGTATTTCATAGAAAAGGAAACATATAAGCCCTATAAATTCTGAGGAAATTTATGAAGAAAAATGCAAATCAAGATCACAAGATAACATTATATGCTCATTCAATTAGCAAAATGGGAAAAGTAGAAAGTGCTGGAGAGGAAGAAGCTGGTAGAATTGTAGATTGTGTAAATACTTTAGACAATGGTTTAGTATTATCTCCTAATGTTGAATTTTCACATTTCTTTTGAGTACAAATCCTCTTCAAAGTTTATGTCCAAAAGAAATGTTCTCAATTGTGTAATAGTAGCCATGCACAGGTATAGTTATGACAGCACTGTTCTAAGTAGCAACAATCTTGACCCCTTAAGTGCCATCAGTGGGAGACAAGATGACTACACTGGTGGATTCACACACTATCGTGCAGCAGTCAGAACAAATGAATTACAGTTCAGAGCAGATGAATTGCAGTGACACACAATATAATGGATGCATTTTAACATATAACAGGAAATGAAAATAACAAGTCCCAAAAAGTTACATGAACCATATCATTTTTAAAAAGTTAAAAAATATTAAAATAAAAATATACTACATGAAATACATAAAAAATCAAATAAAAAGGGAGGCAGAGGAATTAGGAACACAGGATCCAGGATGATGGTGGCCTTAGGAGTGGTGAGAAGAACTTAATGACATACTGGGGACTGTATGGTTTGATGCCAGTTGTTGTCTTAGTCTTAGCTATTGTTTTTAGTGGTAGATTCATGGGTACTTATTGTTGAAAATAATGGACAACATAGCTAAATAAATGACAAAAGGAAGCCATGCATGGTCCAGTGGTAGATAGTGTTATGACCAAAGATCATATTAATCTGATTCTTGAGCTCTTAAAGGGAAAGAGGAACCCTTATGGAGTAAAGGCTTTATTATCTGTGTGTTATAGGCAAGGAAACTGAGGCTCAGGTTGGTTAAGTAACTTGCCCCAGATCACGCAGGTAGTCAATAGCAGAACTGGAATCCAAAGGCAGGGCACTGATTGCACTCAACCATGAGCCCTTCTGTTTAGCAGTGGCCTTTTGACAGAAGACTCCATGGTGTTTGCACTGTAAATATGGATCCTCTGTTCCTATATCAACCCTTGAGACTGATGGTTGCTCCTTTGCTATCATAACCTGGACGTCATGGAACACTCCAAGAGTTGACAAACAACCTGCACATACACACACTGTTTTCTGGCACCTTTTCAAATAATTTTCATATTCATTGTGAACAGTTTCATTTTCTAGACCTGTTACTTCAGAACTCATTCACTGGGTAGATATGAAAGAAATTCTGCTCAGCATTGACTAAGCATATGAGTAAGTTTTTATTTTAATAGCGCCCATGTAGGAGGTTTCTTTATAAATGAATGGAGTGGGGAGGGAGAAATGCTTGTAAGCTGCCCACAGACAAGAGCCAAAACCCATAAAAGCATGCAAATGCAGAATCACTCTTTTCAGTTTCAGGGTAAGCTCCATTTTATAATAGCTTTGTCAAACAATAAAAAGTCAATGAGAAATCTTTTTACTTTACCACTCTTAAAAACGTCTGCTATCCCAATGAGGAGACATTTGTGAACCACATATACCCATTAATGTTGAGTTGATTGTGATGCATAGCGATCCTATAGGACAAAGTAGAACTGCCCCATAGGATTTCCAAGGGTATAATCAGAGAGGCCAGCAGTTCAGACCCACCAGCCACTCCTCGGAAGCAAAGTTGGTCAATCTACTTCCATAGTGGTACTGCCCCGGAAACCCAAGGAAGGGTCGCGATGAGTCGGGTCTGACTTGATGGCACATAACAACAACAACAATCTTTATGGAAGCAGACTGCTACATATTTCTCCCATGGAGCACCTGGTGGGTTTGAACTGCCCACCTTTCTGATTGCAGTTGAACCCCTTAACCACTTCATTGCCAAGTCCCCTTGAACCACATATAAAAACCCAAACTTCCTGCTATCAAGTTGATTCTAACTCATAGCAACCTCCATTGGGTTTCCAAGGCTATAAATCTTCATAGAAGCAGACTGTCTCACATCACCTTTCTCCCACAGAGTGGCTGGTAGGTTCAAACCACTGACTTTTTGGTTAATAGCCAAATGCCTTAACCAGTATACCATCAGAGCTCCTTTGAACCACATATACAGACAGTAAGTTACCAGGATCCCATTCTTTGTCTGAAATGCTTGTAAAACAGAAACAATCCTCTTAGAATCTAGGAGGGCTGGCTGATCTGAACTTAAACACCACAAAATCTCTTTCAAAGAGATGGGGACTTGAATAGAGTCCCTGGGCAGTGCAAACATTTAACACACTCAGCTGCTAATCTAACCAATAGGTTGGAGGTTTGAGTCTGTCCAGAAGTGCCACAGAAGTAAGTCATGGTAATTGACTTCTGAAAAATCTGCCAGTGAAAACTCTATGGATCACAGTTCAACTCTGACACACGTGGGGTTGCCATGAGTATGAGTCAACCTGGTTTTCTGGGCCATGACTGAACTTCAATTGGGCAGATGGGCTGTATGCAGCATCATCCTGTGAGGGTGCCAGCTGGGAGCCTAGCCCAAGCCAGAGTCAGGAAGTATTGCTAAGTGCTCTCTGTTCCAGCCTGTACCCTCAGGCCATCACATGGGGTCTCTTCGCTGTCATTACGGCTGCACTGTCTCTGGAGGGCAGCTCCCAGCAGAACTGTAGCTGAGCTCGTGGGATATAGACAATGGAGTGTCCAAGGAGGAGGCTAGGACTGGTAATGCTGGGGTTGGGTTAACACACTGATCTCACCCTTCATCTCTAAGTGGGTGCTTATTGTGAATTTGTACCCTCAGAATATGTCTCCAGTTTAATTTCCCAAAGATAGCACCATGGAGCCTCTTACCATGATGGGCAGAGCCTGGTTCTGCTGGACCCTCCCTGGATTATGTCCAGTAGGCACCAACAGCCAATCTCTCCTGGTGGAGGACTGGCTCAACAAGTCAACCCATTTTGCAACAGCATTAATATCCACCATTCTCCTTTGGATTCCCTGTGGGCACAGGGATAGGAAGAAGGTCCTGCATTCCCAGCTGATTGCCATTTCCTTGGCAGTGGTCTGACGGCCAGGCTGAAACCATCTCAAGCCACTCCAGTGCCAAAGGATCCTTTGTAAGTGTCCGATGCACTTGAGCTATCTAATGTCTACCTTTTAAAAAGAACACCATTTTGCTTTTGATAGTTATTGAAGTTGGGTGATGAGTACATGGGGGTTCAGTGTTCAATTTTCTCTAGTTTATAGCATGTTTAAGGAGCTCTGGTGGTGTAGTGGCATTTGGTTAGTATTTGGCTGCTAACCAAAAGGTTTGTGGTTCAAACCTACCAGCTGCTCCACAGAAGAAAGATGAGGCAGTCTGCTTCCATAAAGATTTGCAGCCTTAGAAACCCCATGGGGGTCGCTATGAGTTGGAATCGATTTGATGGCGGTGAGTTTGGCTTTTGATCTATAGTAAATTTGACAAATTTTATAATGAAATATTTTTTTAAAATTGTTTTAAATTTTAAACAAAAATTTGTTTCAAGAAATTTGTGGGGAAGGGAAGGAAAGACTGGATAAGTGCTAGAGGGAAACTTTAAGGATAATTTTTGGGGAAGGTTATAAAATTAGCCCATGTAGCAGACGTGATATGTCTTTCCAGGGGCACATTCACTCCCTGGGAGGTTTGTTTGGTTCTTTACTCTGGATAAAGGAGGGGTAGTCAACACGCTCAGGCTCTTCCAGGGAGCCTCTCCTCAGAGCAGGGCAGGGTAATCCTTATCCCCACCCTCCTGCACTTTCCTTCTTCTGCAGACACAAGGTTACTGCCTCCTCCTGAACTTCTACAGGTGGCTAGGTCAGGAGCTGCCCAAGCTGGGCACACTGTGGGTCCCCTACTTCCCCAATAGTCTTGTGAGGCAGCACAGTGCAGCGGGCACACAGCCCAGAGCAACATCTGGACTGTCCTTGAGGGAGTTTCCTAAAGGCCATTTACTCCCCTTTGGAGATCCTGCACCTCCACTGCTGGAGGGGTGCTGTGAGGTCAGGCATACAGAACAGAGAGGGGCCAGGGCGCCATATACCCAGTTGCACTACAACAGTGGGGTTGTGGCAGATACTTCACCGTCCTGGATGGGGATTTTTCACTTAACTATTTCTTGCTAGGAGGAGCTCTGGTGGCGTAGTACCTAAGTCATTTGACTGCTAACCAGTAGGCTGGCGGTTCAAACCTACCAGTCACTTCTTGGAAGGAAGACTAGGCAATCTACTTCCATAGAGATACCGCCTCGGAAACCCAAGGAGGGGTCACTATGAGTTGAAATGAATTCAATGGCAATGAGTTTGGTTTTGGTATTTCTTGCTAAGCATGCCCAATTTCTAGAGTAGAACTTAGCTCTTCATTTTTTCTTCTTAATTAGTTGTTTTAAAAATTATGAGGATATAATCATTATAGATAGTTCAAAAGCTACGAGGCATATGAAGTAAAAACTCAGACCTCCTTCACGCTCTTCAAATCCCATTCTCCATGAGTACACACAGTCAGCTGTTGAGTGATGCCACCTCTCTGTCCTTCCCTGGGCATATCCAGTGGATGCAGCTATGGCTATGGGCATGGAAAGGAGTCAAGGGATTGATGACCCATGCCCCTCTTGAAGGAGCTGACAATGTGAACTCACAGCTGTGAGGCTACCATCCCACAGAGTGTTAATCCAGCCACAGCTGTCAGGAAAGGCTCTGCCTGTGGGAGTCCGTGCTCTGAGGATGTAAGTGCATCACTTGCTCATGTAATGCAAGATGGATTAGTTCCCCTCAGAATAACTGAAAAAGCAAGGGAGAGGGAGCCATTTGTGAAAATTTAATGTTACTCTTTTCTCAAGGACCTCTAGTGTCATAATGGATAAGGCATTTGGCTGCTAACCAGAAGGTCAGTGGTTCAAACCCCCCAGCTGCTCTGCAGAACTGCCTCTAATAATTCTTGAGATGTTTGTCCTAAATTATCAGCCTATTATTTTCTGGTGGTTTGTGGATCATCTTCACGACTTTTTACCTCATCTAAATTTCATCCCAAAGTTACTGATTGCAAAAACGGCAAGGAGGCCACATGTTCTGATCTCCTCTAATCCCACAAGAGGAAGACAGAATTACTATCAATAGCCCAAGGCCTATTCCTGAGAGGCCAGACATGCTGCCTCCCTCCAGTCTTTTCTCCAACCATTCCTCCCAAAGCACCCACCACCTCTCTCCTGGGTTCGATAATCCGCTGCAGTGGCCACACAGAACTCACGGATTACGGGGTTTATTAGGGAAGCACCAGGCTACAACTCAAGTTCAGGAAGAACGCTCAGTCTTTCTCCCAGCCCACCATCCCTCAGTCAACAGTCTCTCACAGTCTCTTCCCCAACAGTGCTTGTCCCTCGGTGTCTCACTCAGCAATGTGCGTCTCTTGTGTCTCTTTCCCAGCAGCGTGTGTCTCTTTCAGGAGCGTGTGTCTCTTTCAGCAGCACGTCTTCCTCAACCAGCAGTCAGAGAGAGTGTTCTGCCTCTAGGAGACCTCCTTTTGAGCCTGGCAGAGTGGCCAAACTAGCCAATCATAGCATCAGAACTCTAAGCACCTGAGAGAGAGTGGGCACCTCCCAGAACATTGTTTTGTGCCACGCCCAACAGAAATACTCCAGGTGGACAACTTCAGCAATCAGGAGCTCCTCAGTTGCTTATAGAAAATCCCACCTTGGAGTTTACAAAGACTTATGGGTAGAAAAACCACACTAAGTAATTTACTACACTGCACTGATGTATTTTTTTTACTGATTAAAGTTTGTGGACGTATTTTTTTTTAACACTAGCACCAGAAGCATCCCTGATGACCATTGGATGCCCTTGCTATTATTTTTGTTTTAAATATTATAACACAACCAAACCAAACTCACTGCCATTGAGTCAATTCCAACTCATAGTGGAAGGAATTGGGTTTCCATAGCTATAAATCTTTAAGGAAGCAGACTGTCTCATCTTTCCTTTGCAGAGTGGCTGGTGGGTTGGAATCACTGACCTTTCAGTTAGCAGCCAAATGCCTTAACCACTACACCATCAGAGCTCAACAAAAGTTAAAATGACTGCTTGTGAGTCACCAAAAGCACACAAGTCACAAAGCATACCAATAGCGTGGTTCATAGCAGGCAAAGGATGGGGGCGTTGCTGCGGCCCTGCTTACTGCTGAAATGAGAAATCAGTCATGCTCACTACTCCACAACTTTGTAATTATGTGATTTTTGCTATTCCACCAAGGAGAGAGGCTTTTCATTATTTCAGAACTGTTGTTGTTGTTGTTATGTGCCGTTGAGTCAGACCCGACTCATAGGGACCCCTCCTTGGGTTTCCAAGGCAGTATCACTACGGAAGTAGATTGCCCAACCTTCCTTCCCAGGAGTGACTGGTGGGTTTGAACAGCCAGCCTTCTGGTTAGCAGTCAAGTGCCTTAGGCACTATGCTACCAGAGCTCCCTATAACACCCATATTATTCAAATTCATGCAAAATTTGACTACACTGGTTACGTAGGCACTGCATTTCATTCTCCTCTTTTGCCAAATGCCCATCAGATCCACGTAGACTCTCATCTCCCAGAGCGCTAGCAAGTAAGCAGTCTCTCCTATGGTCCTGCAGTCTTACCCCAAAGGGCTACTTGGGGTGCCAGGCCTGGGCATATTGGGGCAAACTCAAGGGCACATGACCCATTCAGGCCAGCATGGTGGAACTTCTCTGAATGAGACTAGTGTCTGAGCACTTTCCCACGGTGGATAGTCTCCCCAACTATTTTGCTGTCAAAGATGCAGCCCTGTTAAGAATATATTAGGGACAGAGAAGTACCTCACCTGAGCACTCCCAGTAGTGAAACCTCTCTATCTGGTGCTGCGTAGTCTCTAAGAACCTGACCATCCCTTCAGGGCATGGTCCACCTCCCAACTTCTGCCTCCATCAATCTAGGGAGTGTACACCCTACACACATCAGATTGCTGTTGGTTCTGCATCTGCCTACCAGGTTTAGCTGTGGACACAAGTAGGCATTTGACCTCACCGCTCTGGGAGTAGAACAGTATCCAAAATTGTCTTATTTGCATCCCAGACTAGGCTTATGTTTATTGGGCAAAAGCTTCCTGGTGGGTTCTGCCTGAGTCACCTTCGCCCACCCCTCCCTGTCAGATTCCACTCACATCTTCCAATTTTGACCTTCTCTTAGTTCCAGTGGAACATGCAACAGAATACTTTCTCTTTTTCTCATCGTCATTTTGCAACTTTCCACCAAAGTTACTGCAAACAGCTATCAGTTATAAGACATTCTCCAATGTAAATGGCACGCTCTGCAGAGAAAGCTGTCTAGGTTTCCCCAGATCAGGCTACCTGGGACTAAGCACCAGCCCTGTAGCCCTTAGCAGCAGCCCAAGTTCTCACTGTGTAGGCACATGTGCAAATCAAGTCCCAAGAGCCACCTGGAATCTCACGTTGCCTCAAGCCAAGGCCAGAGGTGGTCCTGGATTACAGAGGCCTGTTGATAACACTTGGTGGGCACTGAAGTACAGAGTAACTGAAAGAACTGGGAAAGTGGGCCAGAATACAGGAGTCCTGGGAGAGATGGAGCCAGTGATGTTAGTGGAAAAGGTAAGGCACAAGTTGGGAGGACGGTATTTCTGAAGAAACCTTGAGGACTGGAGTCAGCGAGGTATCCAGGAAACAGCTGGCAAGGGGAGGCCTGGGCAGCTGAGAGTCAGTCTACAGCTCAGGTGATGTATGCAGTTGCTAAGGAGGCCCTCGACAGGTCTGAGTTTTGGCCACCTCCAATCTGTCACAGCAACCCAGCACGAAGCAGGCAGGGAAGAAAACAGAGCCTCCTGGGCAAGTATCCCGTTTCTCACAGCAAGTACAACTGATGCCCTTAACAAGGGACGAGTGTCCATATTTTATAGTCACTTTGATCAAACTGGCCCTAACAACAGTGTCAGATTCACTTGAAGGGAAAAATATAGTATCATACGTTGTGCAAAAACAAAATGCAGTCTCTTCTCCCCAAAAAAAACTTGTAAAATGTATCCCTTTTCTCTACCGGCCAAGTTATCACATCTTTTTTTCATAACACCGTGAAGATCTTTCAACTCCACTGTGTATGTGAAAAGAAATATTGAAAATCAGCACTTTGGTTAAAGTGTTTGTTATTGAGCTTTAAAGATATCATCACAAATTATCAAATTTCAAATTATAGCCTCATTGCAAATTACCCAAGAGAGGACAGATAACCTTAGGAAATGAAATCCTCACTCACGGGACTGAAGGGAAGCTGAGTCTCAGAGCAGCTGCAGGAGAGGCAAGAGGAGGGGAGGTGCTCTGACGTGAACGAGTGATGCTATGGGTTAGGGTTCCATGCATTTATCTGCATACTGTTCGAGCAATTCAAGAGTTTTATTTATTATTCAAAAAATGAACAAAGAAACCAATGGCACTTAGGCAGAAGTGTGCTGGTAAATGTATAACAACCAGTTCAAATGAAAAACAACTGATTTCCATGGTGTAAACAGTCCCATCATGGCCAATTTCAAGCTACCAACATGATGTCAATGAATGGGCACACCACTGTTTGTTTTTATTGTTACGGGTCATGGAGTTGGCCTCTAGTTCACGGCCACCCCGTGAACAGTGGAATGAAATGCTGCCCAGTGCTATGCCATCCCCCATGATAAGCTATGGCTCAAACCGTTGTGATCCATAGGGTTTCCATTGGCTGATTTTTGGAAGTAGTTCACCTGGTCTTTCTTCCTGGTCTATCTTAGTCTGGAAGCGCCACTGAAACCTGTTCAGCATCATAGCAACAAGAAAGCCTCGCCAATAGACGAGTGGTGGCTGAACATGAGGTACATTGTTGTTATTGTTGTTAGGTGCCGTCGAGTTGGCTTTGACTTATAACGACCCTGTGTGCAACAGAACTAAACACTGCCCGGTCCTGTGCCAGCTTCACAATAGCTGCTATACCTGAGACCATTGTTGCAGCTACTGTGTTAGTCCATAGGCACACCATTACACAGCTGTCATCACTATGGGTTCTGTGGGCCACTGGGTGACACTATCACAGGGGTGACACCAAAACGACTGTTTATAAAATTTTTGTGCAGTGTTTCAGTGCAAAGTTATTATTTTTTTTTATAAATATATCCTTGTAGTTAGTTGTAATAACAAAAACATTTTTTGTAAGCCCAGCTTACCCATATCAATATACCTACAGGGCTAAAACTCCAGCTAGTTTACTTTTTCTTCTTTTCTTTTTTTGCCTTTAAAGAACAGAAATGTCTTTTCTCACAGTTTAAGAGATGCCAGGCTCAGGGCATTGGCTCTAGGAGAAGGCTCTCTCTCTGTCCTCTGTTGGCTCTGGGGAAAGACCCTTACCTTTCAGCTTCTGTAGCTCCAGAACTATTCCTGTTTCCTGGCTTTCTTTCTTCTTTTTTACTTTTTATTGTGATTTGTGTGAAACTTAACAGAACAAATCAGTTTTCCATTGAACAATTCATACACATTTTGCTTTGTGACATTGACTGCAATACCCACAATGTAGCAACACTCTTCCCACTTCCTCCCTGATTTTACTATTTTTGAACCTTCTAATGCATTCTGGTCTGAGCTGTCATTATTACCCAGTTATAATGATGCTTCCAAGCATGTGGTTTCATCTGCACGCACTATAAGCATGCACTGTTATTTTCATTGCCGTTGGTGTTGTCAGAGTCACTGATTTTGTTTAATTTTCAGGTTTTTAAACTACAGTATTGTGGTAATTAGTATTTGTGAATTTATAGCAGTAACTTTTATGAGAATGAAGTAGCAATTAAAGGAAAAGAATACTTGTAAGAAAACTTCTGTTCAGTTACCAATATTCTCATAATTCAGTGTAGAATGATTTTACAAAACAATTTTGTTGTTAGGATTCATATAGTCTAAGGAATATTACATTTAAGTAATTTACAACTATATCGCATTATTCTATGATTAGAATTGATAGTAAACATTGCTGAGGATTCTGTATGGTCTGGTAGAGGAGAAGGTATATTGAAGGGATGACACCATGAGTTACTGCACTGGGTGACACCAACCCTGATGATGCACCATATAGAATAACCTCAGGTATAATTGCAAAATATAATAGTAAAATAATTGTAAAGTGATGAAATTTGAGTATTTATTACCCTGGTTTTTAATATAATTTATTTAATTAAGGATTTATATACTGTTTAATCATGGCTGAGGTTAACAACCAGCTTGTAAAATTCCTAAAAATCTAACAGTTGCCTCTGGCAACCTAGTATGAAGTGATCTGCACGGGATGTCTGCTCAGTAGCGAGGAAGCCTGGCTTTCCGCAGCTCTACCACTAGGGGCGCCCACAGGGCTCTGCCACGCCCCCTGCAGCCCGCACGTGGGAACCACATGGCCCAGAGCTCAGAGGCCTCTGTGACTCCCAACAGGAAACAGGCGCTGAGACAGTCTAGGAAGTCATGTGCGCTGTTAAACCTGGCAGACAGCTCCTGTTCCCACGTACTCTTGAGGAAAGGAAACACACTGGCCAGGCAAGGCCCCTTGGGAGTTTCAGGGATGTTGCTACACCAGCTCCATGAAAGAATCTGACTGTGGGAATATGCTAGAAGGACTGCCGCTGCAGCACAGTAGAAGGGGCTTGGGGGAGCAGCAGCACCTACTGGAAAGGCCAGGAAACAAGCAGTAACTTTGTCCACACCGCTCCCAGAACTGCCAACTGGATTCTCAGCTGCACAAGGGCTCACTTGGAATGTCTGAAAGCTGAAAACGTTGAGTTGTGAGTAGGGAGTCATGGGAAGAGAGAGCTGGGGAAGGAGAAGGGTGGCCAGCTTTGGACCCTGCCTCTTGATTCTCCTGGGTCTGAACTTTAGCTGACAGGTCTTACGGCTTTGTGGAACAGGAACACTGAGCACACCACCCAAGAGACCCCAAGCTTTTCAGCTGTCCAGCAGATAATTTCTCCCTCCCCTTCTGGCAAACCGAGCTTTTATGGATAATAAGGATCAAAAGAGGACCAAAAACAGGCTTACAGAGGTTTCAGGGTCTGGGAAAGTGAGTCCATACAGGTATAGGACAGTTCCAGCCTGGCTTTGCCAATGATTTCCTGTATGAGGTATGCAGGTCTTACTAGACCTAGATCATCACTGATAATCTGCAAGGCTGAATCCTCACACAGTATCCACAACAAAGAAGGTGAAAGCAGTGGCTAAGACAGACAAAAAAAAAAAAAAAAAAAGTTGCCCAGTTAATTTTAGACGATTTCCAGTTATATTTTAATGTCAAATAAATAACAAGAGTTTTTTTTTTTTTTTTTTTAGTATAACTAAGTCCCAAATAATACTTAGGACAATTTCATACTTAAAAAAAAAAAAAGTGAGTATTTATCTGACATTCAAATTTAACTGGTATTCTTTTTTTGTTTGTTTTTTGCTAAAGCTGGTAACCCTAGGAATACAGTTTTCCCTTTTTCCAAATGACCTTCTGAAACTTAGCCATAATTCATCCCTCAAAGGCTGGACAAAACTTTTACGATGCGGTTGGCCTCATAGATCTTGTGCCACCCCACACAGCCCTAGGCACACAGTTCATTTCACGGCTCAGGACAGAAACTGTCGATGTGAAAATGTAATACTCATTTCTGCTCTGTGTCAGGCACTGTGCCAGGTGCTTGTGTTCAACTGTCACTTGTCCTGTGAGTTTGATTGTCATCATTCCCATTTGACAGGTAAAAAAATGGCCCCAAGAGGCCAAATAAAGGCCAGATATGTGAGATTTGAGGTTTATATTTGCATTTCTTTACTTTTTTGTAATCAAAGAATCCCCTGCTCATGGTGTAAAGTGACAGCATGAGTTACCATACTGTGTGACACCAAACCCTAGTGATACACCATATAGATGTAAGTAACCTCAAGTATAATAGTAAAATAATTATAAAAGGATGTTCTTTGAGCATTTATTACCTTTGTTTTCAATATAATTTATCTAATTATATACTCTTTAATCATGGCTGAGGTTAACACCCAGCTTGCAAAATTCCTAAAATCTAACAGTCACCTCTGGCAAGCCAGTATCAAGTGGTCGGCACAGGATACCTGGTAAGCAGTAAGGAGGCACCAGTCAGCCTGTCTGTCCACAGCTCCAAAAGAAGCCAAAAAATGACATCCACAGTTCTACTTCTATTGGAAATCACTGCTAAGAATATACTGAAATCAATACTCCGAGTGATTTCTACTTTGGAAAAAAAGATGCAGTTTCTCTTCTTTGGAAGCACTTTGTCCTACACCATATACCAAAGCCAGCCCCTTCCTCACAGGATGTAACATCATTTGCTTCCCCAGAAGCTACCCACCTCATCCACTCACCAAGGCCTACAAATTATTCCAGACTCATCTGGAAAAAAATTTTAAAAAGCTGACATATGAGTCCTACCATTTGAGTCACATCTGCTAAGACGTGGCCTCATTTAATAGGCCATCCTCCCCCAAATTTCAGATGTGATAAGACAGCAAGTGATTCTTGTCTAGAGGAGCTGCCCACACACTCTTCCCTTGCCCTTTGTGCTGCCTCAGAATGAAGATTCACACCATGTATTAAAAGTTCCATTGGTGAAGTCTGAAGATCAGATCCACCCAAAGACAGCCCTGTCCAAGGCCCCACGTGCATGGGTCATGCCAGGTTTTGGGGATTTAAGGAGGTGAAGCCTGTGGTGGTTAAGTTTGTGTGTCAACTTGGCTGGGCCTGGTTGAGTGACTGGGCAGCTGGATGTAGTATTCTCCGCGACGAGAGTGGTAATCAACTCCATGGTGGGATCTACTGGGAGCAGCTGAGTAGCTGCCTTTGGGAATGTGGTCTGCTTCTCAATTATAAAAAGCAGCTTTGGGAATGGTCTCTAGCTTATGGCACACTTGAACCCTGCATGTTGCTGTGTCATTGTTCAGCAGCCTGTCATGCTCTGCTGACCTTGGGACTTTCAATGGGCTTAAATCAATGGCCTGCCGTGTGCTTTGGTAACATCGGGACTGTGCCTTTTTACTTGTCAACCTTGGGTTTGTCAGCCTCAGCGCCAGCAGCTGAGTGAAGAAAAGCCTCCAGCTTCAGTGGGAGGGGAGCAGGAGGCAGAGCTGCAACCCAAGGTTGAGGGGCTTTCACCCAGCTCCTAAAGCCTGGCACTTTGAACTTGGACTTAAAGCCTCCAAATTATAAGAATAAACTCCTGTTTGTTAAAGCCATCCCACTTGTGGTATATTCTTGTCAGAGTGGCACTAGGTAACCACAACAAAGCTTCTAGATGGTACCTGCACAAAGGGCTCTTCCCACTACTGCCCCTGCAGCGGGTGTCATCAGAGCTTGGCTTGATCCAATTCAAACCCTCAGTCCTTGGTACTTGAAGTCTATTCCTAAATATTTGTTTGATTGCTAATTCTAGGAAAAGAGAAGAAATAATAAACTATGCCATAAAGGATGGTGAAGTAACAGTATGGTAAGCAGAAACTCACCTGCCTTCTCTTTGTTTGTCTGAATTCTCTCTCCCACTCATTTTTTTTTTTTCTTTCCTTTCAGAGAAGCACCACTTCTCCCAGTCTCCAAGGAAGACAGAATAAATGGGGGGTTCAAGGACACAGAAAAGACAGGCTTACTACATTTTCTCCATTTTAAAATAAACATTTTTTCTTTCAAAAATAAGAATATATATTATAGTTAATATGAACATTTGAAGTGATAATGGTTCCTTTTGCCCTGAAAATACTATTATTAAATGAATGATGACATATGATAGTCATTCAATTTACTGCAAACAAAAATCATAGGATCTTCTGCTAAAACATGGCAGTTTGACCACACACTTTTATGTTCTCTCTTTCCCCAACTCCACTAAAATGGTGAAAACAAACAAACAAACAAGAAGATACATTTTTGGAGAGTGAGGAAGTTGCCATCTCTGTGCCTGCAGAAAGAGGGCACCAACAGGAAGGGTGCAAATCCCTCCTGAATGCTCCAAGAGGTTCAACAGCAGTAGGGTGTCAGGTCCCTGAGGAAGGAAGCTGACAGAAAGAGGAGCTGGGTGGCAGTCTGTATTCAGAGTTGCAGACCCTCCAGGTCCCTTCTTCAGCACACAGCCAGGTTCCCCACCAGGAGATAGAACATGGCCTACCATGCTCATTTGTAATCAGATGAGAGTCACGCTGAAAACAGTGGAACTTTTACCTGACCCTGACCCAGTACACAGCAGCCAGAAGAATATGCCTTCCCCAGTTCCACCTAAGCCAAGTAGGAAAATGTCTGCTTGTAGCCACTTGGGCGGGGGGGGGGGGGGGGGTCCGCTAATTAAAGGCCAACTTGCCACCTATTTACCTTATAGTAATTTTACCAGTCAACAAGCCCTGACCTTCCATGTAAACAAACATACAAGAATTAGGGTCCCTAATTATTCGGTGGGAGCTCTGGTAGCATAGTGCCTAAGGCACTTGACTGCTAACCAGAAGGCTGGTGGTTCAAAACCACGAGCCACTCCTTGGAAGGAAGGTTGGGCAATCTCCTTCCATAGTGATACTGCCTCGGAAACCCAAGGAGGGGTCACTATGAGTCAGGGCTGACTCGACAGCACATAACAACAACAACAACAACAATAATCCTTCAATTAAAGGAGCTCTAGTGTTGTAGTGGATAAGGCATTTGGCTGCTAGCCAAAAGGTCAGTGGTTCAAACCCACCAGCTGCTCCGCAGAACGAAGATGGGGCAGTCTACTTCTGAAACGGTTTACACCCTTGGAAACCCAATGAGGGTTGCGATGAGTCAGAATCGAATCAATGGCAGTGAGGTGTATTTTTTGTTTGTTTGTTTGTTTTTGGTTTGGTGGTGTGGTGGCTAACATGTTAGGCTGCAAACAACAAGTCAGTGGTTTGAACCCACTAGTTGTTTTGTGGGAGAAAGACAAAGAAGTTTGCCTCCATAAAGATTTATAGCCTTGAAAACCCTATCGGGTCTCTGTGAGTCGGAATCAACTCAATGGCAGTGAGTTTGGTTTGGTTAATTCCTCAGTGATGCAAATAGTTTGCGCTTGACTACCAATCAGAATGTTGCCAGTTCAAATCCACCCAGCAGAGCCAGGAAGAAAGGCCTGGTAATCTACTTCCACAAAGATTATAGCCATTGAAACATTGAAAACCCTATGGAGTTCTATTTTGAAACACATGAGGTCACCATGAATTAGAATCAACTCAACAGCAATAATTTTTTTTTTTTTTTTTTTAATTCTGAAATAAGAAAATGTAGTCATGGTTATTCAACACGGAGAAAAACTTTCAATGTCAGAAACTCCTAAACGAACACAAACGAGATGCAGAGGAAACAGACAATAAGAAAGCCAAGGCAAACTTCCAAAACACAGTAATTAATAGCTCAGAGAAAAGTAGATTAAATTTATGAAATAAGAAAGAAGACTTTAAAAATAAATACAGAACAACAAAGGGCTCTAGAAATTAGAATTGTTACAACATAGGGTAAAATTTCAGGAGAAGAATTAGAAAATAACTGTAGAAATGACCTAGAGAGTAGAATACAAAGGATTTTACTAAAATAGAATTTCTTGAAAAAGAGAAAATGTTAAAAAAAATAGTACCAGAAAAGCTCTAAAAAAATGAAGGACATACTCAGATCAATGAATGAAAGAAATATCACTCTAAATACATTATCATTAAGTTCTGAAAATGCTGGCGATTCAGATGCCATATTGAAAGCTTCCAAGGAGAAAAATATAATTCACCTACAAAGAAATACAACCATAGTAGCATTAGATTTTGCCAGAAAATACTTGCAGCTGGAATGCCTTTAAAATTCTGAGGAAAAATTATTTTCAACCTAGAATCCACACCAGCCAAACCATCAACAATTGTGAGGGTACAGTGATGACATATTCAGACATAAAATGTCTCAAAATCTTATCTTATACTTTATGTTTCTTAATTACCAAATGTAGGATGTCCTTCAGCAAAATGTTGGAGTAAGCCAAGAATAAGGAGAGTATAAAATAGCAGGAAACATTGTGTTCTAATCTATGGAAAGATTGAAGGGAAGTCCCAAAATGAGTGTGTACCAGGCCTGGATAGAAATTGGCTCTCATTGGAACAGTAGGGTTGCAAGGAAAAGATTTCTGTTTTCTTTTATTTAAAAAAACAAAATAAAACAAAACAACTTAGTATATTATCTAAAATATTTGAACGTTAAGAAAATGTATTGCTTTAATATTTACTACATCAATTGATATGTTCAAGGGAAAATAGCATTTAAAACAGCTTATTAAGCAAACAAAAAAGTAAGGCAATTATTAACTATATGAAAAATGTAAAGCTCTTTAATACATGGATGTTGGAGGGGAAGTAGTTGTGGGTGCATGTAACAGCTACATTATTTAACTTACATAAAGAATGTCAAATACACTGAGAAGAGGTAACTATGGGGAGGAAGTGGGAGGGGAGCTGTTGCATTGAGGTAAATTGTGGTCAATGACATGAGACAAAGTATATGTGAAATGCTGTATGGAAAGTGAATTTGCTCTGTAAATCTTCACCCAAATCAAAATAAAATTAAAAAACAAACAAACAAACAAACAAAAAAATGTCAAATATAGATCTATCAATAATTATCTTCTATCAATGAATCAAGGGTTAGGAGTAGAAACATAAAAATACGGAAATCAATACCAGAGAAATACAACCAAAAGAGATGAATGTGGTTGTATGGGGCGAGGAAAGCTGTGACAGGGTCCTGCTTTTTTTTCAGAATTCTTTTAATTAAATTTTTAATTTGAGATACTTATAAATTTATATGCAGTTGTAAGAAATAATTCAGAGGTATCTCATGTACTCTTTACCAGATTTTCCCCAATGGTAACATCTTGCATAACTGTAATACGACTTTAGTACCAGGATACTGATCTGGATACGGTCAAGATACAGAAGATACAGTCAAGATACATCACCACAATGATCCATCATGTTGCCTTTTTATCTCCACATCTACTTCGCTCCCACCTTATACCCTCTTTAACTCTTGGCTACCGCTAATATATAATCCATTTCTACAATTTTATCATTTCAAAAATATTATATAAATGGAATCATTCAGTATATGACCCTTTGAGACTGGCTTTTTTCACTCAGCACAATTCTCTCAAGATTCATCCAAGTTGTAGTATATAAAAATAGTAGCTTTTTTTAAAATTACTGAGTAGATTTCCATTCTATAAATACACTGTAGGTTGGCTGTTCACCCATTGAAGGGTTTGTTTCCGATTTTCAGCTATGTAGCATAGTGCCTAAGGCAGTTGACTGCTAACCAGAAGGCTGGCGGTTCAAACCCAACAGCCACTCCTCGGAAGGAAGGTTGGGCAATCCTACTTCCGTAGTGATACCGCCTCGGAAACCCAAGGAGGGGTCGCTATGAGTCGGGCCGACTCGATGGCAAATAACAACAACGAAACAACAGGAATAAAACTGCTACAAGCATTCATATAGAGATTTTTTGTGTAGCCATAAATTTTTATTTCTCTGCAATAAATGCCAACGGGTGCAATTGTTTGGTTATATCACTTTTGTGTTTAGTTGTTTTCCTTTTGTTTTTAAGAAACTGCCTAACTACTTTTCAGAGTGACTGTAACATTTTCATTCCCACCAGCAAGGTAGTAGTGATCTAGTTTATCTGCATCCTGCTAGCATTTGGAATTATTGCTGTTTTTAATTTTAGCAGTTCTGGTAAGTGTTTTTCTATTTTTTGCTCCCAATATTAGGTTAAACCATCAAGTATAATGTTAGCTGTAGAGTTGTGTTTTTTTTATAGCTTCTCCTTATCAAATTAGGAAAGTTCACCTGGATTCCTTTTTGTTTTTTTGTTTTGTTTTGTTTAACTATGGTGTTTTGGATGAAAATTTACAGAGCAAGTTAGTTTTCCATTCAAGAATTTATATACATTTTTTTTCATAACATTAGTTGCAATCCCTTCAATATAACAGTATTTTTTCTACTTCCTCCATGTTTGTATGAATCCTTCTTTTTTTCCCTTCCTGACTTCTGAGCTCTGTTTTTGGATAAATACTGCCTTTTTGGTCTTGAATGGTTGATTATTCTAAGGAATGCATTACTCATGAGTGTTATGGTTCACTTTATGGGGTTGGCTGTTGTCTGGCTGCAAGGTGATCCACAGGGGTAGGTTTAGTTCCAGGTATGAAGGGTGTCTAAGGGTCACACAGTCTTGGGGGTTCCACCATTCCCTATCAGATCAGTAAGTCAGTCTAGTCTTTTTTATGATTTTGAATTTTGTTCAACATTTTTCTCCCTTCTGTCCAGGACTTTCTGTGGTCCCAGTGAGAGTGGTTGGTAGTGGTAGCTGGACACCATCAAGTTCTTCTAGTCTCAGGGTAGTGAAGGCTGCGCTTCACATGGTCTATTATTCCTTCAGACTAATTGTTTCCTGGAGTCTTTGATTTTCTTCATTTCACTTTCCCACGACAGGGAGAGACCAATAGTTGCACCTTAGGTGGCCACTTGTTAGCTTTTAAGACCCTCGCTGATACTCACACAATGGGATGTAGAACATTATCTTTGTGAACTGTGTTATGCCAATTGGCCTAGATGTCACCAAAAACTGTGGTTCTAAGCTCTCAAGCCCAGTGACTCATTCCATCAAGGTGTTTGGTTATGGCTAAGTAGTTTTCTTAATTTTACCCTTTTGCTCTGCTATATACATACAGCACGTACAAATAGGTATGTAAAAATATCTTCTGCCAAACCTACATGTGGTTGTGGGTATATTTCCATTCACCTACACATACCTGTTCAGTTTGCATGTCTGTCTATGTATCAAAACCAAAAAACCAAACTCACTGCCGTCGAGTTGATTCTAACTCATAGCGACCCCTCTTTGAGTTTCTGTGGCGGTATCTCTATGGAAGTAGATTGCCCAGTCTTCCTTCCGAGGAGTGGCTGGTGGGTTTGAACTGCCAGCCTTCTAGATAACAGTCAAATGCCTTAGGAACTACACCACCAGAGCTCCCTAGCTATGTACCAGCTTGTAGATTGTTGTTTGTTGTTACTGATATTGTAGAATTGTATATGCATTAGTACACATAATAATACATGTCTATTATCTAGTTAATGATTTTCTTTCCCCTCACTTCC
>NW_006921604.1:3321777-3323181 GCF_000298275.1 Orycteropus afer afer | reverse complement strand
AGGGGTCTGTGGTGTAGTAAATTACTTGGTGTGGCTTTTCCAGCCATAAGTTTTTATAAACTCTGAGGTGGAATTTGCCATGAGCAAGTGAGGAGCTCCTGATTGTTAAAGTTATCCTCCTGGGGTATTCCTGTTGACAGTGGCAAAAAGCAATGTTCTGGGAAGTTCACTCTCTCTCTCAGGTGCTTAGAATTCTGATGTTATTATTGGTTAGTTTGGCCACTCTGCCAGGCTCAAAAGGAGCCCTCCTAGAGGCAGAAGTAGTCTCTCTGACTACAGGCTGAGAAAGACGTGCTGCTGATAGAAACGCACTCCTGAGAGACACATGCTGCTGAGAAAGAGACACCGAGAGACACACATTTCTGAGAGAGACACCAAGAGACATGCACTGTTGGGAGAGAGACTGTTGGCTGAGAGATGGCGAGACTGAGAGAGACTGAGCATTTTTCCTGAATTTTAATTGTAGCCTAGTGCTTCCCTAATAAACCCCATAATCTGTGAGTTCTGTGTGGCCACTGCAGTGAGTTATTGAACCCAGCAGAGAGGTGGTGGGTACTGCAGGAGGAACAGTTGGTACTGCAGAAGGAACGGTTGGTGTCAGGGTTGGTCAAAGGGCTGGAGGGAGGCAGCCTGTCTGCCCTCACAGGAATAGGCCTTGGGCTGCTGAGGTTGATTCTGTCTTCCTCTTGTGATAGAGGAGGTCAGAAGATGTGGCCTCCCTGCCCCTTTGGCAGGGTCTCATACAATTTTTTTACCTTTTATGATTGACTTATTTCACTAAGCATAATGTCCTTCAGGTTTATCCACCTTATGAGGTGTTTCATGGATTTTTCATTATTCTTTAATTGTACATATTATTCCATTGTGTGGATGTACCATAGTTTGTTATTTTTCTGAGACTTTTGATCATAAATAGGTTGAAATGCTTTTTCTGCACCAATTAATAGCATCATGTGATTTTGTTCTGTCCTCAGGCTGTTAATATGGTGGTTACACAATTGATTTTCAAATACTGAACCAGCCTTGCATCCTTGGAATACAGCTCATGTGCTCATGGTGCCCAATTACCTTTATATATTGCTGACTTCTATTTGTTAATACGTTGTTTAGAAATTTTGCGGCAATAGTCATAAAGTTTTCTATCTATCTATCTATTTATGTATCTTCCTTTTCCTTACCTTCTTTCTTTTTTCACTGTCTCTGGCTGACTTTATCATTATATAATACTCCTCTATGTCTCTGATAATTTCCTTTGCTCTGAAGTCGACTTTATCTGAGATTAAAATAGCCACCTCCTGCTTTCTTTTCTTTTCTTTTTTTTTTATTAGGATTTGGGTGAAGATTTACAGAGTAAATTCACTTTTCATACAGCAGTTCACATATACTTTGTCTCATGTCATTGAC
>NW_006921604.1:3311692-3319892 GCF_000298275.1 Orycteropus afer afer | reverse complement strand
TTTATACCAAATATTAGGGCCCTTAAGTTTGACCCTAAATTTTCCTTGAGAAACTGTATAGTTCTAGGTTTCACATTTAAGTCTTTGCTCCATCTGGAGTTTGTTTTTGTGTGTGGTGTGAGGTACAGATCTTGTTTCATTTTTCTGCACATGGATCTCCAGTTTTGCCACCTGCTTTCTTTTCATTAGTGTTAGCATGATGCAACTTTTTTCATTCTGTAACTGGATGTGACACAAGGTTCTTTGTGTAGTTTGGCTGTGATTTGAAATCTTCCTTTTTCCACCTGAATGCAGGGTAGACTCATTAAACACTCCTCAAAGGAAGAAAAACATGCTTGGCACATACCTCACAAATCACAGGCTCAGAAGTCATTTTGTGAGGCCTGGGGGAAGTAGAGGTTAAAAATAGTTTTCTGCATAGCTTATCATAAGAAAGCACCTTAAGGTAAAGGCTGATTCGGAGGTTCCCTGCAAGGATGTCCACATGTTGTTGGTAGTAAGAATATAAGCACCATACTTTGTATTAAGAAGGAAAATGTGACAAAACAGATACTGCAATTGAGTGTGGGAAATATTTTGTGAATTTTAGTTTGTATTAGGTCAAGAAGGTCTTCGCAGTCTGGACTGAACATTTCGGTTGAACTGTGCTCTATGACCAAAACTGACTTCTTGATTTCCTCATAGAAAATAGTTCCATCCGTGACTTCACCATCTCATCAAATGCCATTTGTCTAGTTGCTCTGCCAAATACCTGGGAGTCAGACATGAGTCCTGTCTTCCCTTCATCCACCACACATAATCTACCTGCAAGGCCTATGAACATACCCTCCAAGCTATGTCACCAGTATGCCCACTGCCTCCACCTCCCCTGCAGCACCTTTGTCTAGCCATCACATTCTAGATGGACAGTTCTAGTAGCCTCATAGGTAGTCTCCCACTTCCACCCTTGCATTCCTACTATTCATTTTCCACATAATAGCCAGGGTGTTGACTTTAATTTTTTTTGTTGTTGTTGGAAAAGGACAAACATCAACTGATTGTTAATATTTACAATTGCTTCTGCAAAGTTCACCAAAAAAAAAAAATCATAGCAAGAATTTTTATACACATTTATATAAATTTCCAGAATATGATCCTCATTTCTTAAAAGTATATATTTTTATTGGTTTTAAAATCGTTTTATTTTGAAATAATTAGAGACTCACAGGAAATTGAAAAAAAAAAAATAGTGCAAAGAGTCCTGTGTACCCTTCACTCAGTACAAAATCAGAACCAATAATTGGCATTGGTACAGTACCATTGTCATTGAGTTGATTTTAACTCTAAGTGACCCTATAGGACAGAGCAGAACTTCCCACAAGTTTTCCAAGGCTGTAAATCTTTATAGAAGCACGCTGTCACATCCTTCTCTCATGGAGCCCCAGGGTGGTTCAACCTGCTGACCTTTTGGTTAGCAGCCCAGCCCCTAACCACTGCACCACCAGGGCTCTGCTGTTAACTAGACTGTAGATTTTAGCCAGTTTTCACCATTTATTAATATGCCTTCGTGTGTGTGTGTGTGTGTAGCTCTATGCAATTTTATCCCAAGTGTAGATTCTTGTAACCACTGCTGCAACCAAGATATAGAACTGTTAACTCACCACAAAAGATTTTCCTTAGGCCACCTCTTTGTGTCATTCTCACTCCAACTCATCCTGTCACTGTCCCCTGACAACCCTGATCTTTTCACTATCTCTATCTTGTCATTTTTACATGTTTTTGAAATAGAAATGGAATCTCTATTTTCTGTACAGAAATGGAGATGATACCCTTTGTAACCTTTGGAGATTGACTTTTTCCACTAAGCATAATGTCCTTGAGGTTGCATGAATAGTTTGTTCCTTTTTATTATTGAGTAGTGTTCTGTAGTATGGATGTACCATAGTTTTTCAACCATTCACTGACTGAAGGCCATTTAGTTGTTTCTAATATTTTGCTATTAGGAATAAAGCTTCTGTGAACATCCATGTAAAGGTTTTTGTGCAAGCATGATATTGTGGTCCTCTGGGATAAGTGTCTAAAAGTGTGATTTCTGGGGGGTATGAAAAATAATTTTTTTCATTTTGTAAGAAATTGCCAAACTATTTTCCAGAGTGGCTATACCATATAACATTCCCACAAGCAATGCATGAGAAATCTAGCTTCTCTGCCTCTTTGCCAGCATTTGGTATTAACTCCATTTATTAGCTTTTAAAAGGGGGAGCTCTGGTGGCATTGTGTTTAAAGCATCAGGCTGCTAACCAAAAGGCAGGTGGTTCAAACCCACCAATCACTCTGTGGGAGATAGATGAGCCAAACTACTTCTGTAAAGATTTACAGCCTTGGAAATCCTCTGGGAAGTTCTACTGTCCTGTAGGATCACTATGAGTTGGAATCAACTTGATGGCAGTGAGTTTGGTTCTCATAGGTGTGTTATGAAATCTCATCATAGTTCTAATTTGCATTTCCCTAATGACTGTTGTTGTTGTTGTTATGTGCTGTCTCATAGCAACCCCTCCTTGGGTTTCTGAGGCAGTATCACTACAGAAGTAGATTGCCCCACTCCCTTCTGAGGAGTGGCTGGTAGGTTTGAACCACCAGCCTTCTGGTTAGCAGTCAGGTGCCTTAGGCACTATGCTACCAGAGCTCCTCCCTAATGACTAATGATATTGAATACCTTTTCACAGGCTTAAAGGCCATTTATATGTCCTAGCTGGTGAAATATCTGTTCACATTTTTTGCCTCTTCTATAATTAGATTCTTTTTTTCTCTCTTTTTTAAATTTTTCTATGGAGTTTTTTAGATATCATCATGACAGTGGGAAAATCAAGAAGACATATTTTCCCCAAAAGTGCTCATTTTAGAGTTTTCTGATTCATTTTGAGTTTTCACAGATTTTGAAGATGACCTCTTTTTTTGTTTGTCTGTTGTGGATCTTTTCCCCTTCCTGTGGGCCTTCATGTCTCTGGGATGCTCGGCAGCCATGAGCACCCAGATGCTGGGTCCACAGAGGGTGCCCTGAATTGGGCAACAGAGAAAATGTGGTGACCCATGAAAACTAGATGACAGTGAGTTTGGTTCTCCTCACCCTCACCTCCTCCCATGAGGTCCAGCACACTGGCCTCCTTTCTGTCCCTGAAGCACAATGACTCTGCTGCTACCTCAAGGCCTTTGCACTTGCTGTTGCTCTGCCAGAATATTCTTCCCTGGATCTCCATACGGCAGCTGTCCCTCACCATTTCAGGGCTCACACACACACACACACACACACATACACACTCTGCTACCACCACCACCACCACCACCAGTCACTGCCCATTACTCTACCCTGATTTTTTTGTGATGGTGGTTGTTTAGGTAGCGTAATACCAGAGTGGATACCTTGGGTCTTTATTGGTTAAAGAGCCCTCATGATAGTGTAGTGGTTGAAAGCATTCAGCTGCTAACCAAAAAGTGGGCAGTTAAAACCCACCAATTGCTGCAAAGGAGAAAGATGAGGCAGTCTGCTTCTGTAAAGATTCACAGCCTTAGAAATCCTATGTGGCAATTCTACTCTGTCCTATAGGATCATGTCTTGGTTCTCTACTGCTGCTATAACAGAAATACCACAAGTGGAAGGCCTTAACAAACAGGAATTTATTCTCTTACAGGCTAGAAGTCCAAGTTCAAAGTGCCAGTTCTAGGGGCCAAGTGAAGCCCCCTCAACTTTGGGCTACAGCTCTGCCTCTTATTCCAGGCCCACTGGAGCTGGAGGCTTCTCATATCTCATGCAGCTGCTGGTTGTGAGGCTGATAAATCCAATGTTGACAGGAAAAATGGCACAATCCCAAGATCAACAAGAAACACAGCAGGCCACTGATTCAAGTCCAGGCACTGGAGATTAAGACGCAGCCAAATGTAGAAACCAAGTGTATCAAAAAGCTACAGACCTTCCTCAAACCTTCCTCATATATACCGGAAACAGGACACACCCAGAAGGCAACTAATTAGCTGCTCACAGATGATTCCACCTTGGAGTTGATTCCAATCTCATCATGAGGAACAACTGCATCCTGCTGCTGGGCACTCCAAACCACAGCCCAGCAAAGTTGACACACACCTTCACTACCACAGGTCTCTAGGAGTTGGAATTGCCTCTGTGGCAGTGGGTTGTTGTTGTTATATGCCGTCGAGTTGGCCCTGACTCATAGTGACCCCTCCTTGGGTTTCTGAGGCAGTATCACTACAGAAGTAGAATTGCCCAACCTTCCTTCCGAGGAGTGGCTGGTGGGTTTGAACTGCCAGCCTTCTGGTTAGCAGTCAAGTGCCTTAGGCACTATGCTACCAGAGCTCCTTGGCAGTGGGTTAGTGGGTATTTATTGGGTAAGTGCTCAGCTTCTCTTCCCTAGTAGAACGTGAGTTCAGTCCTGGCAGAAACCTTGCTAGCCCTCTTCTCAGCCATGTGCCCAGAACAATGCCTGAGACCTAATGAGCACTGAGTAAATATTTGTTCAAATGAACTGTGTGGAATCCAACTGAAGTGACTTGAAAGGAAATTAATAAAACAATTAAAAGGTGGATGTATTTTTGGCTTGACCTGAGAGGTCATTCAACAAAAACACAGCTGTTAAAATTAAACATTCAAAATGAATTGCTCTGGACTTGCAATTAGAAAGGAACATTCTATTAAAGCTGGATTCAACAAAGGAAGAAGAGAGTCACCCTTTTACCTCCTTGCCTTCATGTAGTGCTTCATGAATTAGGCTATTGAGCATTGAGCATTGAGAATCAGGAGGGTGTCCTGCTGCCAGCTGCCTGCCAGGGGTTGAATAAGGGATAAGAATACCCTATATTTGACTGCTAACCAGAAGGTTGACAGTTCAAACCCACCAGCCATTCTTTGGAAGGAAGATTGGACAATCTACTTCCATAGTGATACCATCTCAGAAACCCAAAGAGGGGTCACTGAGTCAGGTCTGACTCAATAGCAGTGAATTTGGTCTTGGTTTTATACTTGCTTTCAAGGCACATGCTCTCTGGAGGACTGCAAAGACAAGAACACGCACCAAGGGGCCCTGGGAGCACGGAGCAAGGCACCAGAGGGAGGTGGCTGGTAGGTGCCAGCTGTGGGTTGGTATCCAGTAGGCTAGGCTTGATGAGAAAGCACAAGCCACATTGATATTTATGTGCAAAAATGCAGACAGTGAAAAAAGAGTCCAGGAACATAGGCAGGAGCAGGAGACTAACATCGAGGCAGGGTGGGTGGCCTGTGTAAACTTCATGGTCCCTGTTGTCTCTAGATAAGGGCTGCCTCTTGTCTCTAGTGTTGTTAATACTACTTTTACTAAGGATCTGGGTCAACATTTACTGAACACTTCTTTTTACCAGGCTGACACCTTGGTAACTGGTGCCATTTTATCTATCACAACAATATGATGACATAGGAACTATTATTTGCTCCACTTTGCCAAAGAGAAATGGAGGGTTTGAGAGGTGACACAGGTAATAAATGGCAGGGCTGGGACAGAACTCAGATCTGTCTCTTCTACACAGGTCAGGGGGCCTGGAGCATGCAGCCAGCTTACAGATTCAACAAAATTACCCTCAGGGCCTCCTACGCCAGCTCCTTCCTCTGTGCCTCTCTTGGCTGGGCCTGACCTTGACATACCTGCACAGGGAGCTCTAGGCTGGTTCAGTGGAAAAGCACATGTACAGACGATGGAGATAAAGACAGCATGCAATCCAAAGGGAAAAAACCTGGAATAAGAATGTCTTAAGAGTCAGAATCTCAAGTTGAGTTTAGCAAATATGCTAATCACAGTAGAAAAAAAAAATGCTTGTTTTGGTTTGGTTTTATTTTGTTTTTTAAGTTATTTATTTATTCCTTTGTAGCACCACTGTGAAATTGCTACTATGTGCATGAAATCTATGGGTCTCAGAAAACATTAAAAATAGTTTGTACTCTCAAGAGTAACTTCTGGGATTCATTAGACAAGACCTTCGCAAGATTGGACAGTTCTCTACCATGAACCCCAAGATGGAAGAAGAGGCATAAAGGGAATAGAATGGAGAAACAGAGAAATCTGTAACAGAAGAAACAAGAGGGTGGGAATTGGGGAGGAAGGGAAATGTTCTCCACCCACATCCATGAGATAGCTCAATTGGTTCTTGGAAGATCCTGAGTTATCTCCCTGGTGACATCTGAGGTGTGAACACATCCCAACTCCTGGTCTGAAACTTAAGAGAAATGCAAGATTATAAAGAGGAGCCACTAAATAACAGCCAAATGATGCACCAATGACAAGAGGCAAGATAGAAAGAAAAGAAAATTCTGGAGAAGGCTGACAAGGGTTTTCAATTACATGCTGATGAATAGTAGATTTTTGCATTCCACTAAATGATTAACAAAACATGTGTGTTTCATATATCAGGTGGCGACTGTTCTAATGGAAATACTTTTAGACCACAGCAATTTATGGAAGCTGTGAGGCACATGGAGGCCTCTCCTTTATCAGAGACATTCAAGGACAAACTGACCTGGCATCCCCCTGGGCTTGGGGGTGGTTTTGCTGAGCCCCAGAGATTAATGAGAGGACAGAAACAGGTGATTCTTCTAACCCTCACTGCCCTTGCATGGAAAGAGACAAATGGACAGTTCATTTTGAGATCCAAAGGGCAATGCAGTGGAAAGCAACTTGAATGATGAAATTCCACCATAGAAAACCCACTGGGAGGCATGCAAAAGTGTGTATACAGCATGCACCCAGGCAAGCACAATAAATAGTAGATGGAGATATGTGTATATGTAAGAAAAAAAGTGAGCAAGAAAGGTTTTGTATGTGTCTTAGTTATCCAATGCTACTACAGCAGAAATACCACAAATGGGTAGCTCGAACAAACAGAAATTTATTTTCTCACAGTTTAGGAGGCTAGGAGTCCAAATTCAGATTGCTAGCTTTATTATTTATTTATTTATTTTGTTGTCCTCTGATTAGTATAATCTCACCTAGAAAGAAGGAAACCTGAATTTCTAGGAGTCAGACCAAGTCTCTTGGGCTGCTGGAACAAGAGGAACCAACTGCCTGTGGAACATAATCCAAATGTCTTAATGTGGCATTCACCATCCCACCCTATCTGAATTCTACCCATTCTGCAACATTTTGCCTATTGTCATCTAGACATAGAATAGTTATCGAATGCAATTAAACAAATATTTGCTAAGCACATATACAGATACTTCCCAAGAAATTGGTGATTCATCAATAAATACAAGAAAGTCCTGGTTCTCACAGAATTTAGAGGTTTTCCTTATTCCTTCCATTAAAAAAGAAATAGGCTAACTGATTTTCACACAACTGGAGCAGACTATCAATATCTTATTAGCTAAGGACTGTAAATTTCTTGAAAAAGTGTGTAAAAATGTCTGATTACTAGGGTATAAGTAGAAAATTGAAAGAAAGAAGTAGAAAAAAGATAAGAAAGATGAAGACTCTCAGGTTGCTAGCTTTAGGGGAAGGCTCTCTCTCTCTCTCCACTCTGGGGGAAAGTGCTTGTGTCTTTTCAGCTTCTATTCCTTGGTTCCTTGGAGATCATCATGTGGTATGGCATCTATCACCCTCATCTCTGCTTCCTTACTTGCTTGTTTAATCTCTTTTATATCTCAAAAGAGATTGATTTAAGATACACATTAAGGAGCTCTGGTGGTGTAGTGCCTAAGGTATTTGACCTGAACAGGTTGGCAGTTCAAACCCACCAGCTGCTCCACGGAAGAAGATGGGGCACTCTACTTTTGTAAAGATTTACCACCTTGGAAACCCAATGGGGGTCACTATGAGTCAGAATCGATTTGATGGCAGTGTTTTGTTTTGTTTTTACACTAACAGTCTCATTAACATAACAAAGAAAACCCATTTCCAAATGGGATTATAACCTTAGGTATAAGGTTTAGGATTTATGACACATTTTGGGAGGACACAATTCAATCCATAACCATATGTATTGTCAAAGACCTTGTTTTCATGTTAGGTGGAGACATGCATTATTAAAAAGAACAAACAAACGAATAAAAGAAGGCATGGCATGGACCAGTGATGAGAGTGTGTCACGCATCAAGGATCAAGATTAATTCAGTTTCATGTACCTTAGGTCTAACTTGCAAAGCCAAAATGATTGCCAGGATATTTTCTTTGGGTGGTTGTTGTTG
>NW_006921604.1:3303656-3311592 GCF_000298275.1 Orycteropus afer afer | reverse complement strand
TGTTGTTGTTGTTATGTGCCGTCGAGTCGGCCCCGACTCATAGCGACCCCTCCTTGGGTTTCCGAGGCAGTATCACTACGGAAGCAGGATTGCCCAACCTTCCTTCCGAGGAGTGGCTGGTGGGTTTGAACCGCCACCCGTCTGGTTAGCAGGCAAGTGTCTTAGCCACTATGCTACAGGGGGACTTAAATCTCTGGCTGGAATGGTTAGGAGAGATTTAATTACTTTCCAAAGTTTCCTTTGGTATTTGATGAGTATGTAATATATTCATAATCAGAGAGGGACAGGAAGACAGTATCATAAGAGAAAAGTAAACATCATGGCTCCTTATTCAGGGCAGCCACTTCTCATTTTAATTTTTATCAGTCTCTGAATTATATCAGCTCTCAGACATTGGGTTTCCTTTTGGATTAAAGAACATTTCCTAAGCTGGGCTCGGTTCTCCTGAGAACATGCAGCAACTCCAGGTGCAGAGCCAGGTCTCCTAGAAGACTGTGGGCAGCTCCTGCACCTCAGGTCCCTGCTGTGGATGACACCGTCCAATGCACAGTGTGTTTTTCCAAGCCAAGGTGCCCTCTCGGAAGTGGGCTCATTGCCACACTGGCTGGACAGAACACGGTCCAGCTCAAGCTTTTGAGCTCAGACATTGGCTTCCAGCCAATGTCTGTCCTGTGAGCCCAGGGACTGCCGGTCCACTCGGGTCAGGAAGCCGTCAGTCATGCTGGGAAGTCTGGAGCACATAGGCTTGCTCCCAGATCCTTTTGTTCTCCCAGCATCTGCAATTCTCTCAGAAGACACAATGCTTTCCCAAATGAAATCAACTATGGCAGCAAAAGTGAAGAACAAACGCTCTCTCCTTCCTTCCCACAGATGTAGAGAATGCCAAGGCTGTCTTAATCAGAAGTTCATGGCATAGTCTGAGAGCAGAGAGAGCCGGGAGGAGGGATCAGAACTCTCCCTCTATGGTTACTTGTTTCAATGCATTTTCTACAACAAAAAGGAATGTGGCTTCCTATCAAGTGAGGATTCTTGTGTCTGAAGATTACAAAATGATAATGTTCAGAAATTCCAACTGTGATGAGTAAGAGTGTCGTGCTGAATACAGACCTACATTTCCATCTGCCTCAACTATTTCCTTTGTGTGGCATTGGGCTTCCTTAGCCTCAATTTCCATCTGTATAAAATGAGGATAATACATCTACCAAACAGGGTTGGGTGAGAATTAAACATATAGCAAATAAATTGGCATAAAGTGTGCCCTTAATATTGGGCACACTTTATCATATGCTTGTCTCATGGAATGCGTTGAGAGAATGAGACTTATCAGCCAGAAGAAGACTGAATGTTAACTCCACAAAGAAAGTCTCAGGAAGGAATTCAGCCAGAGACTGCCATCTTGGCTCCTGCCTGTAATGGGAAAGTGAAATGAGCACTGACGACTAGGAATTGGAAAAAACTGTGTCATCTCAAATGTTCTTCATTTTATTGAGAACTTACTGTGCCTCAGATGCACTACTCAAGGCCAGAGTAGATAACTTTGGACAAATCTCTTATCAGACTTGAGGTTCAGTTTCCTCATTTCTAAAGTCATAACCATGAATAAAAATCAGAGTTCCCTCCAATGACTCAGATATACTTCGTTAGAACTTTCCACACAACTGCATATTAAGACCACAACATATAAACCTCATGTGTAGCTTCTGAAATTACCCTAGGAATGTGACGATAGTGATTAAACTTTATTTTTTTAAAATGTTTGCAGTGTTTCCTCCCACCTCTAGTAACCAACAAAGGAAGTTAAGGAACATTAAGACATTTCCTTGACTTTTTACAATAATTTGTCCTTCTGTGATTGACTTATTACACTTAGCATAATGTCCTCCAAGTTCATCCATGTTATGTGGTGTTTTGCAGATCCTACATTATTCTCTAGTGTTGCATAGTATTACATTCTGTCCACTGTGTGTATGTACCATAGTTTGGTTATCAGTTCTTCTGTTGACGGGCACCTAGGTTGTTTCCATCTTTTGGCCACTGGAAATAGTGCTGCGATGAACATAGGTGTGCATATATCTTATCTGTTCTTGTCCTGGCTCTCACTTCTTTAGGATATCTACCTAGTAATGGGATTGCTGGGTCAAATGGTATTTCTAATTCCAATTTTTTAAGGAATCACCAACTGCTTTCCACAGTGGTTATGTCATTTGACAGTCCCACCAGCAGTATATAAGAGTCCTAATCTCTCCACATCCTCACCAGCATTTGTTATTTTCTGTCTTGTTGAACTTTGCTATTAGTGCTGGGGCAACAGGGTATCCCATTTTTCTTTTGATTTGCATCTCTCTAATGGTTAATGGGGGAGCTCTGGTAGCATAGTGGCTAAGACACTTGCTTGCTAACCAGATGGCTGGCGGTTCAAACCCACCAGCCACTCCTCGGAAGGAAGGTTGGGCAATCCTACTTCCATAGTGATACTGCCTCGGAAACCCAAGGAGGGGTCGCTATGAGTCGGGGCCGACTCAACGGCACATAACAACAACAACAACAATGGTTAATGATTGCAAACATTTCTTCATGTGTTTGTTGGTTGCCTGAATATCCTCTTTGGTATAATGTCTATTCATGTCTTCTGCCCATTTTTTAATTGGATTGTTTGTCTTGTTGTTGTTGAGGTGTTGGGATTTTCTATAAATTTTAGAGATAAGTCCCTTGTCAGAGATGTCATTGCCAAATATTTTTTCCTAATCTGTAGGTTCTTTTTTTTACTCTTTTGGAGAAGTCTTTGGAAATACATAAAAATTGAATTTTTAGAAGGTCTCATTCTTCTAGTTTATCATCTGCTATTTGTGCATTTGGGGTTATGCTTGACAGTCTATTTATACCATAAATGAGAGCCCCTAAATTTGCCCCTACTTTTTCCCTGAGGAGCTTTCTAGTTTTAGGTTTCACATTTAAGTCTTTGATCCATCTGGAGTTAGCTTTTGTGTATGGTGTGAGCTACAGATCTTGTTTCATTTTTCTGCCAATGGTTTCCAGTTTTTCCAGCACTATTTGTTAAAGAGACCATCTCTTCCCCATTTAATGAATTTCAGCCCTTTATCAAAATCAGGTGACCATAGGTCGATGGATCTATTTCTGGGTTCTCAGTTCTGTTCCACTGGTCTATGTGTCTGTCGTTGTACCAATACCAGGCAGTTTTAACTACTGTGGCTGTATAGTAGGTTTTGAGATCTGAGAATGTGAGACTTCCTACTTTGCTCTTCTTTTTCAATAGTGCTCTGCTTATCTTAGGTCTCTTTCCTTTCCATACAAAATTAGTGATTGGTTTTTCATAGGATGGTGACTAAATATTAAAGGCTATTGTTGGGGATAGTGAGGATGCAGAATAAAATCCACCTTTAAGGGCCACACATTTGAAGTGTGTGATTTCACTAATATTTCTTTAATAGAAACCACGTACCAGCACCACACTTGGAGCTTTGACCCTGTCAGTCTGATGGAGAGAATAGGTCAGTAGACACCCACATGTAAAGCCAAATATAAGTAAAGAAACTTACAATCTCAGAGAAAAATGATGACTTTAACTATTAGTGAAACCTCCCCTCCCAAAAAACCAAGCACATCAAGTTGATTCTGACTCACAGTGACCCTATAGGACAGAGTAGAACTGCCTCATAGGGTTTTCAAGGCTGTAAATCTTTACAGAAGAAGACTGCTTCATCTTTCTCCTGTGGAGTGGCTGGTGGGTCGAAGCACTGACTCAGCAGTCAAGCTTAACCACAGCTCCACTGGGGCTCCTTATAAATACTGTATGACCTCTGTGTGTACTTCCTTCCTTGTAGCTAAAGTGTGCCAGGCCCATCTTTAACTTTCCCTGCATCTTTGCAATATCACTGAGTGAAAAACCCAAACCACTGCCATCGAGTCAGTTTTGACTCATAGCGACCCTAGGGTAGAACTGCTCCATAGGTTGTCTAAAGCTGTAAATGTTTATGGAAGCTGACTGCCTCATCTTTCTCCTGTAGGGTGGCTGGTGGTTCAACCTTTTGATTAGTAGCCAAATGCTTTAACCACTGCACCACCAGAGCTTCTTACTGAGTAAAAAGGATTTAAAACAGTCATTTGATTCAGAAGAAAAAGGCAAAATCCAATGTAATGTGAACTCTAAGAATTATACAGATTTATATTATAAAAAACTTTAAAATGTGTGAGATTTGATAAGAATTATAAAAAATTTTAATTGTATAATCTTTTTCTAACCATTATTCAAAATTCATAAGCTGTTAAATGTGAAAAATTCAATTACATTTAAAAAATAACTTCTTTATGACAAAATACATAAATAAATACCACAAGCAAAGATAATAGAAAACTAGGGGAAAATGTTGCAATTTGCAGACAAGAGATAGTCTCCTTAATATATAAGAAGCACCTAGAAATCAGTAAGAGACAAAATCATTTCACAGAAAAAAAATTATAAATGGTCCTTAAATTTACAAAAACCCATTGCCATTGAGTTGATTCCAACTCACGGTGACCCTGTAAAAACCAAACTCACTACCGTCAAGTTGGATCCAACTCATAGAGACCCCTCCTTGGGTTTCTTTACAGAAGTAGATTGTCCAACCTTCCTTCAGAGGAGTGGCTGGTAGGTTTGAACCACCAGCCTTCTGGTTAGCAGTCAAGTGCCTTAGGCACTATGCCACCAGAGAATAAAACTGCCCTATCAGGTTAAGCTATAATCTTTACAGAAACAGACTGTCACATCTTTCTCCTATGGAGTAGCTGGTGGCTTCAAACTAGGAACCTTTCAGTTAGCAGCTGAGCATTTAACCACTGTGCTAATACGATGCTTTAAACATATAAAACCACATTAATAAAAATTTAAATTATATTGAGATAATATTTTCTACCTTTCAGATTGGCTAAACTCAGGTGGTGTGGTGGTGCTGGCTCTTACCAGCTCAGGAAATCGGATTACTAAATATTTGGGAATTTTATAAGCCAACTGTTAATGTGCAGCTATTACTAAAATTTTAAATGAATAAACTCAAAATTAAATAAATTATATTCTAACAAAGGTAATAAAACCTATAATTCCTAATTATGTTACGACATTTCACCATTATCTATCATTCTACTGTTCTACTTAAATCTTTCTTATGTGTGCGGTGGTGTCTCACTGATCATCTCTTCCCAACTCCACTTTCAGGAACATCACATTGGTAGCTTGAAATTGATCTAGGTGGACATATTTACACCACAATAGTCAACAAACACAACAAGTGAAGGCTTTAAACATTTACCAGCACACCACTGCAGAAGTCTTAAACAAGCTCTGGTGGCATAGTGCCTAAAGCATTTGACTGCTAACCACAAGGCTGGTGGTTCAAACTGACAAGCCACTCCACAGAAGGAAGATTGGGCAATTTACTCCCATAATGATACTGCTTCAGAAACTCACAGAGGGGTCTCTATGAGTCGGATCCCACTTGACAGCAGTGAGTTAGGTTTTTTTTTTTTTTTTTTTTTTGACTGTTTACTGACCTACGTTTTCATTTGGCTCAACTATTTCCTTTGTCTGGCCTTGGACTAGGCACATAACCTCTCTTAGCCTCCATATCTATCTCTACAAAATTAGGATAATAATAATAACACCTACCAAACAGGGTTGCATGAAAATTAAACATATAGAAGATAAATTAGCCTACAGTCTGCCCTCAGTATTTGGTAATTATCTTTATCACATGCTTGTCTAATGGCATGTGTTGGGAGGATGAGAATTAACAGCTTACTCTACTGAAAAATCTGGGAGAAGCAGGCACACTTAATTTCTGTGATGGGTAGAACCCTGTAGAGGGGAACTTGACAACATCTACCAAAATTATGAAAGGATTTACCCTTTACCCAGCAATCTCACTGTTAAAAATCTATCCTTCAGCTCTGCATGCATGTGTGTGAAATGAAGTAAGGATGAGCCCATCCACGCATCAGGGTCTAGGAAAAGACACAAGTCAATCAGGTGTCCTTCTACAGGTACTAATGGAACTAAATACCATCTATCTTAGGACATATGACAAAGAAGGGGGAGCATTTCAATATAATGACAGAAAAGATCTGCAAGACACAGTAAGTGAAAAAAGCAAAGGGCAAAACCGTGTGCTTCCTTTTGTGTAAAGGGATTTTTGCATATTTCTGTTAGCATAAAGGAGCTTTGAAGGATAGATGGATACTAATAAAAACTAATTACTTGATTTGGGAGGTGGCTGTGAGGCAGATGGGATGGGGTGGGAGAGAGAGTTGTCTCTGTGTACTTTTTTATATAGTTTTGATAATTAAACTCTTTGAAAATATTACCTAATCAAACATGTTTAAATTAATAGCAAGTACACTCGTTATGATAAATTAATAGCAAGTTTAAATTAATAGCAAGTAGCCTTGTTCTTCTTCTGTGGATGAGGATTCTGTTGTGCTGCCTACAACTGTCCATGAGCGAACAATCCACCATTTGGCCTGGAGATCTTGGATTCATCATTCATTGGAGTCAACAGCCAGTGTACTGCCTGTCAACCTTGAGCTCCTCAGCCCCTGCAGCTGCAAGAGTTGGGAAAAGCCTCCAGCTTGACGTTTGATCCAAGAACTTTGGACTTGCCAGCTTCTATAAGTTCGGTAGGCATCTTGATCACCTTTCACTTCCACAAGACATCACACCGGTCCATTGTATTGATGACACCCATCAGCCACTCCTCAGAAGGAAGATGAGACAATCTACTTCCATAGTGATACTGCCTCAGAAACCCAAGGAGGGGTCTCTATGAGTCGGGTCCAACTCCACGGCACATAACAACAACAACAACATACTGATTGGACCTAGTAAAGAAGAAGTATCGATGACTCTAGACTTATTGGTGAGACATATGCGTACTAGAGGTTGGGAAATTAACCCAAAAAAAATTCAGGCACCTTCCACCTCGGTGAAATTTCTAGGGGTCCAATGGTGTGGGGTAAGTTGAGATATTCCTACTAAAGTGAAGGATAAGTAATTGTATCTGGCTTCCCCCACAATTAAAAAGGAGGCATAACGTCTGGTAGGCCTCTTTGGATTTTGGAGGCAACATATCCCTCGTTTGGGTGTGTTGCTGTGGCCTATTTATCAAGTGACTTGGAAAGCTGCTAGTTTTGAGTGGGGCCCAGAACAACAGAAGGCTCTGCAACAGGTTCAGGCTGCCGTGCAGGCTGCTCTGCCACTTGGACCATATGATCCGGCTGATCCAATGGTGTTTGAAGTGTCTGTAGTAGGTAGAGATGCTGTTTGGAGTTTTTGGCAGGTCCCTATTGGTGAATAGAAGCCAAGCAGTTGAAGAGCTCAGGGGAGCCCAGGGGAAGAGCAGCAAATCTACCTCTCTATTGACAGGAACTTCGAGGAAGCAGCTATTGAATCGTAAGGATATACTATACCATTTACCATATGCCGAGTCCCTGCACCGTTCCCAGAATGCCACTGTGCAGAATCATAACAATAGAACTAGAAGATATCTGAGTAACCCCAAGAACACTCAGACCTGGATGACTGAAAAGGTGTGACATTCCCCTTGTTACTCTTATACCCCACACCTGCTTGGTGAACAGAGGTTCTGCCATCCCCCGCTCCCACCCACCTTCTGGGCCCACAGGAACTCCATCCTACTCTGTGTGCTTGGACGGAAACTGGGTGCCCTGCCCTGCCCTCCCCCAATTTTTTTTTCCTCTTTCTTTTTTCTGGTTGTTAGTTTACGTGCTTTTGTCTGTTTTAAAACTACTACTATTATTAATACTTTTGTCCTTTTTACTATTATTCTTTATTCCTCCCCTCCCAGGTCCTAGTTTTCAGCTTTTTCTTTTCCCTGTTCCTGGTTGCAAAATTATTTTTTTTCTTCTTTTTTCTCGTGGTTAACCC
>NW_006921604.1:3297861-3298882 GCF_000298275.1 Orycteropus afer afer | reverse complement strand
GCACATAACAACAACAACAACAAGTGTAAGATGTTATCATTGTTTTGTGCTGCAATCCACAGGAATTACAAGAGTTAATTCCTGACAGGGCCTAATGGATTCATGTACACCGATATCCAGATGCAATGTGGTTTTCCTGCTGGGAAGTACTGGAATGGCTTCCAGTGAGGCAGAGAGGAATGAGATAAGGCTGTGAAGCTGCAGACATGTAGGCAGGTGGTGTTGGAAGCACAATAGGCTTGTAAGTTGTGCCCTGGAGCTGGTTTGGCTGCCATCTTATCTACGAACAGCCACAACTGGGTCTGCCATCATCATGTGTGCCAGTTACTTATTATCACTGCCATGTCCCAAGCCACAAGCTATTCCCCACTGCTGGCCAAGCATCTCGCCAATGCCCAATGCTGTTCATAGACCATGTCAAAAAGAAGTGGATGGCTCAGTGCACACCTATCACTACAACCAGAAAAGTCAGTGTCCTTTTCATGGATAGCAACATGGCAATGACTTTTGCAGTCCCTGAACAGTGTGGGCTCCTCAGCCGTGAAGAGAGAACTGTGCCTCCAGTTGCCCTAGAATGAGATTCAACTCCTTTCCTAGTCTACCATGCTCATCTCCTCATGCCTTCTCCATCATTGCTCTGGCCATAACTGTTCCTTGGGCATACTGTGCTCCTTGCTACTTTAGGGCCTTTGTAGTTGCTCTTCCTTCATTTCCAGATCCATCTCATGATTCAGGGAGAGTGAAGAGTTTGAGCTCTTGAGTGAGAATATCTAAGTTTAAATTCTGGCTCCTCCACATATTAACTATGTAAACCAAAAAAACAAACTCACTGCTGTCGAGTCGAATCCAACTCATAGCAACTCCTCCTTGGGTTTCTGAGGCAGTATCTCTACAGAAGTAGGTTGCCTAATCGTAAGTCACTTACCCTCTTGGTGCTTTAATTTCTTCATCTGTAAAATGAGATTACTAATGTACTGGACTCTCAATGTTGTTGTTGCTAGTTGCTATGTGCCATCAAGTC
>NW_006921604.1:3284536-3297380 GCF_000298275.1 Orycteropus afer afer | reverse complement strand
AAAAAAAACCTCACTGCCATCAAGTCGTTTCCAACAATAGCAACCCATTCTTGGGTTTCCAAGGCAGTATCTCTTCAGAAGTAGATTGCCCAATCTTCCTTCTGAGGAATAGCTGGTGGGTTTGAACCACCAGCCTTCTGGTTAGCAGTCAAATGCCTTAGAACTATGCCACCAGAACTCCAAAACCAGTGCTTATGTATCATGTTAGAGAAAGAGAGAGAGAGAGCATCTGTTGAGTCAGCTTTGACTCATGGTGACCTATGTACAACAAACTAAACATTGCCCATGCCTGTGTCATCCTCACAATCACCAGCATGTCCAATCCTTAATTAAGGCTATTGTGCCAATCTGTCTCACTGAGGGCCTCCCTCACCCTTATTGGTCCTCTGTTTTGCCAGACATGATGCCCTCCTCCAGTGATTGATCCCTCCTGATGAAATGTCCAAAGCAAGTGAGTCAGAAATGTTCTGTTGTGATGCATAAAGTTTTCATTGGCTAATTTTCAGAAATAGATCACCAGGTCTTTCTTCTTGGTCTGTCTTAGTCTGGAAGCCCTGCTAAAATCTGTACAACATGGGTGACCTTGTTGGTATTTGACATACTGGTAGCATAGTGCCCAGCATCATAGCAACACACAAACCACTGCAGTACGACAAACTCATGGACAGGTGGTGGCTTTATCATGTTACTGGCATTATTTTCTTCATACTTATCTTTCTGTGCACTTATCAAGAATGTAAAGTCCCTGAGGTCAGGAAAGTCCACTGTGCCTGGGCAGAGCAGGTGCTTGCTGGCATTTGCTGAATGCCTGCACACAGCAGCACCAAGGCTGGTTGTGACCTGGACTCACTCACTGGCTCCATGGGCACCTGCCCCCAAGCACCTCAGAATTGCTAGAGTATCAAATTCCATCTAGCAGTTGATCAGACTGGGAATATTTCATGTGAGAAGACCTGTGGTATAAAAGCAGACAGAATTGAACTTTTTTTCAACAAGGACATGGAAGCAAACATTTCACAAGTATCAATGAGGGAAGAAGAATGAGCAGTGGATTTTGGAATCCTTAAATAATGGGACAACTAGATCAGTTGGCATAATATAGTTCACAAAGACAGGGTTCTATACCCTACTGTGGTGAGTAGCAACTGGGATTTTAAAGCTTATAAGCAGCCATTTAAGATGCAACTATTGGTTTCTCCCCATACAGGGGAAAGAACAGTGAAGAAAATCAAAGCTGCAAAGAAACAATTAGTCCAAAGGACAAATGGACCATGGGAACTGCAGCCTCCACGACTTTGAAACCAGAAGAACTAGATGGTGTCTGGCTGCTCCTATAGACTGCTCTAATCAGGACCACAATAGAAGGTCCTAGAGAGAAAGGGAGAAAAAAAAAAATGGAGAACAAAATTCAAAATCGTAAAAAAGACCAGATTTAGTGGTAGAACCCCTGAGACTGTGGCCCTTAGACTCCTTTCAAACCTGGAACTGAACCCACCCCTGGGGATCAACTTTCAGCCAAATAATAGAGCTATAAAGTGAATCAAAACACCAGGGTGGGAGCTACTCCTCAGTCCAATCAACCTAAAGGATAGCATTTGCCTGGGGACAAAATGCAGAAGGAAGGAGGGGGAAAGAATAATAAATGGAAAAGGGAAAAACAAAGAGGAAGTGAGAAGAGTGCTGTTACATTGTGGGGATTGCAATCAATGTCACAAAACAAAATGTGTATGGATTGTTGAATGGGAAACTAATTTTCGTGGTAAACTTTCACCCAAACGACAATAAAAAATAATAAATAAAAAAATAAAATGACATATATCATTGGGCAAATCTGCCAAAAAAAAAAAAAAGGAGGAAGTCCCTGCATTGAGAATCTTCTAGATCCAGGGGAAGAGTGACTCCAAGACACATGTAGATCTTCTTGGACAATCTACTTCCATAGAGATACCGCCTTGAAACTCAAGGAGAGATCGCTATGAGTCCAATTGACTTGACGGCAGTGAGTTTAAGTGCAAAATGAAAAGTCAGGATGCTTGTTCAAATAGTATTAAGTATTGAATGACGGTGACAGCAGAGCATTCCAAGTGCAGGCCCTTGAGTGAGGGGGTCCATCTTTGCACAGGCCCCAGAGACTTCATAACCTGTACCCTATGGACCCAGCCCTGATGACAAGGGTCTGAAAGGTATTCCTGTCTTAAAATGCTTATATCACCTGGACTCACTCCACCAGCAGACATTTCTCTGAGTTCCTATCCATTGAGCTAAATGGGAGCCCTGAAATCAGGTGACACTCATGACAGCTCACACAGCCTCCAGCCCAAAGAGAGTGGAATGAGCCTGGAAGACCAGGAGGCCAATGGGCACGGTCTAGGAACTAAGGGCCCATCCCACTACTTTCCATTTGCCTAATTCTCAATATGTTGTGTTTGCCAGAACCCCCCAGTCCATGGACATAGTGCAGGCTGAAAACTCATAGCACAAACTGATTGAGGGAGATGACTACTTCAGCATTTTGATTCCAACCAACTCAGAAGGTTTTGGGCTTCATGTTCCTTCCCCTTGTCCTCCTTTGCTATGTGTGTGTCTTGATGAATATATAATCCTTTCAATATGTGACTCATATTCCCTCTACTAATCAGGTGGTGTAATGCTTAAGGCTAACCAGAAGGCTGGCAGTTCAAACCCATCAGCCACTCCTCAGAAGGAAGATTGGGCAATCTACTTCCATAGAGATACCACCTTGGAAACCCAGAGAGGTCTCAATGAGTTGAAATCGACTCGCCAGCATTGAGTTTGGTTATTTTTGGTAATCAAAATAATTACAAAGAACTTGATTCCTAAGAAGGCTCTTATATTGACTGGAAAAAAAAAATTGTAATTCCTTTTCCAGCTATGATTCAAATACCATTTAGAGTGAACATTTAGAGATGGGATCTACCTTTTTCACAATCTAATTTCTACAGTTTGTTTGTTTTTTCTTTTTCTCTGGTTGTTCTGGGTCGGCTCTGGCTCATGCTGACTCCACGTGTGTTAGAGGAGAAAAGTGTGCTCTTCAAGGCTGCTTTAAAAAAAAAAAATCTGAATTCAGACTTCTCTGAGTGCCCCTCCTCAATGTCCTCACTATGAGAAGTTGAGTGTTCATTCAGATGAAGCTTCCATTGTTCAAAAAAATTTTTTTAAACTATATTTTGTAAAGTGCTTCAAAACTGTAGTCTCTGTTATAGATATCCTATATAGCAGCCAATTGTCTTTTGAGGCTAGATTAGCTTTCTGGGGCTAGCCTTAAGACATTTGAAGTCAAGTGGTGAACCAAAAAGGAGCCGGAAATTAGATGCATCTCTGCCCTCAGGTGGCTGGTGTTCTTGTGGGCCCACCCTGGGACTTTAGGGTTTTTTAGGGAAGAGTGCTCCAGGCCAATTCAAGCCTGGGTCATGGTATTAGAATGAGTCTCCCAGGGGCTGTTATGAAGGAAAAAAAAAAAAAACCTCAAACATACAAACATTTATTTCATTTATTATTCGTTTATTTCATATACTCAAATGGAGTCTCTGCTTGGTGCTAGTGGGTAAAGCACTGGACTCCAAGCTGAAAGGCTGGTGGTTCAAATCCATCCAGAGATGTCACAGAAGGCAGGCCTCCAGAAAGGTCAAGTCCTTGAAGATGCTGTGGAGCACAGTCCTATTCTGAAATACATGGAGTTCCCATGACTTGGGGTCCACTCAACAGCAATTAACAATACATTCAAGTGTGCTTGTTAAAAGTGTTTAATCTCCTACCATCGTCCATGCATGACAGCTGTGATAGTTGGAGCTGTGTGTCAACTTGGCTGGTATTTTCTGTGTGCTTTAAGCAACAGTGATGTGGGTTATTCCCATGATGGGATCGGAAGTATATGTTTTGAGCAGCCAATCCGTTGAAAGGGAGTTTCCCTAGGGTGTAGCCTGCTTCCAATATATTTATCGACATCCTGAGAAAAGAGATACTCTTCTGTGGATCGGGATCCTGTTGTGCTGCCTACAACTGTCCGTGAGTGAACAATCCACCATTCAGCCTGGAGATCTTGGATTCATAATTTGTCGGAGTCATCAGCTGGTATACTGCCTGCCAACCTTGAGCTTCTCAGCTCCTGCAACTGTGTGAGTCGGGAAAAGCCTCCAGCTTGACATTTGATGCAAGAACTTGGGACTTGCCAGCTTCTGTAAGTGTGTGAGCCGTCTTCCTAAGATAAATTTCTCTTTCTCTATTTGTATATATAAGTTTTACTAGTTTGCTTCTCTAGAGAACCCAACTTAACACAACAGCCATTGTCAAGCTCACCTCAGGGTTTGAGACATCATAACCATGTTCCAGAAGGTGGGGCAGGGAGCAGAGGCAAAAAGTGAATTGCTCCATCCAGCTAAATCAGCTTTCTTGAAGCAAGCTGCCTTTCCAGACTCCCCACACAATACTTCCTCTAACATCTCATTTGTCATTTCTGACTGCAAAGATAGCTGGGAAGTGTAGTGTTTTGCTGGGTGCACTGCAGAGTGAGGTTGAGAATCTCTCCTGTCTGGTCCCTGTCAAGCATTAATCTTTCTCCATTTCCCTCTTGTATTAATTTATCTCCCCTTTTGAGTTCCTGTGCCAACCCAGGCCAAATGATGATGAGCAGAGTCAATATATAATGCTGTAGTGCACAGCTAGGAATCTGACTGCTATTCACAAGGTTTTCTGTGACGAATTTTTCTCAAAGTGGACCTGACCACATCCTTCTTCCTAGTCTGTCCTAGTTTGGAAGCTCTGCTGAAACTTGTCCACTATGGGTGACCCTACTGGTATTTGAAATACAGGTGGCATAGCTTCCAGCAGCACAGACAAGCCAGCATAGTATGACAAACTGACAGATGAGTGGTGGTACTTAAGCAATCTGTATACTGAGCAAACAATCTGAAAAGCTGACCTATATGAAGAAGAATATGGCATCAGGGTTGGAGAAGGCTCATTAAAAACCTGGGTATGCAAATGACACAACCTTGCTTGCTGAAATTGAAAAAGACTCAAAGTTCTTATTGATGAAAATAAAGACTACAGCCTTCAATGTGGATTACACCTCAACATAAAATTAAAAAAAAATAATCCTCACAACTGGACCAACAAGCAATATTATGGTAAATGGAGAAAAGTTTTAAGGTTTCAAGAATTTTATTTTACTTAGATCCACAATCAATACCCATGGAAGCAGCAGTCAAGAAATAACATGTCATATTGCCCTGGGCAAATCTGCTGCAGAAGACCTCTTTAAAGTGCTAAAGAGCAAAGATGTCTCTTTGAAGATTGTTGTTGTTGTTGTTATGTGCCATCGAGTTGGACCCAACTCATAGCGACCCCTCCTTGGGTTTCCAAGGCAGTATCACTACGGAAGTAGCATGCCCAGTCTTCCTTCCAAGGAGTGGCTGGTGGGTTTGAACTGCCAGCCTTCTGGTTAGCTAAGATGTGCCTAACCCAAGCCATGGTATTTTCAATCACCTCATATGTATGTGAGAGGTGGTCAATGAACAAGGAAGACCACAGAATAATTGATGCATTTGAATTTTGGTGAAAATATTGAATGAACCATGGAACTGCTAGAAGAACAAACAAATCTGGTTGGAGGACATATAGCTGGAATGGTCCTTAGAAGCAAGAATGGCCAGACTTCATCTCTCATACTTTGACCATGTGAGAAGGGACTGGTCTCTGGAGAAGGATAGCATGCTTGCTAAAGTAGGAGGTCAGCAGAAAAGGGGAAGATCTTCATTGAGACGGATTGACAAAGTGGCTACAATGATGGGCTCAAGCATAGCAAGGATTGTGAGGATGGTGCAGGAACAGGCAGTGTTTTGTTCTATTGAAAGCAACTTTACAACATCTAACAACAACAAGGAATCTGACCCATGTGGAAAAGCTGAGTCTTCTTTTCCTATTAGCCAGACAAAGTATTGAACCAAGAAATCACACACAAAAAAAAGATAAGAAGATATATTTACTGTCCAAATGCTTCCACTGTGTTTTCTCTTTAACTTCTCAGTCCAAATCTGAGAGATAAGTAACTTCACCCATTTTGCTTATAGAGCATCAGAGGCTTTCCGACGCGAGGTTTTATGCTCCACATGCTGGCTCACCCCACTAAGCACAGCAGCAAGGTGAGGAGAAAAATCCAAGGACTATCTTGACTCCAAATCCTATGCTCCAACTAGAGGTTAAAAGAAAAGATTTTATTACAGTAACTAATAAGAATTTATCATTTTACCTCCCTTGATAAAACCAGGAATTTTAAAGCCATGGTGAGAATTGTAAATAGTGTTCTTGTGCATGGAGCGGTTTGCTAGCTCATCAAAAATGCCCAGGGGAAAATGTATTTGCTCTGTAACAAACAGGAAGGCCCCATGATGATATTTTTTCTTTTTACTTCAGAAGTCTGTTATTAAAATTAAAATATATATATCCAAACAGTTTTTTACAAAGTGAACTTGTGATTTTTACAATTCAATGGCTTAAATATGAAAGAAATGTTTATATTAAGTCATTAACATGAGGGAAATGTTTTCTACTACTGTCTGAAGGAAATCAGGTCCCTCAAATGCTGACTTAAGGGGAGTATTGTGACTTCACAAGGCTCTCCATTTTTTAGCACTGACACACATTCACAAGTTTCACACTGATTCTTTATGTTCTTATAGACACCCCCTCACATACTTAGTTTAAGGTTACTAGGCCTGTGTATAAGGAGCTCTGGTGGTACAGAGTTGAAGACATTTGGCTGCTAAGAAAAAGGTCAGTGGTATAAATCCACCAGTTAGCTGCTCCATTTCCACAGATTTCCACCCTTCGAAACCCAGTGATGGTTCCTATGAGTTGAAATCAACTGGATGGCAGTGAGTTTGGTTTTTGAGTTTAGGCCTGTCTATTAGGAACCCTGATGACACAGAGGTTAAGTGCTCAGCTGCCAGCTGAAAGGTCAGTGGTTCTAACCCACTAGATGTGGCAGTCTGCTTCTGCAAGGATTATAGCCTTGGAAATCCTACGGGCCAGTTCTACTCCATCCTACAGAGTTAGTATGAGTCAGAATAGACTTGATGGCAGTGGGTTTGGTTTTGGATTGGAGGCCTATTAATAAAGAAATAAAGGCTGAAAAGAGTCTTCTTGTGCAGGCCACAAGAGAGCCCTGCCCAGGGCAAGGCCGGGTAGGAAGCTGTTCTGATCAAAGAAGTCTGTCCTGGGTTGTTCTTGTTACTTCCAAGTTGATCTTGATCTGAATTGTAACCTGTTTCTTCCCTAGTAAACCTCATAATCATGAGTATGGTTCCTGAGTTCTTCTCAGCCCTTGCAACAAATGATCAAACACGGCAGAGAAGTAGAGAGTGGTGTGGGGGGAACGGGAGGTGTCACTGTCATTAAAAATGGTAAGAGGGTGCAGAGGTATGTCTGATTTCCATCTCCTAGGAATTAGCTTTGGGCTGATGATGATGTTGATTCTTCTTTCTCCCCTGAAGTTAGAGAAGGTCTGACACCAAGAGCCCTAAAAAAAAAAAAAAAAAAACTTACAACGCAATAAACGCTATGGGGTAATTCTCTGTCCTAGAGGGTAGCTATGAGTCAGCATTCATTTTGACTGTACACAACAACACTAGGGCTGTTTATGAATCGTAGAATGAAAAACTGATTTGCTCTGTAAATTTTCACTCAAATCACAAAAAGTCAAAAAAGAAAAAGAAGCCAGGAACTTTGAGAGGCTACACTCTTCGCAGGCTTTCACAGCCATCCTGGCACATTCTCTGGTCTCTAGATTCCCATCCTTCTCACCCCACAAAACTAAAGCTTTACCCACACCTGGAACATTCAGGGAACAGAACACTTCTACCTCTGGGCCCCACCTTCCAAAGCATCCCATCATGGCCCATGCCTGCAAAATTTGCAATGTTGAAACCTTGTGTGTATATGCTTCCCCAGGGACTCAGTGTGCATCAGGGAAGAGAGTTTGCCTCCCCAGGTCATGAGGATCAGGGCAGGACACTCTTTCCTCGCCTTCCTCCAGCTCCTTGGGCTGTGAACAAACTTGCATTCTGCTTCCTCCTAGATGCAGCTTGCCTCCCATGTCCCCCCATTGCATCCACCTCACAAAGTCTTTCCTCAGGTGAGATCATGTATATGAAATACTTAGGGTGATGCCAGGCCCACAGAGGTAGGGGTCAGCTGTTCTCATTAGTGCTCAGGTTACCAGCTGAGAAGAGTGTTGGTTTGGACAGGTGAAGTGGGAGACAGCTGGGACCCCTAAGTGAAGGGACAGTAGGGACATCCCAAAGAGCCTAGAAGAGGGACCTGTGTTCTAGACACTCTTAGATGTCAAAGTATTGGTGACTGTGTGCCCTATCAGGTTGTATCTGGTTCCTTCTGTGCTCCCTGTCTCACCAAATAGCATCACCAGCCACCTAAGTGCTCCGTGAAACCTCAAAGTGCTGCTCCCTTCCCTCCCTCATTCTCTACATCAACAGATACCTCTCACTTTTCTGCAGACCATGGTCACCATCTGAGGCCCAGTCACTGTCACCTCCTACCCAAAGAGATAGAATAAAACACAACTCATTTCCATTCTTTTTTCTTTTTTAATGCATTTTATTGAAATATAATTTATGTATAGTGAAATACACAAAACTAAAGTGACATGGGTCAATGCATTTTTGTTTGTTTGTTTGTTTTGGAGTGTTCCCTACTCTCCCCTCCCAAACCTGGCAACCAACAAAGAAAGTTTCCCTCCATATATAAACCTTTCCTTGACCCTGCACAACAACAAACTAATACTATATTTGTCCTTCTGTGATTAACTTATTTCACTCAGCATAATGTCCTCCAAGTTCAGCCATATATATGGTATTTTGCAGACTCTGCATTATTCTTTAGTGCTACATAGTATTCCATTATGTGTATATACCACAGTTTGGTCATCCACTCTTCCGCTATAAATCTTAGAGATAAGTCCCTTGCCAGATATGTAATTATCAGCAAATATGAATTTGTTGCTGTCATTTTTGTTATGTGCTTTTTCATGGTGTCGATTTCTTTGTTCCATATAATTTTCTATGCTGAGCTCATTTTGTTTATGGATCATGTTATCACTTCCTTCATTGCTATTGTTTTAGTTGCCGAATATTTATGCTGGTCCTCTTTTTTTGATGTGAAGTTTTATCATTTTTCTTTGAGGTTACCCTGTGATTTATAGTTTTGTTTCCAAATTGAGAACAGTCCATTCTATCTTGTAGTTGTCTTGACTTCCCTACAATCTAGAAGTTCTGTAACGACAGTTTTTTCCCTCTTTTTGGTTTATAGTTGTCCCCATTTGTCAATTGATGTCTCTGGTTCCCTGTTTACAATCTTGTAGGCTTATTTACTTTGGATACTTCCATAGCTGGGTTGGTTTCTGGATTATATCATCATGTGTATTAATGGCCAGTTGTTGTTGGTTGTTATTGCTTCTCTGTCTAAATGGCACACATTAGCATCTCTTGTAAGGTTGATCTGGTTTTAACAAATTCCATTAATTTCTGCTTATGTGGAGATGTCCTAATTTCACCATCATTTTCGAGGGACAGTTTTTCTGGGTACATAATTCTTGGTTGGAAATTTTTCTCTTCAAGTCTTTTATACATGCCATCCCATTGTCTTCTCACCTGCATGGTTTCTATTGAGAAATCTGGGCTTATTCTTATTGGATGCCCCTTGTAGGTAACTTTTCAATTTTTCCGTGCTGCTCTCATGATTCTTTCTTTGTCTTTAGTTTTGGTAAGTTTGATGATGATATGTCTGGGTGATTTTCTTTTGGGACCTATCCTGTTTGGGATTCATTGGACTTCCTGAATGGATATATTCTCATGTTTCATCATACCAGGAAAATTCTCTTCCAACAAATATTTGACAATTTTCTCTGTGGTTTTATTTGTGTCTTTCTGTTCTGAAACTCTGATTACATGTAGGTTATTCCTTTTGATGGTATCCCATATGAACTTTAGGCATTCTTCATTTTGTTTTGATCTTTTTTCTGATTGATCCCTTTCCAAAGAAGTGTTCATGTATTTGCCTTCAATCTCCCTAATTCTGTCTTCCATTGATTCAATTCTGCTCCTTTGCCCATTCAATGTCTTATCTATTTCTGAAAATATAGTATTAATCTTCTGGATTTCTGTGTGTTGATTTTGTATCATTTCTAATTTTTCATTTATTTTCTCATTTTGTTCTTGTATTGTCTTTTGAAATTGTTCTAGGGTTTTCTCTGTGTTTTCCTCGATCTGTCTCTCAGTTTGTTGAAGATACCTAAATATAATTCTTTTGAATTCCTTATCAGGGAGTTCCAATGCTGCATCTTCCTCAGGGATGTGTTTTGGGTCTGTATCCTGGTCCCTTGTTTCTTCTGCTTTATCTTGCTTCTTTGTGTGGACTGTGATGCTCTGTTGTCTCTGAGGCATTGTGACATTTTTGTGTTTATATTTAATTGGTGATTGTATGTTCAGGTAACTTGCCCATGATTTTTGTTTTCTTTATTTTGTTTGTATGTTATCTACACAAGCAGGGTACAGTGCTGTGCTCCTCTATTAGCTAGTGGGCAGCACTTACACACTTACCACCTGTCTCCTTTCCTGTTGTCAGCCTCTCATATGTCCCTGCTGAACTTGGCAAACAGAGCCTATTCTTAGATCCCTGGAATTCAAATGAGAATGCTATCACTTTAAAATCCAAAATGGTTGCCACTTATAAAGATTCAAAATGGCTACACCCTCAGTTACTTTAAATATCCAAAATGGCTGCCACATGTAAACAATCAAAATGGCTGTGCCCTCTAGACAGTGAAAAGTGAACAGCTCAGGTTGTCTTCCACCTTGCTGTTTCCTTCCTAGTCATAGACCACCAGCACGGTTGTCCCTGCAGCCCTTGGCAACCAGGGCTGATCTTTAGGTCAATTCTCAGGTCCCAGCACCACTTGGAAATATTCAGGCTATTGGTCCCATCAGATTAGTTGACAGTCCACAGTTCCAAACATCTCTGTACTCAGTTTTCATTCAGGTTTTTCCACGAGTTGGTGCCTAATCTACTTCTGTATAGTTCTTTTCAAAGCTCAGGGCTCCAGGATTATCTTCTGTATCTCTGTCAACTGGTTTGTCTTTTCTTTGTTGAAGAGGGTCTGTGTCACTTGTCTGCCCATTCCTCCATCTTACTGGAAGTCCTTCTTTTCTTTTTTTAAGATACATAAAGATTTTAGTTAGCCAATGAACATATTCTGACTTGCCTTTTAGAAAGACCTGTCAGCAGTGTGGATTAGAAGTGACACAGTTGAACCCAGTAACAAACAATTTATTATAAGACATCAAAACTGTTAGAAAACAATCTCAAACCAATAACCAGAAGACAGCTAATCAGAACAAAACTCACTGCTGTCAAGTCAGATCCGACTCATAGTGACCCCTCCTTGGTTTCTGAGGTGGTATCACTACGGAAGTAGATTGCCCAATCTTGTTTCCGAGGCATGGCTGGTGGATTTGAATCTCCAACCTTCTGGTTAGCAGTCAAATGCCTTAGGCACTATGCCACCAGAGCTCCCAGAAGACAGCTAGTTCAGAGGAAATACACGTCAGACTGCATCTCTACGTTATTCTTTATTGACTTGATAAATGTAACTGCACATACATCAAAGAAGACAATTCACTTCTGTGTTGATTTATGTGGCATTTAAGGTCCCAACACACTATCAGAGAGAGTGAATTTTCATCTGTGGCCTTGGGTTTGTGTTTCCTGTTAGACATTATATACTGGTCATTGGTAAATTACTATATAATTAGATTTCTATTCAATATATAAAATTATACTTTTGTTTAATGAAACTGTTATGTCCATTAACTGATCATAGACAAGAAACTAGAAATTAGGTTATAGAAATAGTAAAACACAAGTGCCTTGAATTATGGAATATCAAAAAGGAACAGGGAAATACATGGAAATGAAATTGCAGCACTCTATTTATTATTGTGCTTGGGGTGCAAATTTACAAAGCAGATTTTTTTTACGTTCAACAGCTCATGCACCTTTAATTTCACGGCACCAATTAACATCCCCAACCATGAAAAACCTCCTCTACTCTACTCCCTGTGTCAACCCCTTTTGTGTGCCCTTATCTATGCAGTCCCGTCTGTCCAGCTTTCCCTCTAGGTGAATGCTGCACCAGCTCTATATTTATTAAGGAAGTCCAACTATTATTTTTTTTTAAGTCTTGGTTCATGTTACATGTAAGAGAAGTACATATTTATTGTTGCTGTTGTTACATGCTGTCGAGTTGTCTGCAACTCATAGCGATCTTATGTACAATAGAATGAAACACTGTCTGGTCCTGTGCCAGCCTCATGATCCTTACTAAACCTGAGCCCCTCACTGCAGCCACTGTGTCAATCCATCTTGTTGAGGGCCTTCCCCTCCTTCATTGACCCTCCACTTTACCAAGTATGACATCTTTCTCCAGAGCATGGTCCCTTCTGACAACATGATCAAAGTAGGTGAGATGAAGTCTAGCCATCTTCACTTCCAAGGAGCACTCTAGCTGCATGTCTTCCAGGACAGATTTGTTAGTTCTTTTAGCAGTCCATGGTACCTTCAGCATTCTTTGCCAACACCACGACTCAAAAGCATCAACTCTTCTTCAGTCTTCCTTATTCATTGTCCAGCTCTCACATGCACATGAGGTTATTGAAAATACCATGGCTTGCGTTAGGCACATATTAGTCTTCAAGTAGATACCTTTGTTCTTCATTCCTTGAGAGACATCTTTTGCAACAGATTTGCCCAATGC
>NW_006921604.1:3282530-3284157 GCF_000298275.1 Orycteropus afer afer | reverse complement strand
GGAATTCCCATTCTTCTCAATGTTATCCATAATTTGTCCATAATTTGAATGCCTTTGCATAGTGAATAAAACACAAGTAAACATTTCTCTGATATCCTTTGCTTTGAGCCAAGATCCATCTGACATCAGCAATGATATCCCTCGCTCCATATCCCCTTCTGACTCCAGCTTGCATTTCTGATGTTCTCTGTGAATATACTGCTGCAACCATTTTTGAATTATCTTCATTAAGATTTTACTTGTGTGTGATATCAATGATACTGTTTGATGATTTCCACATTCTGTGGGATCACCTTTCTTTGGAATGGGTACAAATATGGATCTCTTCCAGTCAGTTGACCAGGTAGCTGTCTTCCAAATCTCTTAGCATAGCTGATTGAGTGCCTCCAGTGTGGCATCCATTTGTTGAAACATCTCAATGGGTATCCCGTCAATTCCTGGAGCCTTGTTTTTCACCAATTCTTTTAATGCAGCTTTGATTTCTTCCTTCAGTACCATTGGTTCTTGATCATATGCCACCTTCTGAAATGGATGATCATCTACCAATTCTTTTCGGTATAGTGACTCTGTGTATTCCATCCATCTTCTTTGCATGTTTCCTGCATCATTCAACATATTCCCTATAGAATCACTCAATATTGTAATTCAAAGCTTAAATTTTTTTCCTCAGTTCTTTCAGCTTGAGAAATGCCAAACAAGTTCTTCCCTTGCTCTTCCCTTTTGGTTTTCTAACTCCAATTCTTGGCACATTCCGTTATAGCAATTGACTTTGTCTTCTTGAGCTGATTTCTGAAATTTTCTGTTCAGCACTTTTATCCTGTGGATTCTCCCATTTGCTTTAGCTACTCTCCATTCAAGGGAAAGTTTCAGAGTCTCCTCTGACATCCACTTTGGTCTTTTCTTCCTTTCCTGTCTTTTTAATGATCTTTTGCTTTCTTCACGGATGATGTTCTTGTTGTTATCCCACAATTCTTCTGGTTTTTGGTCATTGGTGTTCAATACATCAAATATATTTTTCAGATGGTCTCTAAATTCAGGACGGATATAATCAAGGTCATATTTTTGCTCTCCTGGACTTATTTTAATGGTCTTCAGCTTCAATTTGAACTTGCATTTGAGCAGTTGATGGTCTGTTTCACAATCAGCTCCTGGCCTTGTTTTGGCTGAAGATATTGAGCTTTTCCATTGCCTCTTGCCACAAATGTAGTCAGTCTGATTCCTGTGTACTCCATCTGGCGAAGTCCACATGTATATCTGCTGTTTGTGTTGAAAAGAGTTATTTGCAATGAATAAGTGATTGGTCTTGCAAAATTCTGTCATGCAATCTCCAGCATCATTTCTATCACCAAGACCATATTTTCCAACTATCAGTGATGCTTCTTTGTTTCAAACTTTTGCATTCCAGTCACCAGTGATAATTAACACATCTTGAATGCATATTCAGCAGATTTCAGTTTGCTGAAGTTGGTAAAAATCTTTAGTTTCCTCATCTTTGGTTTTAGTAGTTGGTGTGTAAATTTGAATAATAGTAATATTAACTGGTCTTCCTTGGAGGCATATGGATATTATCCTATCACTGACAGCATTGTACTTCAGGATAGATCTTGAAACATTCTTTGTGATGATA
>NW_006921604.1:3279598-3280645 GCF_000298275.1 Orycteropus afer afer | reverse complement strand
ACATCAGCAAAAGGAGGTCCTGAAAGCTTTACTTCATCCACATCATTAAGGTCAGCTCTATTCTGAGGAGGCAGCTCTTTCCTAGTCATATTTTGAGTGCCTTCCAACTTGAGAGGCTCATCTTTGGTGCTATATCAGATAATGTTTCAAGGCTAGTTTTTGGTAATATATCAGACAGTGTTTCGCTGCTATTCATAAAGTTTTCACTGGCCAATTCTTTGAGAAATGGATGGCCACTTCCTTCTTCTGAGTCTGTCTTAGTTTGGAAGCTCCACTGAAACCTGTCTACCGTGGGTAACCCTGTTGGCACTTTAAACACCAGTGACATAGCCTCCAGCCTCATAGCAACACACAAGCCACCACAGGATGACAAACTGACAGACAAGTTCATCTTCCTTAGCTGTTCCAAACTGTTCCACTCCTGCTTTCCTGGCCTCCCTACCTGTCTGGCCCTCTAAAATCCATCTGCCACCACTTTCCAGCCTTCCCTATCAATCCCAGCCCTTCTAAAAGCCATCTGCCACTGCTTCCTGGCCCTCCCTACCAGTTCTGGTCTTCCATAAAGCCTTGGGGATCTGGTGTTAGCTCCCAGGCAATGGTGCCTCCCCCAGGCACAGGGCCTCCAGGATCAGCATCCCTCAGAGCATCACGGCTATCAGTTGATGCTCATATTTATTAGTAGTGGGAAAAGACTCCTTTGTAAAAATGTACTCTTTCTTTGTCACTGATAACTAAATGCTTCCCATTCATTCATTTGGGTGAAGGGACAGTTCCCATGTCAACTGAAAAAAAGTCAAAGAAAAGGGAATACTCACACATCTGGATCAGCTGTTAAGACTTCCTTAAGATGGAGGAAGGTGGCAGTTACAGTTCTTCTTGTCCCCTCCCCCTCCTGCACTGAGGTCATCCCTGGTTGCCAGGCAAAGGGGAGGTTATGAGCAGAATGCTCACTGTGGGTTCTGTTGTTCACCGTGGCAACAAGGATTTGGCCACCTGAGGCAACTTCAGCAGTGGCCTTCAGAGCTTCTGAGGGTGGACTGATAGCCG
>NW_006921604.1:3264790-3277173 GCF_000298275.1 Orycteropus afer afer | reverse complement strand
CAATGGCTTAGAAAGTGACACCCAGGGTGGCGTGGCTCATTCCCAAGGCCACGTATGCTCAGCAGCTGTAACACCTGGGGATGCTTCCCTGATGGAGCAGCCACTTCAGCTGGTGGGTCTGCACCACCCTCTCCCTCTGCATGATCTTGCCCAAGAGCATACCTGATCCACTGCCATGACAATCGTGTTTCCTCTTATACATGCATGTTCTCAGAGGAGAGTCTCCTGTAATCACCTGGACCAGTCCCAGGAAGAGCATGGCCTTTGCAGACAGGTAGCTGTCTAGGGCTTCATTTTGCCAGGGTTGGTTTTCCAGTGTGTGTTTCCCACCCCCTGGAGATTCCTCTGTGGAAGTTAGGGTCCTTTACTTCTAGCCACCGCTCTGAGTACTGCCAGCGCCTCAGCACCACGCTGGCAGGAGATGCCATCCCCACGGGGCTTGGCTTAGCCAGCATCTCCAAGATGTCCCATGTCTGCCGTGTCCTCTCTCCACAATACACAGATGCAAGAGGGTGAAAGGGCCCTCCAGGTATGGTAAGCTAGGCTGACACCCTCCAGGGCTCTCAGGGCCAGATATGTTTGGAAACAGAAAGAAATAGGAAACACGCTATTTAGGCCACTTTGAATTTGTTTTGGACTTCCATGATTTCACAATCTACTAGACTGCCCCTTGTCTATGTTTCTCATAGGTTTAATTCCAAATTGAAATCAGGCTTCCAGCCTAGAATGGAGAGCTATCCAGTCAGGTCAGATGAAGCGTCTTCATTTCTCTGGGGTATAAAGCCCTGTCCATCTATCCTTTGCCATCATTCCTGGAATACTCTCTTCACTACTTTCCTTCTGCTCAACTCTTCCTAATCCTTTGAGCCTTTGGCCCACCTAATATCTTTTCTTCCCCTTCCCAAAAAGCACCATCTACATAGGTGTCAAAGCAGGTCAAGAGCAAGGGCTCTGCAGCCCAAGCAGAAAGGGCTTACAGTCCTGGCTCTTCCTCTTACTGGCTGTGTGATCTTGAGCATGTTACTTCACCTCTCTGTGCTTTAGTTTCCTCAGATGTAACTCTGAGGTTATTAACAGTACCTACATCATAGTTCATAGCCCCTGGGTGGTGGAAAGTTTACACACTTGGCTACTAACTGAAAGATTAACTACTGCATATATCCTGAGGCATCTCAGAAGAAAGACTTGGTGATCCACCTCTGAAAAATCGGGAATTGAGAATCCAGTGTGCTATACATGGGGTGCCATGAGTCAAAATGGAGTAGCCAGCAAGGGTTTTATTTTTTAATATCACAGTGTATGAAGATTAAAGATGTTTGGATATTTTAAATTACAGCCATACCTGTCACAATGTAAGGGCTGAGTAAGTGTTTGCTGTTGTTATTAAACTTTGGCACAGAATATGGAGGTTACCGGGAGGAGTCAGACCAAGTCATGGGTCTTGAAGGGCTCACACTCAAGTGAAGGAGGCTGACAAGGACAGAAAGCACTGACATCCCAGTTAGAGTAAGCCCTCACACAGCAGCACACTGAGGCTGGAGCAGTTCATCCACTGGAGACGCCAGAAAGGCCATGGGAAGGAAGTACACGGGGACAGAATGCTGAAGAATTCTGGGTGTGCTAGTTCTTTATTGGCGTATAACATTTCCCCATAACTGAGAGATTTCCTCAACAGCATACGTTTATTATCTTGCACAGTATCTGAGGGTCAGGATTTCAGAGTAGCTTAGCTGAGTGTTTCTGGTTCTGGGTGTCTTATGAGGCTGTAGTCAGATGTCAGCAGGAGTACAGTGACCTGACAGTGTACCTGGGTAGAGGATCCACTTTGAGCATAGTTCTCTCACATGAGTGGCAAGTTACTGCTGGCTACTGACAGGAAGCCTAAGTTGTTCTGACATGGCCCTCTCCATGGGGGCTCTTGAGTATCCTGATAAGATCATGCATCACTCCCCAGGTGAAATGAGGCAAGAGAAAACATGGTGGGAGTGGCCATGTCTGGGATGACCTACCTTGTAAGTTATATTCCTTCTTTTCCATGATTCTAGTTACACAGGTCAGCCTGTGAGAAAGGATAACACATTCAAGAGTCACTAGGGGCTATCCTGGAGGGGGGGGTACCATACTGGGGAACCACAGGGCAGTGCAGGACCATGCCATGTTTGAAGAAATGTGGGTGGGAATTGGAGTAGGAGACTGTGGGACACAGAGACCTGCTGTGGACCTTCAGATGTGGCTTTGGCATAGAGAAAATCACATACTGCCTAAACAGATTGAACTCAGTAAATAACATGGGCTGCCAAAGGGAGGGGAGAAAGAGAAACGGCTTTCAAGTCCTTACTTGAGTCTGCACATTTCCTCAGGTTGTGGGAAAGTAGCACCCATGCAGAAGAACAACATTCCCTGTGGTGGTTTAATGTGAATCCTCCTCACCAGCTCTCCATATCCCTGCTTGGCTCTTCTGCCTGGTGTCTGGCCTTGTGGCAGGAAGAGAAAGGCTCACCTAATATGCCCTTTAGGAGCTCTGGTAGCATAGTGGCTAAAGCACTTGACTGCTAACCAGAAGGCTGGCGGTTCAAACCCACCAGCCACTCCTCGGAAGGAAGGTTGGGCAATCCTACTTCTGTAGTGATACTGCCTCGGAAACCCAAGGAGGGGCGCTATGAGTCGGGGCCGACTCGACGGCACATAACAACAACAACAACAACAATATGCCCTTTGATCACCAAATCCTTCAGTTGGCTCCCCTGCAATTCCTGGCTGACTAGAAGTGAGACCAGGCCATGGTGAGTAGTTCTGGTCAACAAGACATGGGAGCAGAGAGAAAGCCAGTGTGTCTTCCCCACTGCACAGGCTAAGGGGCCACATGCTTCAGATTGTCAGCCTGAGGAAGGAGAGTCCCTGGGCAGCCTGGGCTCCTGAGTGACCATGTGGAGTAGAGCACCTCCTTGTTTGGACAGGCAGTACTCATGCACAGTCAACCTAGGTTCTGTGAAGCTACTTAGACTTTGGAAACATTAGTAACTGCAGGAAAACTTAGTCCATGGTGACAATTATCGCACTTGAGGGGGAATAAACCTTCACTGCCAACCCCAGGTTTCACAAGTAAGTATGGCTATGGGCAGACTGTGCAGGTATGTATTTGAAAATGAAAAGACACAGGCCTGTTGAAATGAGTGATCATCTCCTGTGTGACAAACAGAAGCTGAACAAATGTACAATGGTAATGAGCAAGGAAGATGCAAGGAGGCCAATCAGAAACCAGCCATGCTGCCAACTGTTAGCAACCATGTCACCCCTCTGCATTTCCATGGTCTCAGGGATGACTTGGGAGTCCAGTCCCCTGCGACCTTCTGTATAGTCCACTGAGTTGTTCTTTCTGGTCTCACTGCTTCCACTCTGTGTACACACACACACACACACAACACACTCACATACACACACCAGCTCATCCTCATGCAGTAGCCAGACTCATCTTTTTGAAGTGCAGCTCTGTCTATGTCACGCCTGCTGGCATGCTCTGCTGGGAACTTGGTTCCCTGGCCAGGCTCTGCCTCCTCCACAGGTTGTCCCACTCACCTTGGCCTGACTTTCCAGCTCCATCCCCCCACCTTCATCTCTCCATGTGCCAGCTCTTTCTTCCCAGGCATGATGGGTACTGTGGGCTCTGCCTGGACCTCCTTCTCCTCCCACATCATCTGCCAGATGTCAGAGGCCTCCAGAGAGCCTCTGTGACAGTCACCCCTACTCTCTCTAACTGCATCTGTCTCCTTGTTATCAGACCTTGAAGCTCCCCTTACATTCACCTTCATCATTGTAGTTGAACATCAGGTAAAATCTAATTGGTAATTGGATGAGTCACCCCCTTGTGGAGGTGAGCACCCAAGCAGGCATCTTTGCTCCTGCTGTACCCCAGCTCCTGATGTCTGGCCTGTCCCATTGCAGGTGCTGGGTGAGCATCTGCTGAGTGAATGCTGAGATGCTCCGTGTTCTTGTCCCTGTCATGTGCTGCATATGTTAGCTTCCAGACTCCCACCCACCCCTAGGAAGGGGGTCATTCTAAAGAAGGTGGGCAGAGTGCTCACAGCAACTTGTATGGGATGCATTAGGACAAACACACACACACATACACTCCAGAGAACTTGCCAATGAGAACCAAGGAGAAGAACCCTGAGTGTTTAGGTCTAATTCCTACCCCATCCACCACTCATCAGGACAGTAGCCCTTCTGTAAAGAGAGCTCACTGGCCTCCACACTCAGCAGAATTTGTTGATGACAAATCTCCATTGCTCTTGCTGGTGTTATCAACCATACCCTGAGAGCAATGCTTCAGGACTGGTTAGAGCTGAAGCTCCTCCCCTACAGGGATGGGGCCTTTTTCCTTCCCCAACCCTGCCTGCCCAGAAGATTTAAGTAGTCACCATTCTTGACTGACTCCAATGCAGAAGAGTTCTAAAAAACCCAAACCAAACTCACTGCTGTTAAGTTGGCCCTGACTCATAGCAACCCCTCCTTGGGTTTCCGAGGCAGTATTATTACGGAAGTAGATTGCCCAACCTTCCTTCTGAGGAGTGGCTGGTGGGTTTGAACCCTCAGCCTTCTGGTTAGCAGTCAAAAATGCTTTAGGCACTACACCACCAGAGCTCTGAGAAGAGTTCTAGGAGAGCACAAATAATAAGACACACTGGCACTTTCTCACCCTCATTCAGAGCCAGGCTTCAGTCACTTGTGATTGTTGGGGAAGGAGCAGCGTAGCTCCTCTTAGTTGCACTGTGTGTGTGAATCTTTTCCCTATAACACAACTCCAAGTACCTGAGTTATGCACTTTATCAGAGACCTCTGTTGGGTGATTTAAACATTACCTCCAAATACATGCACATGCTGCTGAGAAAACTTCAACTGTAAGTGTCCTCACATTCCAAGCACCAGGGTGTGGTTACTGTCACCAGCCAAGTCGTCGGTATAAAGCCCACATGTTCTCACACTGTATCATGAAAATTTTCAAAATGTATTGATCTTTATTGCCATGAAAAGCAAGAGGAAGTACATTTCAAGTTTGTGTCTTTCATTACTGATCCAGGTGACCAGATGAGATAGCTCAGATTTATCACGTATACATCACCAGCATTTATGACCACTTTAAGCCTGCCTTTCACTTCTTATGTTTGGGATACTTGGGAGTTACTGAATCACCCTGACTTCAGGACCAGAACAAATAAATGTTTTAAGTGTGTTTGCAGCCCATTGGAAAGAGAATTTCAACTTGACTTGAGGAACTCATTAATTGTGGACCATGGAAGCGTGGAGAAGGAGCAAGCTCTCCCCAAATTTATGCCTCTTTCCATGTGGGAGGAAAAGGAGACTTTCTCTTTCCCACACTCTGTGTGAGCACCTCTGCTCCATTAGGGAGGCTTACGAAAATAGTATTCAATTGCATCCCATTTCTATTTGCTAAAGGAAAAGTTACTACTGACAAATGGAAAAAGGAAGATTGTTGTTTCTTTAAAAATGCCATTTAATAGTGCTTGCCATTAAACCAGTATCAATAAATAAGTAAAATCAACAAACAAAATAATCATCTCTGTGTATGGAATAAGAAGCCCTGGTGACAACATTTTGGGTTTTTTGGCATATGGAATTCAACCTCTATTCATTATAAAACCAACAAAAACCAAAAACCCAAACCCACTGCCATGGAATCAATTCTGACTCGTAGCAACCCTGTAGGACAGAGTAGAACCACCCCACGGCTATAAATCTTTATAGAAGCAGACTGCCACATCTTCCTCCTGCAGAATGGCTGGGAGGTTCAAACCAAACTTTAGCCTACAAGCTGAGTGCTCTAACCACTGTGTCATACCAAAACCGTGAGTTTTGAAACAGAACAAGCACCTACAAGCCTCAAGCCCACTAGGTTCTAATGTAACTCCTTTTGAGTTTGGTCTCCCTTAGCCCCTTCCCTCCCTTTAGTCCTGCTTGTCCAGCCAGCCCCAAGTCTTTCCTCCTTGTGTTCTACGTCTTTCTTTCATCCCTGTCCCTAAGTCCCCAGGAGGAGAAGGAACAAGCTTTCCCCAAATTTATGCCTCTTTCCATGTGGGAAGAAAAGGAGATGTTCTCTTTCCCACACTCTGTGGTTATTGCTGGCCTTACCCTGTGGACTTGGAAAGTCTCCTGGACTCCACTTCTGTATTCTCCCCATCAACTGGCCTTCCTTAAGCTTGTTCTTGTGATGTCACCTCCAGGCTCATACACTTGTAGGTTACTCATTGCCTAGGCCCAGAAGATAAAGTTGAAACCTGTTTGTCACATTAAGGCAGAAATAATCTCTGACTAGGCATATGTCTCCAATATGGTGTTCCTCACTTCCCAACCAGGCCAGTGAGGCAAACACCCAACTGCCTCAAGACTCTGCACATAATGTCCCCACAACCAGAGCCTCCCAGTCCTTTTTCTTCTCTCTTATGAATTGAGGTAACAAGGTTGACATAAATATCTACATGTGTAGAAGAAGCCCAAGCCTAGTCCAGTGACAAAGACTTTTCCTCATTCGAAACAAGGGCAAGAGACACTAATGTCATATGAGCCTTTGAGGAAGTGGTTGGAAGAGTTCTTGCTACAGAGGGGAGGTCAATTACCCCATTCAGATAGCCATGGTCAGGCTCTCATAAAGCCCAAGCCCAACTTGTCATGCTGTTGATTGTTACGAGGTTGCCGGTACCTTCCAAACAACCCTCACACACACACACAAACACATACACACATATAATAAATACAAAGGTGGATACGGGAACTAGTAGAGCCACATATGAAAAATATTGGCATAGTAGCCCTTACAAAAATACCTCCCAGGGTTAGCAAACAAATTTAGAAGGTACAAGTTATTTGCATAAAAATATGGTATTTGCAGCAATGTATCATCTACTGAAAAAGTTACCCTAATATATATTATTCCTTCATCAACAGGTAGGAGAAAGGGAACATTCACTCATGGGAGAATCTATTTACTGAATAATGACATCCTAAAATTATAAATTTTAGGTAGATAGATAGATAGATCTGTAGTTGAGCCAATTGTGACTCGTGGTGCTTATGTACAGCAGAATGAAATATTGCCTGGTTGTGTGTCACTCTCACAATGACCAGCATGTTCAAGTCCATTATTGTCCTGATCCAGCTCCCCAAGGGTCTCCCTTGCCCTCATTGACCTTTACTTCACCAACATGATGCCCTCCTCCAGTGATGGCATGTCCAAAGCAAGTGAGTTAGACAACGTTCTGTTGTGATCCATAAGGTTTCTATTGGCTGATTTTCAGAAGTAGATCACCAGGCCTTTCTTCCCATACTATCTTAGTGTGGAAAGTTCCATGGAAATCTGTCCACTATGGATGACCTGCTGATATTTGAAATAATGGGGGCAAAGCTTCCAACATCATAGCAACATGCAAGTTATCACAGTACAACAAATGGATGGGTGATAGTTATAAATGTTAAAGATTATCTAATAATGTCAATTAATATGTAAGTTGTAGATCTAATAAGATAGGTGACCAAAACTCTAATTATAGGTAAACTGAAAGACTTAGTATTCTAAAATAATAATAATAATCCAGGAAAGACTCTACCCCACCCTGGACAAGTGGCCCTTTCTCCTCAGAGCCAGATCTTCAGAGGGCACACTGCCCTCCCCCAGGCTCCTGACCTCCTCCTGCTTCTTCAACTAACACTCACCATGGACACTTAGTCTTCCATTGTATTTAATTGTTCTATGAGTGGCATCTCTCCCTGACATGACTGAAAATGTGAGGACAGGTACCATGCCCCTCAGGGAATTATTATCCTCCTGGGATGTAGCCCATGCTTACAAAGAGTAGGCAGAAAGTAGATAGGTTTGAACTAAAGTAAAGTTACCTGCAAAAATATATATTTAAGCTACAGGTTAGAAAAAAATAGATGGTGCAAAGTGTTTCACTTACAGAATTCTGTGGAGCATTTATACATACTAATTTTGAAAAAGTCATTGTTGTTGTTGTTATGTGCCATTGAGTCAGACCCAACTCATAGCAACCCCTCCTTGGGTTTCCGAGGCAGTATCACTACAGAAGTAGATTGTCCCATCTTCCTTCCAAGGAGTGGCTGGTTGGTTTGAACTGCCAACCTTCTGGTTAGCAGTCAAGTCATGAGGGTGCCTAATTTTGTTCACCTTCGCTGAAGGCCTGGGAATAAGCTGACAGGGAGAAAGTGTCTTGAGATGTCTTTGGAAGAGGTGCTGCACATATGGAAGTGATTGCCCCCTGTCTTCTGTCTCTAACCTACCCCTCATATGTTCCCCATTCTAATGAGACCCAATGTGTGTTAGACTTAGTTGTATAAGAGCTACAGGGCCTCTGTGGTAATATTTTTTTGAGGTCCCAGAACATACTGGCACATAGTATACACTCTATAATGGTTTGAGGAAGGAACCAGCAGACTTGTGGTATCTAGTTTGGCAGAAGCTGGTTTAAGACGTGGGTTAATGAGAATTCACACATATTTGGGTTTCTGAAACTATTCATTGAGGCTATAAAACATCCAATTGCTTTCAAGTACAATTGATTTGGTCCTTCCTAATTCAATAAGCCAATCATCTGTGCCCAGACTCACCACCCAGCACTCTCTCTGCTGAGTCCCAGGAGGGCCCAGACCTGTAGAAAGGAAAAGCAAGACTGCTTAGGCTCTGTGATCCCTTCAACTGTCACCACAGACTTACAATGCAGAAGTGACCTTGCAGAGCAGCTGAAAACAGAGCCAGAAGGACAGATCTACTTTGATCTCTGAGGAGAAGGCAAGCCTGTGCACACTTTCCACGGCTTCAAGTCTGGTGACAGCAAGGCTCCTGGCACCTGGGTGTCAGCAAACAGAGAAAGCACAGGCTTCTCCTGATCATGAAAGTGGGCTGCCCACGTGCCAGAAAGAATGAGGGACAAGGCAGGGAAATAGAGAGAGAGAAAGGAAACCATAAAATATATATATATATATACACACACAAACACACACATATATATATACACACACACACATATATATAATATATATATACACACACATACATATATATACACACACACACATATATATATACACAGATGCACACGCACACACACACAAATATATATATATATATATATATATATACTGCTATTAAAAAAATACTTCACTATCTGACTTCTAGAAGTTTCTGACTGAGATGGCTCATGGGCACTTGCAAGTATCCTCATAAAACCCAGCATTGTGTCATTAAACATAACATGCTCCTGTACTTGAAATAGCTAAGTGAGCCTCCCTCCTCCAAAGGATCGATTGCTCTGATCTGAAACTTTCAGAATCCCTCCTGAGAATAAACGTTCAATGGTTGCCATCAGTGAACTTGATGAGATGTGTAGATAGAGGTGGACAATGAGAGCTCCTCCAATCTCCATCAGTCCCATGTAGACTCTCTCTCTGCAGAAGCTGGAAGAGTGTTGTGAACAACAGCTAAGCATTGGGGCTGGCGGGGAGAAGAGGGATATGGGACCTGGCCTTGGTATCTGCGATGGATTGATTTTTATCCCCCAAAATGTTGAGGTCTTAATCCCTGCACTCGTGAATGTGACCTTCTTTGGGCAAATAGGAGTTTTCCTTGCAGATGTAACCAGTTAAGTTAAATGAGGTCATACTACAGTAGGGTGAGTCCTAATCCTAGTCTTTTCTGAGTGATTCTTAGAAAGATAAAGTCACATGCAGGGGTAAGACAAAGGCCATGAGAAGACAAAGGCAGATGCACCTATAAATGGTGAAGGAGCACCAAGAAACGACCTGGGCTACAGAAACTGAAAAAGACAAGAAAAGATCTTCCCCTAGAGCAGGCAGAGAGTATGTGGCCCTGCCTATGTCTTGAATTAAGATTTCTAGTCTCCAAAACTGTGAAAGAATAAACTTCTGTTCTTTAAATGCATCTACTTGGTGGTATTTGTTATGGCAGCCCTAGGAAGCTGTCTTCAACCACACAAATGACAGCCCCACCCCACCCTGCTCAGGAAAAGCATGGTTATATAACTTGGAGGCTCAGAATAAAGCTTGAAGAAGGATATTTCCTAAGGTAATCCAGGGCCAGAAGTGTATATTTCTTAATTAATTTCCCTTGGAAGATCAAACATCCTTCTAAAAGGAGAAAAGGCTTTAAAATAACTCATATCAACACATGGCATAGACTCCAAAATAATTTTTTTATTTTTATTTTTGCAGAGTTTCTTCCCCCCCCCCCAACCCCTTGGTAACCAACAAAGAAAGTTTCCTTCCATATATAAACCTTTCCGTGACTTTTTACAATAATGGATAATACAATATTTGTCCTTCTGTGATTGACTTATTGCACTCAGGGTAATGTCCTCCAACTTCATCCATGTTATGCGGTGTTTTGTTGATTTTACATTATTCTTTAGGGTTGCATAGTATTCCATTGTGTGTATGTACCATAGTTTGGTTATCCAGTTTTCTGTTGATGGGCACCAAGGTTATTTCCATCTTTTTGCTATTGTAAATACTGCTGTGATGAACATGGGCATGCATATATCTGTTCTTGTCCTGACTCTCACTTCTTTAGGATATATACCTAGTAACAGGATTGTGAGTCAAATGGTATTCCTAATTCTGACTTTTTAAGGAATCACCATACTGTTTTCCACAGTGGTTATATCATTTTACCATACCACCAGCAATGTATGAGACTCCCAATCTCTCCACATCCTCGCCAGCATTTGTTATTTCTTGTCTTGTTGAACTTTGCTACTAGTGCTGGGGCAAGGTGGTATCTCATTGTTGTTTTGATTTGCATCTCTCTGATGGTTAACAATTGTGAACATTTCTTCATGTGTTTGTTTGCTGCCTGAATATCCACTTTGGTGAAATGTCTATTCATGTCTTCTGCCCATTTTTTAATTGGATTGTTTGTCTTTTTGATGATGAGGTGTTGCAGTTTTCTATACATTTTAGAGATAAGTCCCTTGTCAGATATGTTGTTGCTGAATACTTTTTCCCAATCCATAGGTTCTCTTCTCACTCTTTTGAAGAAGTCTTTTGAAGCACATAAAAATTTAATTTTTAATGTATTGACCCATCTCACTTTAGTTTTATGTATTTCACTGTACATAAATTATATTTCAATAAAATATACTTTTAAAAAATTTAATTTTTAGAAGGTCCCATTCATCTAGTTTGTCTTCTGCTGTTTGTGCATTTTGGGTTATACTTGATAGTCTATTTATGCCATAAATAAGGGCCCCTAAATTTGCCCCTAGTTTTTTCTTGAGGAACTTCATAGTTTTAAGTTTCACATTTAAGTCTTTGATCCATCTGGAGTTAGTTTTTGTTTATGGTGTGAGGTACAGATCTTGTTTCATGTTTCTGCAAATGAATATCCAGTTTTGCCAGCACCATTTGTTAAAGAGACCACCTCTTCCCCATTTAATGGATTTCAGCCATTTGTCAAAAATCAGCTGACCATAGGTCAATGGATCTATTTTGGGGTCTCAGTTCTATTCCACTGATCTATGTGTCTGTTGTTGTACCAGTACCAGGCTGTTTTGACTACAGTAACTCTATAGTAGGTTTTGAGATCCAGGATCTCCTATTTTGTTCTTCTTTAGTAGTGCTTTGTTTATCTGAGGTCTCTTTCCTTTCCATATAAAATTAGTGATTGGTTTTTCCATACCCTTAAAGAATGTTGATGGGATCTGGATTGGGATTGCATTGAATGTATAGATTGCTTTGGGTATTTTCACGATGTTCAATCTTCCTATCCACAAGCATGGTATGTTCTTCCATTTACATTGATCTCTTATGGTTTCTTGAAGTAGCCTTTTGTAGTTTTATTTGTACAGTTTCTTTTGTGTCCCTAGTGAGATTTATTCCCAAGTATTTTATTTTGTTGGTTGCTATTGTAAATGATATTGATTTCCTTATTTCTTTTTCAGCAATGTTTTTGCTGGTGTAGAGGAATCCAACTGATATTTGAATGTTGATCTTGTGTCCCGCCATGATGCTAAATGTCTCAATTAGTTCCAGTATTTTTTTTGCCAAGTATCTTGGGTTTTCTAAGTACAGGATCATACCATCAGCAAATAGGGATAGTTTTACTTCTTCCATACCAATTTGGAAGCCTTTAATTTCTGTTTCTTATCTTTTGCCTTGACTAGGACTTTCAATACAGTGTTGAAAAGAAGTGGTGATAGAGGGCCTCCTTGTCTAATTCCTGTTCACAAGGAGAGTGGTTTCAGTCTCTCTCCATTGAGAATAATGTTGGCTGTTAGTTTTGCATAGATGCCCTTTATTATGTTGAGGAATGTCCCTTCCTATTTTGCTGAGAGTTTTGA
>NW_006921604.1:3205544-3264180 GCF_000298275.1 Orycteropus afer afer | reverse complement strand
CGCTATGAGTCAGGGCTGACTCGACGGCAAACAACAACAACAACATAGTTCTGCATAAAACCAAAAACCAAACTCACTGCTATGGAGTCAGATCTGACTCATAGTGACCCTTCCTTGGGTTTCCAAGGCAGTATCACTATGGATGGAAGGAAGGTTGGGCAATCTACTTCCATAGCGATACCACCTCAGAAACCCAAGGTGGGGTCGCTATGAGTTGGGTGCAACTTGACGGCACATAACAACAACATCACTACAGAAGTAGATCTCCCTATCTTCCTTCAGAGGAGTGGCTGGTGGATTTGAACCGTCAGCCTTCTGGTTAGCAGTCAAATGCCTTAGGCACTATGCTACCAGAGCTCCCATAGTTCTTCATATTGTTGTTGTTGTTAGGTGCCGTCAAGTCGTTTCATAGTTCTTCATAATATCTGGATATTATCCTTTTAACTTCTGTTGGTTCTGTTGTGATGTCACTCAATTCATTTCTTACTCATGTTATTTGTGTTCTCTACCTCTTTTTCCTTGTTAAATTTGCCGGTGGTCTGTCAATTTTATTAATCTTTTCAAGAAACCAACTTCTAGTCTTACTAATTTTTTTCTATTATCTTTCTATTTTCTGTTTCACTTATTTCTGCCCAAATCTTTATTATTTCCTTTCTTCTGCTAACTGTAGGCTTTATTTTTCCTGCTCTTTTACTAATTTTTGGAGATGTTGGGTTTATGTGTTGATTTTGACTCTTTCTTCTTTTTTGATGTGTGCATTTTTTGCTATAAATTGGCCTATGATCACTGCTTTTGCTGTGTCTCAAAGATATAATTGTATAATCATATGTATTTTCATTCTCTTTTGTTTCAAGGAATTTTTTAACTTCATTTTTTATTTCTTCTATTACCCAGTCATTTTCAAGGAGGGTGTTATTCAGTTTCCATGTGTTTGCTCTTTTTCTGTTGATCTTTCTATTGCTGATTTCTAATTTTACAGTATTGTGATATGAGAAGACACTTTGCAGTATTTCATTTTAAAATTTATTAAGGTTTGCTTTGTGACCTAACATGTGGTCTATCCTGGAGAATATTCCATGTGCACTGGAAAAGAATGTATATTGTGCCTTTGTTGGGTGAAGTGCTCTGTAGATGTCTATAAGGTCAAGTTGGTGGATTGTATCATTTAGTTCTTCTGCATCTTTGTTGAGTTTCTTTCCAGTTATTCTACCTTTCATGGAAAGTGGTGTATTAAAGATCCTACTATGAGGAGCTCTGGTAGCATAGTGCCTAAGGCACTTGACTGCTCACCAGAAGGCTGACGGTTCAAACCCACCAGCCACTCCTTGGAAGGAAGGTTGGGCAATCCTACTTCCAGAGCGATACTGCCTCGGAAACCCAAGGATGGGTCACTATGAGTTGGGGCTGACTCGACGGCAAACAACAACAACATATAATTCAACAAATTTTTCCTTCAGGGTTTTATATATACCATCCCATTGTCTTCTCACCTGCATGATTTCTGCCTAGAAATCAGAATTTAGTCTTATTGGTTGCCATTTGTAGGTAACTTTTCCTTTTTCCCATGCTGCTTTCAGGATTTCTTTGTCTTTGATTTTGGTGAGTTTGATGATGATGTCTTGGTGATTTTCTTTTGGGGTCTATCTTATTTGGGGTTCATTGAACTTCTTGAATGGATATATTTTCATCTTTCATATCAGGGAAATTCTCTTCCAACAAATCTTCTATAATTTTCTCTGTGGTTTTATTTGACTCTTCCTGTTCTGGGATTCCAATTACAGGTAAGTTGTTCCTTTTATGGTATCCCACGTGAATCTTAGGCTTTCTTCATTTTGTTTTGATCTTTTTTTTTCTGAGTGATCCCTTTCCAAAGAAGCATTAAGGTATTTGTCTTCAATCTTACTAATTCTGTCTTCTACTGATTCAATTCTACTCCTTTGCCCATGCAATGTGTTTTCTATTTCTGAGAATTTAGTATTAACCTCCTGGAATTCTATCTGTAGATTTTTATCATTTCTAATTTTTCATTTATTTTGTCATTTTTTTCTTGTATTGTCTTCTGAAATTGTTCTTGAGGTTTCTCTGTTTTCCTCAATTTTATCAGTGTTTTCCTTGATCTCTCAATAAGGTACTTAAATATAATTCTTTTGAATTCCTTATCAGGGAGTTCCAATACTACTTTTTCCTCAGGGATGGGTTCTGTGTTTTTATCCTGGTTCCTTATTTCTACTGCTTTATCTTGCTTCTTTGTGTGGACTGTAATGGTCTGTTGTCTCCGGGACATTGTGATGTTTTGTGTTTATATTTATTTGGTGATTGTATGTTGGACTGATTTGCCCAAAATTTTAGTTTTCTTTGGATGAATCTGAGTAATCAGAGTACTGGCTCCTCTATATGCTAGTTGGCAGCACTTATGCACTCACTACCTGTGTCCTTTCCAGTCATCAGCCTCCTGTATGTCCATGGTCTCTATGGCAAGAAAAGCCTATTTTTAGGTCCCTGCAAACTGAATGAGAATGCTGTCACTTTAAATATCCAAAATGGCCACAGCTTGTAAACATTTAAAATGGCTGTGCCCAGCCACCACTTGTAAACAATCAAAAGGGCTGTGCTCTCTGGACAGCTGAAAGTCCATAGCTCAGTTTGTCTCCTTCTTTACTGTTTCCCTTTTTCAGTTGTCAGCTACCTGTGCAGTAGTCCATATAGCCTTTGGTGAGCAGGGCCAATGTTCAGGTTAATTCTCAGGTCCTAGCACCACTTGGAAATATCAGGCTGTCTGTGCCAACAGGATAGCTGACAGTTCAGCTCTGTTTGTCTCCTTCCTCGCTGTTTTTATTCAGGTTCTTCTACTAGTTGGTGTTTAATCCACTTCTGTATCCTTTCTTTCAAAACTCAGGGCTCGAGGATTATCTTCTGTATCTGTATCAACTGGTTCCTCTTTTCTTTGTTGAAGAGGGTCTGTGTAGCTTGTCTGCCTGTTCTGCCATCTTACTGGAAGCCCCTCAAAATAATTTTTTATTTGTTCCTTCCTCCCCTGATATTCAAGATCCTTCAAGAAATACAGCTTCTCACCCAGCTACTCCACACCCTTGGGCCACCTCATTAATTACTACTAACCTTCTAGGATCTCAGATGTCCCACCATCCACATCACATAATGCAGTCAGTTGCCAAGGGGCAGGGCTCTCCCAATGTCAAGGTCACTGAACTAGCATGGAGTGGCCCATGAGTTGGGATGAGATCCGATTCCACGAACCTCTGCTACTGTAAGGTTAATTCATTCACTCATTGGTTAACATTCATGCAGAATATATACTATGTGTCTTGTAATGTGGAATGGAACATGGGCAGAAGAATCATTTCTCCTGAGCCAGGGAGGAGCGGTGCCAGGTAAAGCCAAGGAGGCTGGTGCTGGAGGTGGTGCCTGAAGAAGGGGCAGGAGGATGACAGGTGGGTACAGGAAGCAGATACTCAGGGTAGAAGGAGCAGCAGAAAAAAAAAAAAATTACTGTGGAGAGACAGGTCCCAAATATGCTTCTGGGAACCTCAATTTTGCACCTTGTTTCATATAGTTTCTTGTCACTGCTGGTGTATGTGGGAAGTGAAAGTGTAAAATACAGTGGTTTCAGAGATAGGGTGTTTATGCACCTAAGTAGTTTTGAAAATTCTTCATTAGGCTAGTAGACAATTTCAAAAGTTAAAAAAAAAAAGTAAAATGTTAACTAAATTCTTAACTTCTGATCGTTTCAAAGAAACCTCAGGAAGATTAAAAGGTGAGTGTTATTTTCACTAATATATTTTGGTATTTTTTATAATATAATGGGCCTAAATGTTAAAAAAACACAAAAGCACAACATTAATCTAAAATTTACTCTGAGTTGTACTTAAAAGGAATTATCTTTTCCCCCTTGTGGAGACTGTTGGATGGGATGGATGTTGACTGGGCTCCTTCCTACGTGACCTCTCCCTGACATCCAACTACTTATTGCCTGCTTCAACCAAGGTAACTCAGCAGGGAGTAAAAGAAAAGGAAGTCTTTACCCTTGCCCTTGAGTACCAAAGCTCTGGCCTGATAAGATCAAGGTTCTGGAAGAATGTGTGCCCTGACAGAGCAAGGCTATGGCCTTAGCTCCACAGAGGTCTCCTGAGCTGGTTGGAGGGGAGTATAGAGGACAGAAGACTCCTGGAAGGGCCTGTGCCCTGAAGTGTGCTCCATCCCCTCTGTGTGTAGTTTTGGGGATCACTGAGCAGAAGGATACTCTTAGACTCCAAGGCAAAGCTCAGGATTGGAGAAAATCCCTAAAATTCTCCAAAGATAGCAGGCAGAGAGAATATCTGTTTCATGACTCAGAGTCAACAAATCTGACTAAATTCCATATTACTCCCTCCAGGATGAGTGGGACCACCTGAGAGCTTCCCTTGAGCCATAGAGTAAGTGGCTGTGGCCCAAAGAGAGCAGGTTTAAAGCACTGTTGGGGTGCTTCAACAAGAGCAAGGGACCACAGCAGTGACCAACAGGGCCTGACAACCAAACATGGGAAGCATAGCATAGATACCAGTCATAAGGACCAGATGTCCAGCCCAGACCCCAGCATGTGGCACAACCTTAGTAAGGGTAGGGGACCCTAGCTGACCATGGAGAATGGGAGCTTTAGAAATTAAATTATGCTAAAGAAAGCCAACATGCATTTCTGGCATGCCCAATGATCAGTCTGAGATTTATATCTGCCTCTAGGACTTGGACCTCACTGAAATGGTTTAGACTTCTCCTTAGTTGTCCAGGGACAAAGGGGTGCAGAGACATACAGCAACACAACCTTGGCTTTAACCAGAAAGTTTGTGCAAGAGGTGGGAGGGAAAAAAGGAGTAAAAGATTTGAAATAAATAAAGGTGGAAGGGAAAGAAGGGCTGTCAGTGTTGTCCCTCCATCTCCTCTTGTGACAGACTCCTGAGGGGTGGCAACTATGAGCCCTATTATGTGACTACTACCTGTCACTCCATCTCAACATCTGTGTTGTTTGTGAGCAAAGTGAGCTTCGGGAGGGTAAGGGCTTGGCTGAGAGTGCATCGAGGTGTTTAACAGATTTCCAGGCAGTGACTGTGTTGCAGGGGACAACTTTTGCCTTCGTGTCATCAGTGACTGAGAAGATAACAGGGACTTCTTCCTTCCACCTGGGAATTCCAGTCTGGCATTTGGGCAATGGGTGCACCTCATCCTTTTTCAGGTCAGTTGCTTGGGCATCAGAGCCGTGTGGTCAAGGAGGGATACCCTGCTGGTAACCACGCCCACACTAGCAAGAGAAAGTGCCATCTCCTTTGCTTCCCCTTCCTCCAGCCCCAGCTCTACCCTACCCATATCAGCCACCTCTGATAGGCCACCAGAAAAAAGCCAAAGAAGCCATTCAGGACTTCACCCCAGCGTTTCTGAACCTCAGACCCAACCCTGGACTCCCAACTTCTTCCAGAAGATGGCTGTGTTTGTGGCCACAGACAAATACCACTCATTAACCCCTTCTGCATTTATTTCCTAGCTTGCCTCTTTGATTTGGATTATCTGGTTATTGTGAGGCCCAGTTTAACTGAACCCCCTAGAATTTTCCTTAGTTATGAGAAAATATACTGGTTGTATGGAAGGTTTCTCAATCCCCAAGGCTCTAAAATACTCGTGCCTTCTTAATCACAGCACACATGTTCAAGAGAAGTAGAGTTGCCAAGAAATCATTTTTAAATTGAGGCTTTAGCAAATGGGGGTAACACAGACTGGCCCATTTCCAATAAGCCTCATTTAAAGTAACCCTGCATTAAACAAGACCTGTTTTAACATGGGTTGTGCAGAATAAGCATTAGCACAATGTCGACCAGCACAAATGCTTGCAGCAAGTCAGAAACCCTCCTCCTAATGTCCATCCTCCGAATGTCCTCCTCCCAATGTTCCATGGGGGTAGAAATAGAAGATGGAAAATCTATTGCATCTTCTTGGAGAGAAAAAATCATTCCCTACACAAGAGCATGGTCTGGTAAGCAGAGTAAGGAACATTGTGTTTACTGATGCTGGAAATAACTTTCATGGCCACATTTCTAAGGAGTGTTGGTGTCCAGATAGGGGCTGATCTGTGAGTGATAAGCAGCACATTCAGACCAACAGAGAAGGAGGAGAACTTGGGCTGCAAAAACAACATAGATGATACAGAGAGGATGCTGGTTGGCACTTTATGAATATCACAAAGTATAGTACTAATACTGAAAAAGGCTAGAGTTAAATGTTTATGAAAATGTTTAGAGGAAACCACTCAAAGCAAAGATAGTGTGAGCTCTCTCTTCTCATGCATGATCCTTGGGGCCAACTCCAAATCCACTGCTGTTGAGTTGATTCTGGCTCATAGCAACCCCATAGGACAGGGTAGAACTGCCTCATAGAGCTTCCTAGACTGAAATCTTTATGGAAGCAGACTGCCTCACCTTTCTCCTGCAGAGCAGCTGGTAGGTTTAAATTGCTGACCTTTTTATTAGTAGCCAAGCATTTAACCACTGTGCTACCAGAGCTCCTTACACTTTGAGCAGAGGGATCCAAAAGCTGCGGGGTTTAGTTTCTTAATGCCACTAGCTCTGGTAGCGTAGTGCCTAAGGCACTTGACTACTGTCAGTTCAAACCCATCAGCCACTCCTCAGAAGGAAGGTTGGGCAATCTACTTCTGGAGTGATACTGCCGTGGAAACCCAAGGAGGGGTCACTATGAGTCAGGTCCTACTCAACACCACATAACAACAACAACAACTCCACTATAACAGAAATAGCACAAGTGGGTGGCTTTAGAGAACAGAAATTTATTTTCTCACAGTTCTGCAAGGCCACAAGTTTAAATCAGTGTCTCAGTCCAGGTTGGTTCCTTCCTTGTCAGAGTCCCATGCATCCCTGGCTTTCTTGGCCTATAGATGACCGTTACATAACATCTGGCTCCCTGTGTGTGTCTCTGTGTTTATTCTGGCCTTTTTTACAACTCAGATGTGATTAGGTGTAGGATCCACCCTACACAGGTATGATCTCCTTAAGCTAACAAAAGAAAAACCTTATTTCCAAACAGGATTGCATTCACAGGTGTGGGGGTTAGAATGTTAGCATATATTTTGGGGGACACAATTAATTCCATAACACTGTGGGTCTTCTGTAATGGTCTGTATGCCTGGCACAGGCTAAATACTGGCCGTTTCTACTGGACTAGACCAAAAAACCAAACTTACTCCCATCAAGGTGATTTCGACTCATAACAACCCCCATCGGGTTTCCAAGACTGAAAATCTTTATGGAAGTAGATCATCCCATCTTCCTTCCACAGAGCAGCTGGTGGGTTTGAAGCACTGACCTTCTGGTTGCCAGCCAAATGCCTTATCTACTAGGCCACCAGAGGTCCTTTCTACTGGACTAAAAAAACAAAACCAAACCCACCACTGTCGAGTCAATTCCACCTCATCGCAATCCTCATTGGGTTTCTGAGGCAGTAAATCTTTATGGAAGTAGATTGCCCAGTCTTGCTTCCATGGAGTGGCTGGTGGATTTGAACCATCAACCTTCTGGTTAGCAGTCAGATGCCTTAGGCACTGTGCTACCAGAAGGTTACCACTCTACTGGGCTAGGTTATAAATAATTTAAAAAATCATCTCCATGGGCCCCTCACTCACTGTGAGATCAGTCTTAGCTTTTCAGGGCATCCTCCAAATATAATCAATGCTTATGTGATAAATTAATGAGAAATGGAAATTTAAATGAAGAGTCTATGTGAGAAAAGATCCATTACACACCACCCAGGGAAGGAAGCACAGTCCAATGCCCTCCTCTGCATCATTGTTTCTTCCCCCAAAGACCCTCCGCTTTCCAGCTGCCCCCAAATAGCCTTTAAAAATCTCCACTATGTGGTCAGCAGTTCTGGCCTCCCCTGTTTGATGTCCCGTTCAGCAGAGCAGAAGCCTGTTCATTGACATGATTCTGACTTGGCCACCCCTAGGGAAGACACATAAGAGGCAAGGGTTAATGAAGATCCTGCAGGGCAGAGTTCAAAGGATACAGCAGAAAACCTGACCAGGGAATCCCAGCTCCAGTGCATGTTTCCTGAGCATCCCTGACCTGTGGCAAGGACAGCAGGGCCAGGCCAGAAGGCAGAGAAGATTCTATTCAATGGGCCTATCTACCAAGGCAAAGAGCTCTGGTAGCATAGTGCCTAAGGCATTTGACTGCTAACCAGAAGGCTGGTGGTTCAAACCCACCAGCCACTCCTCAGAAGGAAGGTTGGGCAATCTACTTCCATAGTGATACCACCTCGGAAACCCAAGGAGGTGTCATTGTGAGTTGGATACAACTTGATGGCAGTGAGTATTTGCCAAGGCACTATCTGCCCTACCACCTAACCATTCCCGGTAAGAAAATAAACATTTCAGAGGTGTGTTCCTCACACAGAACTCTAAGCAGTGTCATTTTTATCTCCCACAAAAAAGAAGCTCTTCTGAAATTTTCATTACAAATAAATATCTGTAAAGCAAACTTCATTTTCCCACTAGCTTTCATTTTGAATACCAAAGATTCATTCTCTTGCCCAGTTTTCTGTTCTCTGCCCAAAAGGATGGTGAAAGAAGCTGAGGAAGGAAGGGAAACTGGACACTGTGACTCTAAGCTGCTCTATCTCAAGGGAGCTCAGCAATGGAGCTGTTTTAGGTTATACTTCTGCTTTTCTTATAGTCATGGAAGCCAAGGTTGAAGGAGGTATGGGGTTAGCATTGCCACCTTAGCCTGCATCATTGCCTGCTCTGTGAGGGCCCTGGAGCTACTGCCTGTGCTCATACCTGCAACAGGGAGCTCCAATGGGCATTGGAGTGAGCAGAAACCCAGCACTCACCATGTCCTCACCTCCTGCCTTCTTTTCTTGTCCAAGTGGAAGTTTTCATTGCCTGATTCTACAGTTTAACTTTTACAGTTATAAGGAAATAGAAAAGGAATTAATTCTGTATATCATTTTTGATATTATTAAGGTAATATGGGTCTTGCTGATTCCCTTCTTGTCATTCATGTTTCAGTTCTGTCGTGGTAAATTGTTAACAGTGAACCATCATAGTCAAAAAGCCTCTGGGCTCTGGGCCCAGAAATACCAGCATCGAGTGTGACTCTCAGGTTCCTCATGAAAGTACCAATTCCTATGTTTTCTTTGTTTTCAGATGGGGAATCTAAGGTCTAGAGGTAGAAAGGGACTTGGTCAAGGTTACCAGGGCACCTCCTGGCTCCACTACAGGGGGTGTACACAATGATGATTTCTGAGGCCTTGAAGAATAAAGTGGGAAAGTCTAGCTTGAGGTATAGGAAGATAAAGGGTGTTTTGTTAAATATATACACAGAGGTATTATTATGATGAAAAAAAAGAAAAATTATTAAGTACACAATCAAGATTTTTAAAATATTCTAGGAAACTAGGTAGTAGTTCTCTGATAAAAAGTATCACAGACACCTTGCTACAGTGCCCTTAGCAGTGATTCCCTGTGCTCCTAGCACTCGGTGAGATGAAGCGGACATGGGCAGGGAGGGTGGCCAGGCTTGCACTGGGGCTGTTGCTCCTGGCATTACTCTTTCCCATGCAAACAACTACTATAGCACTTTCAACTAACTCCCCCCACTATGCCTTGGCTGCCACAAATCCACTTAATGATACTACATGGGGAAATGGAGGTTCCCTGCAGTATATGGTCAGCCTCCTTGTGGTTTTGCTGTCCCTCTGCATCTCTACTATTAAGAGACTCAGGCCAAGAAACACCTCTACTTTTCTTCTAAACATAATTCAAATGGCAGTTAGAAGTTCACTGTGGCAAGGAAAAAACAGATCTCCACTGAATCTACTAATTACACACCTTATGTTATTGACACGGAAAATGTTGAGTCTCAAATTTTACTGATTTGAAGAACACATGAAGGATTTCCTAAGTAATGAATGTAAATATTATATGTGTTAGAGTTTCATGTACAAGATGAAGAGTGGTGATGTCCAAAAAAATTAAGAGATGGTTTCCTTAAATGTGGCCCAAGAAATATGGACACTTAAAACTCTATAGAAAAGAACAGTTTTATCTTATCCAGAGATAAAGTATCAGGTGTGGAATGGAAATTCATTTTTCATTTTGTTCATTAAATCTATAAGGCCATAAAATAATTGTTGTTGCTGTTGTTATGTGCCGTCGAGTCAGATCTGACTCATAGCGACTCCTCCTTGGGTTTCCAAGGTGATATCACTTATGGAGGTAGATTGCCAACCTTCCTTCCTAGGAGTGGCTGGTGGGTTTGAACTGCCAGGCTTCTGGTTAGCAGTCAAATGCCCTAGGCTCTATGCTAAAAAGCTTCTGTGGTTCTATTTATGGTTTTAGGTAGTTAGAACCTGGTCCTAAACCTAAGCCTCTTGATTATGGAAAGCAAATCTTTTACAACTGCCTCAATACATAGAAATCTTCTTAAAATAGACATTTCAAGGACACTCCAGATGTTACTGTAAATCCTCCATATATTCTTTCAGCAGCACTAATTTAATGCTGATATAGTCTAGATAAAGTTTTACGTTATTAAGCTATCACTATTCTCGTGGGCACTGAACTCTTACATTGAGTCTTTGGAGTTGACATCGCATTTAACATTTTATGTAGTTGACATGTGTCAGGGAATGATGAATTGGAATGTACCCCAAGTCCAAACATGAGTAAATCTTGCTTAGACACCTACAAAATCAAAATTGTAAGCATTTCCCATCACTTATTCCCATCCAACACAACAACATTCCCATCCAACAAGAGGACCCAATTCATTTAGCTAAACTGATTCCAAAGAGTAGGAAGTACCTTAACCTCAACTAATTTCAAAATGCTACCTTTTATTTCTGCATATGTTAAATACTTTTTACAATTTAAGAATTCATCTTTTCTGAAGGTAAAACTAAAATGTTAATAAAAAAGGCAAACATGTGAAAGAGCCAAAAATAATGTAAATCAAGACTTTGGGAAGTGAAGATAAGAAGCTAACTTGCATTAAATTCACAGAAACTTTTATACTCTCTCTGTAAATACTTAAAAAAAAAAAAAAACCTTTATGAATCAGAATAGTGACATTTGGAACACTTTCTGTATTAGTCAATAGTTTTAGGTAGTTAGAACCTGGTCCTAAACCTAAGCCTCTTAATTATGGAAAGCAAATCTTTTACAACTGCCTCAATGCACAGAAATCTTTTTAAAATAGACATTTCATGTGGGTTTTTTTTTCTCATGGTCATGCACTGATGCTTAGGTGTTCTAGTATCCAATAAGAACACAGTAGTTTTGATAACCAAAGTAAATTTTCTTTTTCTATCTTTAGAAATCTCTACACAGGAACAACCAGATCCAACAGATCTTAAGCTACTTTGTGCGTGTATTAACACTCCCTTGAGCTTCATATCTGAATGCTGTCTATCTGTTTTGGGTTGTATGTTGTGTTTGTGTACTTATGCTTTGATTCAAATTAACTTCACATGTTATAGCATTGATTGGCATTGAACACAAATTGTAAATTAAAAAACAGCTGAAAGAGCAGAAAAAAAAGTATCACAGCAAATTTACAGGAAACATTATACTTTTTGGTGAATTACTGAAAGTTTTCCCTCTGAGATTAAGGAAAAGGCAAAGATGACTGATATTACCACTTCTATTTGCAGGGTACTCGAATCTTAGTCCTCTGCAAGAAAAAGAAATAAAAGCCATAAATGTTGGAAAGGAAGAAATGAAACTGCTATTATTCACAGGTACATTTTCCAAAAGAAACTAAAGACAAACTATTAAAATAATTAATTTTGCAGCAACACTGAATAGGCATGCAGTCAACATACATAATCAATTGCATTTCTATATGCCAGCAGCAAACAGATAATTTATTTTGAGGGTGGTATTTACGATATCATCAAAAAGTAAATCTGAAAAAAAAGATGTGTAAGACTGCTTCACTGAAAAACATTATTGAGAGAAAGAAGACAAAACTAAATAGACAGATCACCATCTTCATGGATTAAAAGACTTAATGTACAGAGATGTCAGTTCTTTCTAAACTGATTTACAGATTCATTGGAATCATTAAAAAAATCCCAGTTTGTTTTAGGGTGTTTCTTGTTATTATTGTTTTATTTAGGGAGGGGGGAGGTTAAAATTAACCAACTTAATCTAAAATTTATATGGAAAATAAAGGACTAAGGCAATCTTAAAGTAGCACAAGCTGGAGGACTCATATTAGATAACAAGAATTACTATAAAATTATAACAATTAAGACACAATGGTATTGGCACAAAAACAATTAGACCAATAATGGAGCTGCACATATCCAGTCAATTTATGACAAGGGCCAATACAGAAGAGTAAGACAAGAATCAACTCGATGGCAGTGAGTTTGGTTTGGTTTTTGGTTCTTACAAAGACATCGTTAAGAGAGATAAAAGGCAACCCACAGAGTGGAAGATTTTTTAATACAAAGTATTTGCATTCAGAATTTTTATTCTGTAAAATTTGTGAAAGCTGGAGCCTATGCAGGGCAGAAACCTGTCAGAGAAGGAAAATTCAAATATTTTCCACTGAAACAATAAATAGAAAAGTGGTAAGTCTGCACCCTGTCAAAGTTGGAAAATTTGTAAGATCTGGAAAAACTAAGCAGTTCTTTTGACTTCTAGCTCTCACAGTTTTCACTGTATATAACCTATACCCAGAATATATAAAGAACTTCTACAAATCAATGAGCAAAAGAGAGACAACCTAATAGAAAAATGGGCAAAAGATATGACTGAGCACTCCACAAAGGAGAATATACAAATGGGTAATAAATATCTAGAAAAGTGTTCAATTTTCCCCAAAGAAAGTTAAAAAATAAAATTCTTTATCAGAGCAATGCTCCTAATTTCTGTGTTAAATCACAGTAGTACAAAAATGATTAACAACCAAGACTGAAAATATTAGACCAGCAAGATTTCCTCAAATAATAACATATCTAAGCCTGGTGCATGATACGAAAAATGGACTCCCCATTCAAATGACTGAGTAAATGAATAATAACGAAAAAAAAATTTTTCCTCAAATGGCAGGCCACCTTTGGGCCTGTGGGGTCAAGCTCAGAGAGAGAACCTGACCCTTATGGGACTGGTTGGTTTTTGTCTGAACCATAGTCACTGGGACTGTTGCAAGGATGGGTGAATGTGTCGAAGCAGATGGCAAGTGGGAAGAGTTTACAGGGTGGCTGATTCTGCTCCCTGTTTGGCCCTGGCACCAAAGTCTCTGCCAAATAATTTGGCTCACCAATAGACACCAGAAGAGAATATCTGAGCATAAATTGCAACCAACCAACCAAAAACCAAGTACTTCAAATGGATGGCCAAAAAGACATGTGTTCACTAGTTAGAAAATGGGTATCCAGCACTAGTGCCACAAGAAATGGAACTTGGCTGGTAATTATTTCTGAAATGGCCTTTGTAAAAGAGTCCAACCACCACTACCTTCTGTCAGATTGTCACATTGTGGTGACTTGTGTATTGCTATGATGCTAGAAGCTATGCTATTGCTATGCTATTTCAAATACCAGCAGGGTCACCTATAGTGGAGCTCCTAGACTAAGACAGACTAGGAAGAATGGCCTGGTGATCTTCCAAAAATCAACCAGTGAAAACCTGATGGTCACGACAGAATACTGCCCAGCATAGTGCTGGAACATGAACCCTCAAGGTTGCAAGGCACTCAAAATACACAGTGGCCACAACTATGGACTCAAGCATACCAACAATCATGAAGATGGTGTGTGACCAGGCAATTCCTTGTTCTATAATACATAGATCGCCATGAACTGTTGACTCAATGGCAACTAACAACAACAACAGCAAAGATTCCAAAGGCAACGTGCAGCTGGTGATGACGTCTTCTAATTTTGAGACCTTTAAGAATGTACAGATAAGCAAACCATTTTATAAGATTTTAAATAAGAATTTTAGGCTAATATGATTGATAAATGTGACTTCTCTTTTCATCGAGTTAATAACAGACTTTGTCAGGCAATATGGATACCTCTAAGTTCACCTCTTCCAGTTGTACCAGACAATGTGGTAACAGGCAAGGATCATTTTACTGAAAAAAGATTCTTATAAAATTTACAACAGGTAGATAAACTCTCTGGAGTGATCAATCATGGGAGAACAGAAGGGCTGTACATGTACAGGGAGACACCTTGGGGGGCAAGAGTGCATGGGAGGGAAGGACACAGGGAAGAGGTAACTATGGGGAAGAAAGAGAGGGGCCTAGCTGTTGCATTGTGGGAAATTGTACTCAATATCATGAGGCAAAGTGTATATGAGCTGCTGTATGGAAAGCGAATTTTCTCTGTAAACTTTCACCCAAATCACAATAAAAATTTAATTAAGCAAAATATATATATTCTTGTAAAAAAAAAAAAAAAAAAAAGAGGGATAAAGGGATAGGAAAGACAGGGAAGAAGATCATTATCATAATAGGGAGAAAGGCCAGATTTGTCTGAGCTCCTACTCCACTGAAGCAGAGGTTGGAAAGGGCTTTAAAGGACTGAAGTGAACTAGTGCAAAAATATTGAAACACAAAAGGTCCTTCCAAATCCAAACCCACTGCCATCAAGTAGATTCTAACCCATGGCAATCTTGGGTTTTCTTGCTAAAATCTTTATGGATGCAGATTGCTGGGCCTTTCTTCTGTGATGCTGCTAAGTGGATCAGGACTGCCCACATTTAGGTTAGTAGTCAAGTGCAAACCTAGGGATCCAAATGGAACATTAAACAATAGATGTGTCCACCACATGGAATTATCTCTTGAGTTTACTGTTAAGGGTACAAAAAAAAAAAAAAAAAAAAAAAAACTCACTGCTGTCGACTTGGTTCCAACTCATAGTAACCCCTATTTGGGTTTCTGAGGCAGTGTATCTACAGAAGTAGCTTGCCCAACCTTCCTTCTGAGGAATGGCTAGTGGGTTTGAACCACCAGCCTTCTGGTTAGCAGTCAAATGCCTTAGGCACTATATTACCAGAGCTCCTACGGTTAAGGATTGTTGTTGTTGTTGTTGTTATGTGCCATTGAGTCTGCCCCAACTCATAGCGACCCCTCCTTGGGTTTCCAAGGCAGTATCACTATGGAAGTAGATTGCCCCATCTTCCTTTCGAGGAGTGGCTGGTGGGTTTGAACCACTGACCTTCTGGTTAGCAGTCAAGTGCCTTAGGCACTAGGCTACCAGAGCTCCCTACTGTTAAGGGTGGGTGACACATATTCTATTTGGATTCTCTAAGAGTCAGGGAGAAAGAGACATCAAAGGCCACAAGTCAGGAAGAAGGCTGCCTAGAGTTTAATCAAGAAGCTGAGGGAAATGTAAATGTGTCTTGGTCAATTTTTTGCAGTAAACTGTTCTCCTGATTACAAAAGGGTAAATGAAATTCTTTAACTATCACCACTCTCCAGGACCATAGGGCATGGGTAAAATTTAACTTTGTCAACACATAGAGAAGGGCGTTTGACGTTCCTTCCTTAGGGAAGCTGCCAGCTCATTCCACAGTGTTGCTCACCCAACTAATACTTATTTCAAATGACTAATTAATGGTTTCAAATCCTTCGTCTAAAAATACCACTTTGCATTTTCAAAGCACCCATCTGCCTACAAATGCCCCCAAATGTTCTTAGGAATTCATCTCCTTGGCATTTTCACACCCTTAGGAGGGGTTCAGGCTGTATCTCCCTCACACAGACCACCATAACCACATAATAATGGCCCTTGCCTCCAGCTTCTCTCTGCCCCCAAGTGGCTTATAAGAAAGCATTGCTTCCAGGCTTCTGCAGGGTTTTTCCCTCACTTCTTGCAGTGCTGATCTCTCTCAAACCTCAAGTCCATTACTTCATGAGCCAACCCTACAAAACTCTCTTCCTCCAGGATGCTCTCCCTGGCTTCCCCAGTTGTCTCAATCATCCCCATAAAAGCACTCTGAATTCTCATCATGCTGTAGTGTGTACTAGTTACCTAGGGTTGCTGTAACAAATTACCATAAATTTAGCATCTTAAAACAATACAAATTTATTCATTTACAGTTCTGTAGGACAGAAGTCTGAAATAAAATGAACTGGGCTAAAATTGAGGTGTTGGCAGGGGAGGCTTCGAGAGGCTGCTGACATCCCTTGGCTTCTGCTGCATCATTCTACTTTCATCGTCACATTGCCCTCTTCTACTCTGCTCTCCTGACTGCTATTACAAAGACGCCTGTGATGATATAAATTCCCTGGGTGGTACAAGCAGTTTGTATGTAGCACTATGAAAGAAAGGCCTAGATGTCAGCTTCCATGAAAATTATAGCCAAGACAACACTATGGAGCAATTCTATTCTGCAACACATGACTGGGTTGCTCGTAATCAACTCAATGGCAACAGATTTGTGTTTTTGGTTTGTGATTAATACGGCCCATGCAGATAATCCAGGATAATCTCCAGGTTCTTAATTTAATCGCATCTGCAAAATCCCTGGTTGCCATATCAGGTAACATTCATAGTGTAAAAACAAATACAAATGAAAAATAAACCCACTGCCGTCAAGTCAATTTCGACTCATAGTGACGTGATAGGGCAGAGTAGAACTGCCCCATATGGTTTCCAAGGCTATAAATCTTTATAGGAGAAAATTGCCACATCTTTCTCCCATGGAGTAGCTTGTGGATTTGAACTGCCATTTTTTTTTTTTTTTTGGTTAGCAGCTGAGTACTTTAACCACTGCACCACTAGCATTCCTATAAATTGAAAATAAGAAGATTTAATTCTCCCTATTGAAAATAGGTAGTCTTCTGGTAGCACAAATATTTAGGTGTTCAGCTGCTAACCAAAAGGTTGGCAGTTCAAACACACTCAGGGACTCCTCAGAAGACAGGCTTGGTGATCTCCTTCTGAAAAGTCACAGCCTTGAAAACCCTACGAAGCACAGATCTACTCTGCAGAATAGGGTCACCACAAGTTGGAATCAACTCCACTGCAACTAACAACAACTTGTCTATCTATGTGTGGTGTTTTTAATTCTGCTTGGAGTTAATTGTAATAGCTTACTGGTTCCATCATTACTTAATGAGTTAAAATCTATGACATATGCTCATTTTATATTTGAGTACATCATTAGCTTGCCTTTTAGGGAAAAAAAATTACCTTCACAGATCTTAGGAGTTGTTGTTGTTGTTGTTATGTGCCATTGAGTCGCACCTGACTCATAGCAACTCCTCCTTGGATTTCCAAGGCAGCATCACTATGGAAGTAGATTGTCCAACCTTCCTTCCAAGGAGTGGCTGGTGGGTTTGAACCACCAGCCTTCTAGTTAGCAGTCAGGTGCCTTAGGCACTACGCTACCAGATCTTGGGAGAGAGGGAGCTATATCGATAAACATAGGCCTGGAGAATTCACAACAGAATGGGGGATTAAATACACACCATGCCTTTTTTCTCTTACCTTCCTGTTACCATATAAAGCAGCTGGGTGAGACACATATCTAAAGGAACAGAGAAGCTGGCCCAACCAGGTAAGGCACATGCATGCGAGTGAGCTGGGCCCCTGTGCTCCCTCATCTTTTAGTCTAGGTGCTTGGCCTCTTCTCACATGCTCTTCCAGGGATGGCTTGTAGAGGTTCTGGCTTTGCCCTACCACTGCCAGTTCTCCTTCCCACCCCTACCTGTGATTCAAAAGAGGCATTTGTCATGCTCTGTATCTTATATAAAGTCTATGCCAGCACAGCTTAAAACTCCTGCCCCTTCTCCTGAACAACCATCAGAAGGAGAAATTCTGGAGATGCCAATGCAATGCTTCCCCCACTCTCTACCACCTCATAATCCATGAGGGACAGCCTACTCATCCTTGGAAAGAAAAGCAAAGGGAATGTCCTCTTCCAAATGGGAGAAGAGGTTAGGCCAGGGGCTAAGTCCTGATGGTTACCATGGACTCTGAAACCCATTGCCTTTGAGTCAATTCCAACCCCTAGTGACCATATAGGACAGAACAGAACTTACCCTAGGGTTTCCACAACTGTAATCATTACCTGCAGAGTGGCCGGTCAATTCGAATGGCAGATCTGTTGGTTAGCAGCCAAGAGCTTAATCACTGTGTCACTAGAGCTCCTTGAACATGGCCTAGAGAAATCAATTTCTGATGATCAGAGCAAAAAGCAGGTGTAGGCAGCCTGATGGACAGGGCTTCTCCCCAAGAACCCTGTGATTTGCTGCCCTCCGCCAAGTGTTTCAAGAATGGCAGGTATTTTTTGCCAGGTATTGACTAGAAATCACCACGTGTAAGCCTGGCTTGTTGCTGTGTACAGACTCCTGTCATACAATCACCACAGAGGTAGCCCAGCACCAGGGCCTGTGGTTCATTTGGTGAGATGTACATACTTTAAATCTAGGGCCCCAATGATCTCATCGATAAATTCAGGCTGGCAGTGAGGGGCCTGGATGACCCCAACAGCCCTTCCAGCTCTAAAACTCTCTGTGAGAGAGTGGCTTAGAATGAACCATAAGTGTTTGTCTTCATTGTGAAGTTTATATGTGTATAAATGTGCTTATCTGATGAATTCTCTCCCTCACCAGCCCTTAAGCTCTGTGAAAACAGGAACAGGGACTGTCATTCATTGGATACAATGAGGCAAAAACCTGCAGAATGCTTTAATTCATAGAGTTTATTGCCCAGGGCTTCAAACTGGTTTAAACTTGTTCAGTTATGGCCAACGTAGCATAATCAGAACAAACCTGAATTTGTAAAATGTGAGTGTACTGGAATGATAACTAGAATGGGAAAAACAACAAGGCATAGTAAGCCCTTTTAGTAGCCTGATACAAAAGACTGGATTATTGTCAGGACTGTAGAACATGACACACATTAAAAGTGTGGCAGTCAGCTGCCATCTTTGAGCTGGACACCAATGTTTCTGATTCTTCCAGTCAAGAGATTTGGTTGCCATGCAACACACACACTTCCTTTGTTTTCCAAGAGGGAGATTAAATTTCTAGCAAAGTGTCAACTCACAATTTTTCCCATTCTGATTATCATTCCAGTACACAACCACATCTTACAAATTCAGGTTGGTTCTGGTTTCTTTTCATTGGCTGTGGCTGAACCAAAAAATAACTGCTCTGAAGCCCTGTTATTGCCTACAAGAGGAAACAAATATTAACCAAGTAATGGTACAAATACATTTTAAATTGCAATTGTGATCATTGCTAGGGAGGAGAGGGTAATCCTGAGGAACTGGATGGTGAAGGTTTGACCTAGTCAGGAGATCACAGAAGGTCTCCCTGAGGAGTTGTTACATATGCTTATATGTGTTCTCAAATCATATAAGCTTTCATGATGCTTTCAACACTACTATGCTTTTAAACTGTATATGTATAGCTCACTCATAACATAAAATTAGAAAAAGAAATAGAATATATATACATTATATATATATATATATATATTTCTGCAATATTCCTAACCAGAAAGCTTTTAAGTTTTACCTTTATAAGCTGCTCCAAACTGTAAGTTATCAGAAAGTGATTTAGAATGTCTAACTTGAGAAACTGATAAACAGAAGAATGTGTTAAACAACCTGTAGACTATTGGCATTGTACTCATATGCTATGATAAAGAAATTATAACTCCTTTCTAGATAGGGGATTTCTAAAATTATCAATACAAATTTGAAATATGATCAATAAAAATTTAACATATGTTACAATGACATAATATATAGTAAAACCTCCCTAACATGGCTGATCACATATATGATATAATAGAAACTTATACAATAAGAATAGAATTTAATAGAGTTTAATAGAAACTTAAACTGGGGTACAGAAATACCCCAGGTGGATAACTTGAGCAATCAGGAGCTACTCAGTTGCTCATAGCAAATTCCACCATGGAGTTTACAAAGACTTAGGAGCTCTGGTAGCATAGTGCTGAAGGCGCTTGACTGCTAACCAGAAGGCTGGCGGTTCAAACCCACCAGCCACTCCTCGGAAGGAAGGTTGGGCAATCCTACTTCCGTAGTGATACTGCCTCGGAAACCCAAGGAGGGGTTGCTATGAGTCGGGGCCGACTCGACGGCAAATAACAACATGGCTAGAAAAGCCGCACTATGTAATTTACTACTCCACAGGGTCACTATGAGTGAGTCTGGTTTTGGGTTTTTTATATCTGACATGATAAAGGAATTATGACATAAAATTATACCTCTGTAAAGTGACCTAAGACATTAGGTAAGTCATAAACAACCCCTAATCTTTAACTTTGAAGGTGACATACCAGTCTTTGTAAACATGACATCACCTAACCCTTACAAGACCAAAGTTACACACTCATATGAATGGATGGATAGATGTACACCCTGGATTTCAGCTAATGCTCTGAGAGAAGAACAGAAGCAAGAGACTCCTCTCTAGACTTTGACACTCTCTAAAGAGAAGACCCTTCCAGAGACTAAGACTGAATCTCTGCCCTATGCCACTCACCTCAGATCCTTGCTAAGAGGGATCTCTGTGAAGTTTGAGCCATGGTCAAACCTTCCTCCTAAGACCTCTCATAAAAGATAAAAGCCTGAAGTCTAAAGATTGGGACTCAAGCACTGAACTAACAAATTGTAATTTTTCACTGATTCTCCAGTGCTACACTGAATATTGTGAGGTCTTATTTGCATGCCTTGCCATAACTTACCTTACAGCAAACTAAATGAGTTTATGTATCGTGAAATTGAGCATTTTTTTTTAAATTTATTCCTGAGATTAAACCCTACAAAACAGGAGTTAAAGGGCTTTGGAAACAATTCAGTCTTTCATGTTGAGAATGATGCTGTATGGTGTTTGTTGTTGTTGTTGTTATGTGCCATCAAGTCAGACCCGACTCAAAGTAACCCCTCCTTAGGTTTCTGAGGCAGCATCACTACAGAAGTAGGTTGCCCAACCTTTGGTCCAAGGAGTGGCTGGTAGATTTGAACCACCAGCCTTCTGGTTAGCAGGTAAGTGCCTTAGGCACTATGCTATCAGAGCTCATATATGGTGTTTAGTTGATACATTTTATTAAACTCAGGAAGTTCTCCACTACTCCTAGTGTGCTAAGAGCTTTTATTATGAGTGGTATTAAATGCCATTAAATGCTTTTTAAATCTATTGACATGATCATGTATTATTTTAATCCATTGTTTTGTAAATACAATGATTGAGTTGATAGATTTTCATTGATGAGTTTGTAATACTTAACCAACTTTACATTCTTGGGATATACCCAACTTGGTCATGATGTTCCACTACCCTTTCCCTAATTTTAAATTTAAAGGAAACAGGAGGCAGGGACTCATGAATAATTTAATTCTGCTATTAATTCTCAACCTTCATTTTTTAAAAAAGTAATCACCAACATCCAAGACTGGTTGAAGACATACATTAGCATATATTTGAATGGACCATTGTAAATGCTGAGGACACAGGGGTATTTATAAACACCCTGCCTTAACGTGGTTGGCATGCTGCATGATGAGTCAAGGTATGACCCAGGCTTTGAATGAGGGCAGAGGAAAGCATTTTGAGGGGGAAGGGGATGACAGAAACAGAAGAGACAGGGCAAGTCTGGGAAACAGGGAGCAAACCATCAGGACTAGGGAAGGAGAAGGGTTGTATTTGGAAGCACTTGAATGCCTGATGAGGAGTTTGAGCCTTATTCTCCTCATCAGCAGGGAGCCATGGGTATAGGAATGTGTTCACAATACAAAGGTAACTGAATAACAATAATTTGAACTGGTTCATTTAGGCTTGACCCTCTGCTGAGAAATTGCATTTCCACCTCAGATATACTGAATCAGAATCTAAATTTTAACAAGATCCCCCAGGTGATTCTTAAGTATACATAGCATTCTTATAGACTAACCTGGGGAAATCTGCAAGTTCTCAGCAGGGGGCCAAACCCAAACTCAACTGGTTCCAAGGCCTGATGAATAAAGCACGATACAATATTGTATATGCAAAACAATTCCCGTTTTACTAAATTTTGTGTGAGAGAGGAGAGGGGGATGTCAATAGTGATTTTTCTGAGTGAAGAGAATATATCATTTATGTTTATCTTTACACTTTTGTAATTTTTGTCCAAATTTTTTTCCAAATGAACATGCATTACTTGTAAAATTGTCTTATAATAATAATTATTTTAGGGTTTAGGTGAATGTTTACACAGCAAATTAGTTTTCCATTCAACAATTTATACACAATTTGTTTTGTGACATTGGTGGCAATCCCTGAATGTAACAATGTCACAGCAGTCTTCCCACTTCCTTCCTGGGTTACTTGTTTCCATTTGTCCTTCTTACTGGCCCTTTCCTGCCTTCTGACTTTGTTTTGGGGCAAATGCTGGCTTTTTGGTCTCATGTGGTTGATTGTTCTCAAGAGTATATTCCTTACAAGTGCTATTGTTCACTTTACAGGCGTGTCTGTTGTTTGGCTGAAAGTTGATCACTGGGGGTGGGTTCAGTTCTAGATTTGAAGGGTATCTAAGGGTCACAGTTTCAGGGTTCCACCAGTCTATCAGACCAATAAGTCTCGTCTTTTTTTATTATTTTTTTTATTGTGCTTTAGATGCAAGTTTACAGAGTTTGTTTTACATTCAACATTACGTGTACATTTAGTTTCACTCCCCATTTACCATCCCAATCCTAACCCAGTCTCCTCCCCTGCCTGCCCAGTAACCCTGCTCCCCACCCACCCCACCCCCCGTGCCCCTCATAGTTATGCACTGCTGTGTGTCCTGCATTTCTTCGTGTGAATGTTGCTCCTCTGGTGCCCTGTGGTCAATTGCTCCAAGGGATGCATTTCCACAGAGTACGTGAGTGCACCACCCTGGGTTGAGTGGTCTGCATGTACATTTTGTTTACTACTGGGCTGAGAGCCAGCCCCTGGGAATGAGTTTTATTCCAGGCCAAGAATGTATTCCAGGGCCATAGTATAACAGGTCTCACCAGACTCCATCCCACCAGTAATTCTGGTCATTACTGAGTTTTTGGAATTTGTTCCACGTTTTTCCTCCCACTCTATCCAGGATCCCCATTTTGCTCCTTTCCTGAGTGGTTGGCATTGGTAGCCAGGCACCATTTAGTTCTTCTGGTCTCAAAGGCCATCGTGTCCTGGGGCTGATTGCTTCCAAATGCCTTTGTGTTTTTTTTTTCCACTCTTCTTTGCTTCCAATGATAGGAGACCATTAGCTGTATCTTAGATGGCTGCTTGAAAGCTTTTAAGACCCCAGTAGCTACTCACCAATGTAGGAAAAAGAACAAGACTTTTATGTATTTTGTTGTGGCAATTGAGTCTGGTGTCCCCCAGTCCTATGGTCCTGAGAAAGCAGATCCATTGGAGCTCTCTCCCACAGTGTCTGGATGTCTGTGAAGGATTACTCCATGTCTGTTATCTATTGTTTCTGTAAGGATTGTAGGTATTTTGTATCAATAGTATCTGTGCAAGATTAGCCTGCCCTGAATCTAACCTTGGTCCAGAGTATACTCCTGTTCACTGACCCCCATCTGATCCTCTCAGATGTTTATGTGTGTATCTGTAGCGTGGTGTTTGGTGTTAATGGTAATGTAGTATTGTGGACACACTGGTTGGTATTAGCCTCTGTTGTCTATCTCCTATGTGCACAATTCAGTGTCCTCCCTTTTCCTAATGTTATCATGGTGGTCACAGACTCTTTCTGTACATCCCTCCCCTTACCCACGTCAGCGTGTGGGCCCCAACTACCCTGCAATTAATCCCTCCCCACCCCAGTAACTTACAAAGTGAGTTCCCTTTCCCAAGCAAACCCTTCTTTGTCTTTTTACAGTAATGGGCTCATACAGTACTTGTCCTTCTGCAATTGACTTATTTCACTCAGCGTAATGTCCTCCAGGCTCATTCACATTGTGAGATGATTCGTGTATCCTTCATTGGTCTTCAATGTAGCATAGTATTCCACTGTGTGAATGTACCATAATTTGGTTATCCATTCATCCATTGATGGGCATTTAGGTTGTTTCCATCTCTTTGCTAGAGTGAATTGTGCTGCAATGAACATAGGTGTGCATATGTTTGTTCGTGTGCTGCCTCTCACCTCTTTAGGATATATCCCTAGTAATGGAATAGCTGGGTAAGTGTGGTCTTTTCTATGATTTTAATTTTGTTCTACATTTTTTCCCATTCTGTCTAGAATGTTCTGTGGTCCCAATCAAGTGGTCAGTAGTGGTAGCTAGGCACCATCTAGTTCTAGTCTCAGGGTAGTGGAGGCTGGTGTTAACATTGTTCATTAGTCCTTTGGATTAATTGTTTCCTTGTGTCTTTGATTTTTTTCACTCTTTTTTGCTCTGGAAGGGGAGAGACCACTAGTTGCATATTAGATGGTCATTTGCTAGCTTTTAAGACACCAGTTACTACTCACCAGTCAAGTATAGAACATTGTCTTTGTGAACTACTTTAAAATTGCTTTTTAAAGAACAAATAGGACACGCTGTCAGTTCTTTGCCCCCAAAATATGTGTTGGATAAATCACATAGCCAGAGCACAGAGAGGGGCTTATAGGCACCCTTTGTCTCTGGACCAACCCTCCAGGTCTATTCTGGGCATCACCATTTCAAATAACCAATAAGTCAGAAGTAAAATGAAGAATATTATAAACACCCTCCCTGTTTAATATAAGTGACTGAAGATGTTGGCATGAGGTCCATTGTTCCCTAGCCCTTGAAGTGAGTTTTCTTTGGCTACCATTTATCTTCACATTTAAAGATACTGCTGTTGATGGTACCATTTTCCACACCAAGCTGTCACATCAACCAGGGCTTGAACACAAAGCCTAGTCCGGTGTGGCATTAATGTGAGTGGCAGTAGGACCTGCTCTTCCCCTGGGGGAATCGGAAGTCAGCTTTAGACAGCTGGGTCAGAGCAGTTCACTTGGATACATGACTCTAAGAGGCTTTAAAAAAAAAAAAAAGCACAGGGCTGGAGAGAAATTCCCCAACTTGCCTGTGCCAAAAGCCAAACAGGCTATGGTTTGACTTCATTTAAAAAAAAAATATGTATATATATTATTTTTGTTTTGTTATTGGCTTCCTCTTCAGTTAATAGTTATACCCTCTAGTTAGTGGTTTACCCTCCCTTTCCCTTCCACCCCTGGTAACTGTCAAATAACATTTCTTTTTTGATGAAACCCTTTTCTTGACTTTTTACAATAGTGGTCTCATACAATATTTGTCCTTTTGTGATGGACTAATTTCACTCTGGGAGCTCTGGTAGTGTAGTGCCTAAGGCATTTGACTGCTAACCAGAAGGCTGGCGGTTCAAACCCATCAGCCACTCCCCGGAAGGAAGATGGGGCAATCTACTTCTGTAGTGGTACTGCCTCAGAAACCCAAGGAGGGGTCGCTATGAGTCAGGTCCGACTTGACGGCACATAACAACACCACCACAACAATTTCACTCAGGATGATGTCCTCTAGGTTCATCCATGTTATGACATGTTGCACAGATGCATCACTGTTCTTTCATGTTGACTAGTATTCCATCATGTGTATGTACCATAGTTTGTTCAACCATTCATCTGTTGATGGACATTTAGGTTGTTTCCATCTTTTTTTTCTATTGTGAATACTGCTGCAATGAACATGGGTGGGCACATATCTGTTTGTTGGACTTCATGTTCTAATGGAACAATGGGATCTCCATATTTTCCAACTTTGGGTTCATTGATAGGTATTGTCTACACTAATCTGTCTAACAGCTAAGATAGTAAAGGTGACATTCTGGTCAAGGATGAGTTCTATCCATGCTTTGGCTCGGGGGTTAGGGTGGAAACCTCCCATATTCCACTATCCCAAGCAATATTTCCTTTTTCCTTCTCTTTCCTCACCACATCACTTTCCCTCCCCACCTCCACACCACCCAATTTCCTTATATTCTCTGTGCATTTGACTACACACCAAGGGATTTAAATAACAGGTAAGGAAATAGATGAAATGACTATGCAGATGCCCCTTTTTGACTGAAAATGATTTTGTAGCACTCCCCACAACACATGCACATATACACATTGGGCCTTTCGTTGTTGCTAGTTGCCCTAGAGTAGATTCATGTGTGACCTTTCAGAAGCACAGGACTTTCTTCTGAGGTGCCTCTGGGTGGCTTCAAACTTTTGGCTGCCATCAAGTCTGTTCCAGCTCATAGGTACCCGATAGGACAGAGCAAAACTGTCACACAAGGTTTCCAAGGCTGTGAATCTTTACAAAAAGCAGACTGCCTCATCTTTTTTCCACAGGGTAGCTGGTAGGTTCAAACCACCAACCTTTTGGTTAGCAGCTGAATGTGTTAACCATTACACCACCAGAGCTCCTTGTAGCACAGAGCTACCTGAAGATCAAAAACAACACACTATTGACTTCAACTCAGAAAGAGCCTCCCCAGTAAAAAAAAAAAAAAAAGGCTCTGGGTGATCATATAAACCAGAGTCTTTACTGAGAGCATTTCGACAATGGATATTGTATTCAAAGCCTGAATTTTGTTAACCCCATGTGACTTAGTAATTCCACTATTAGGTAAGTCTCATAAGGAAATACGGATGTAGGAAAGACTTACGATCACAAATACTTTAAGCAGCCTTGTTAATGACAGTAAAAAATTGGAAGTAATCTCAGTTTCCAACTGCAAAGGAATGATCTGAGCATGGTCTTTACTTCTATCACACAAAGAGTCAATTCAAGAGCCCAAAGAAACCAGCAGCTTTCAGGAGGAGGAGGCCCCAGTCCTGCAAGTGGGGGGCAGAGGATCCAAAGAAAACAGTGGTGGGTTTGGAAGGAGATGCTGTACTCCATCACTGCCATTGTTAAAAGGGTGCAGAATGAACTCATTCGCACAGAGGGGCATTTTGTTGCCTTTGGCTACAACCAGTTTATTTATTTTTTATTTTTTTGCTGTCTTCTTTTTATTATTATTATTATTATTATTATTTTAAGAGCTTGTTTTACATTCAAAGTCATGTGTACATTTAGTTTCATTCCCCATTCACCATGTCCAACCCTAACCCAGTCTCCTCCCCTCCCTACCCTGCAACCCTCCCCCTATGCCTCTCATATTTATGCACTCCTGTTTGTCCTGCATTTCCTCTGTTTGAATGTTGGTCTTTTGGTGTCCCATGGTTTACTGCTTTAGGGGATGTATTACCATAGAGTGTGTGGGTGCGGCATCCTGGGTTGAGTGGAATGTGTGTACATCTCACTAACCATTAAGCTGAGAGCCCACCCCTGGGGGTGAGTTTTATTCCAGGCATGGAATGTATTTCAGGGCCATAGTATTGGGAGTCTCGCCAGACTTCATCTGACCAGTAGCAGCCATCTAGGATGCAGCTAATGGTCTCCCAGTGGCGGCAGTGAAGAAGAATGCACCAAAAAAAAGGCATTTAGAAGCAATTAACCCTAGGACACGATGGCCCTTGAGACCAGAAGAACCGGATGGTGCCTGGCTACCAATGCCAACCACTCAGGAAAGGATCGAATCTGGAAATCCTGGATAGAGTGAGAGGGAAAATGTGGAACAAAATCCAAAAACTCAATAATGACCAGAATTACTGGTCAGACAACCAGTTTATTTTTACAATTGATAAGCTAGGAGATGACTGGTCTACCTGTTTCTGCTAGTAAGCACGCATGAGCTGATTACACAGAGTAGGTTTCTTGCCCTCTCCTCAGGTGGAACTGCTTGCGGTGGGAACAGGGCCCTGGCAAGCAGCTGTCTATGGGCTGCAATTATCTGTGGGTTCCACCTACCCTAAAGAAGCCATCAGGAATGGCCTGCATAGAAGGGCCTGGATTCCCTCCATAGCCAATTGCTCATACCCTCCCTTCACCCTTTACCATGTCTTCATAGATGATCATTCTTTGGTCTTTTGACAACCTTCCCCCAGGAAAGTTCCACCAGAGATAGGGTATCTCTCCAGATATACTTGGGTTATGTAAGTGATCTATTTAGAAGCAGGAAAGCTGTTCTGGAGCAAAATGAACTTCATTCACTTGTGTAAGCAGGTCTTGTGGGCTGTACGTGGTATGCTCTATTTGTAAACAGTTCTTTCTGCCACACCCTCCGTGATAAAACTGACAGCTCTGCTTTCTTGCCTTCCTTCTTTTTCCTCCTCCTTCCCTTCCTGCCTGCCTGCCTTTTTTCTTTTCTTTCTTCTTTTCCCTCCTCCTTCCCTTCTTTCTTCACTCACTCCCTTCCTTCTTTCCCTCTCTGCCTCTTCTTTTTCTTTAAAGAAATTAAACAGAAATAAAACTGAGGGATCTTGTAGGTATTCAGAGCACATACAAAAAAGCAAATCACTTCTTCAGATTAAAAGGAAACTTAGAAAAGAGTTCTGGTGGTGTAGTGCCTAAGGCATTTGACTGCTAACCAGAAGGCTGGCAGTTCAAACCCACCAGCGAGTCCTCAGAAGGAAGATTAGGCAATCTACTTCCATAGTGATACCACCTCAGAAACCCAAGGAGGGGTCGCTATGAGTCAGGACTGACTCGACGGTGGTTTTTATTTTTTTGTAGAAATAGCTAAGGATGAGTTGTTCTTCTACAGTGAAAAACCTAGCAAAACCCTCAGAGTTCAAAGGGCCTGTTAAAAAAATTTTTTTCAAAGCTCCTCAAAGATCTGACCCATGCAGGTATGCAAATTCCCTACATCTCCACATATTTTATGGGAGCTCTAGTGGTGTAGTGCCTAAGGCATTTGACTGCTAACCAGAAGGCTGGCAGTTAAAACCCACATATTTTACCCAAGGTGCAGTTAGTTTGGTTTTCCTTTGTGGTTTCTCTAGGGTTTTTTCTTACCTCTATTACAGCTCTTCTCCCACTGCCCTGGAATCATTTCTTTGCGTATCTCTCTTCCAACAGACAATGAATTCCTTGGGGTCAGGGACCACTTCTTTTCTATTGCCTAACACCTATCATCATTATCACATCTAGCAGGCCTACGATTTTAAAATGAATGGTTTTTCCCATCTGATAACCACTGTCTACCAAGTATGTATTTGCCATGAATTAGCTGGTTGTGTTCCTTAAGAACTGTCAAGATTAGATTTCCTGATATAAATCACAGTTTATATAGAAATAGGGGCTTTGTTAAGAAACTTGTTCAGATGCTAATCTTCCTTAAGCCCAGTACAGTAGAACATTTCTCAACAGAGATTTCTAAGAAGAAAGCTACAGTGAGAGTTCAAGTTACAAGATTTGCTCACAACATCTAGATGTAGTTGTAAAAATCACTACATGTGGTACATGGAATATAGAACACAACCACGTCTGGGGTAATTGTATTACATTTGGATCTTGGTTACATTTGCAAACTTAATAATCCACTGGGTTAAAGTTTGTCACAAGTTAGTTAAAATAAGCACATTTCTCAGCATTGAAAATATGTGTCAGAATTTCAGCTTCGGAGAAGATGGAGTAGACGTACTTTTCTCTGTTCCCCCCCGCCCCAAATGCAACTAAAAACCTGGATTAGATTGACTGACAGATAGACTCTGAAACGTAGAGATAAGAAGGCAAGTGGGAAAGGGGATGTGGGCGCCCCAAAGTAAAACAATGGTAAGCACCCTGGGCTAACTTTTTGCCTCACAGATCCCAGACTTGGAGCTAAAGAAGTGATTAAGCCAGAAAAGCCAACAGACATAAAAAACAGCCTCAATATAAGCCTGCTTTCTTTATCCAAAGGACTCAGGGGAAAAAAAAATAGTCTAGCAAGAAAAAACTTTTAGATAATAACTGCCCTACTCCAGCCAAACACCATAGAAAAAAACAAAGTGGCCTACCTCTACATATGCCAGCAAAGGCCAAGTGAAGAGCCTCAACTTCCACCCTCATCAGGCCATAAAGAGTCTCCTGGTTCCCTTGTCAGGGTGCTGTCAGGAATGAAGCCTTCATCCTCACCAGGTAATAACCATCACCATCCTCCCATGCCTATGGTGTCAGTGGAGACCAGCTAGGAAGCCTAGACTTCTACCTCAACCCTGCAGTAACAAAAGGCTCCTCCTGTTTCCCGCTAGAATAGTCTCAGGAGAGGCCTAGTGGAGAGTTAAGATTTCTGCAACAGCCCAGGAATAATAAAACCAGCTCCCTATCCAAATTCCCCTAACCACCATGCTCCATGATGCCAGTGGAGGTCACTGTGAGGAATTGTAACAAGGTACTCCTATTCCTCTCAGCCTCAATGTCGGAGTCAGAACTCCCAAACTTACCCCTGAGCAGCAATAACAAGGACTTCCTCACCTTCTGGTGTCTACAAAGGTCGAGTGGGCACATAGACTTCTACCCTTACCTGGAAGTAACAAGTCGGTACACGCTCCTTCCCCTACCATAGCTGTGTCCCTTTAAGCCAGCCCAAACAGAAAGCTTACAGAAGGTCCAGAATCTTATAACCAAATGCCCAAGTTTCAAATCAAACTCACCTGTCATACAAGTATCAAGAAGATCTCAAACTGAATGCAAAAAAGATAATCAGTAGATGCCAACACTGAGATGTTACAATCGCCTGATAGATTTTTAAAGCAGCCATTATAAAAATGCTTCAATGAGCAACTACAAACACACCTGAAGTAAAAAAAAAAAAAAAAAGTGTCAACAAAATAAATTTAAAATGTCAGTAAAGAAACAGAAGACATAAAAAAGGACCACACAGAAATTTTAGAACTAAAAACTACAAAAACTGAATAAAAAGCTCAGTGGATTATCTAAATAGCAGAATAGAGGGGGCATATGAAAGAATTGGAGAAATGGAAGGTGGACTAGAAACCACCCTTCTAAACAAGCTCTGGGAGCATAGTGTCTAAGGTATTTGACTGCTAACCAGAAGGTTGACAGTTCAAGCTCACCAGCTACTCTGCAGAAGGAAGATGGGGCAACCTCCTTCTGTAAGGATTTACCCCCTTGGAAACCCAATGAGGGTTGCTATGAGTTGGAATCGACTCGATGGCAGTGAGTTCGGTTTGGTCTTTGGATCTAAGCAACAGAAAAAAATAGACTGAAAAATAAGCAAAGTCACAAGGATCCATGGGGCTATAACAAAAGATCTAAATTTTGTGTCATCAGCAATCTGAACAGAAAGGAGAAAGAGGGCAGGGGTAACAAACTCTTTGAAGAAATCATGGCTGAAATATCCCCAAATTTGGCAAAAGTCATAAATCTAGACAAGAAGCTGGGACTCTGGTGACACAAATATTACATATTATTGTCCCAAAGATCTGTAAGTCTCTGTCCACTTTTTTTAGTGTATTATCTGTTATTCAGACTGAGTAAATTCTATTGAATTGTCCTCAAGCTCACAGATTCTACCTTATTTTTATGCAAATGAAATACGTGTTCTACTTTTTTTTTGCCAATCACGCCCTCCCACCTTGAGGTATTTCTGTATGTGTGCCATGCTAATTATTTTTATAGCAGTATGTGTGTGTGGGGGGGGAACATAGAATGTAATGTACCTGGTGAGGAGAGGTTGCAGTTGGCAAAAAAAAAAAAAAAAAAAATGTGGAACATGTGTGTTATTGGTATAAAAATATGGTACCCTCTCTTATCTCCATTTCTACTCTTGAGTCCATCCAGTGAGTTTTTGTTTTAGTTATTGTATTTTCAGTTCTATCATTTCTATTTGTTTCTTTTTTTTATGATTTCTATTTCTTTACTGAGATTTTTTGCTTCTTCATTTGTTTCAAGAGGATCTGTCATTTATTGTTGAAGTGTGGTTATGATGGCTGCTTTGAAATTCTTGTCCAGTAATTCCAGTATCTGATTGCTCTTTGTATGCTTCAGTCGATTGTCTTTTCTCATTCAAATTGCAATTGTCCTGGTATGACAAGCAATTTTTGGTTGTTTCCTGGACATTTTGATTATTATGTTAGGAGATGCTTGATGCTATTTAAATATTCTGCTTTAGTAGGCAGTTTCCCTGTTTGGATTTAGTGTATAGGTTCTGTCCTACTTTGGGGGGCTTTATTTCCAATGATATTTTTGTTCTCTGAGGCCTTGCAATGTTATTCTGGTCTATGCTGTTCCAGTGTTGCTGGGGCTCCTCCTCAGTCGTGCTGGTGCCATCTGCAGGGGCAGAAGGTGCTTCCCTGGACTACTTACTATTCCTCAGTCAATGGCTGGGAAAGAGAGGGCTGAAACCACTGGGCCTGGGTTTCCTTGTGTCATGTGGCAGAGGGTAGGGAGACAGTCTGTGTCACAGCGGGCAGATGAGATCACACATTGGACATGAGCTATGAAATGAGGGTTGGAGTGGTTGGGACATCACTGCTGCTACAAACAAATCAGGCCTCCCACAGTACCCCTGGCAGTGGGGCTGAGGTGGGGTCCCCACTAGGTCTCTGTTGTGCTTTTCTTTCCATAGACCTTTGACTAGAAAGAGCAGACTTTTCTTGAGTTTTGTTTTTGTCTATTCTTGTTGGTGATTCCAGGTTGTAGGCCTTTCCTATGGCCAACCTGGAACAAAATTCACCACATTGTCATTCTTCAAGCCCTGAGGTCCCTATCCAATCTCTCTTTTTTTCCAGCTTTCAAGGTCATTTTATCATTCTCTGTTGAATAATTTCCAGGATATTTGTTGTTGTTGTTGTTGTTATGTACCGTCGAGTCAGACCTGACTCACAGTGACCCCTCCTTGGGTTTCCAAGGCAGTATCACTACAGAAGTAGATTGCCCAACCTTCCTTCCGAGGAGTGGCTGGTGGGTTTGAACTGCCAGCCTTCTGGTTAGTAGTCAAGTGCTTAGGCACTATGCTACCAGAGCTCCCCCAGGATATTTAGTTGTATTTATATATAAAGAGCAAGAAGAAGTGCCAGTCTGTTAGAGAGTTGGAAGAGTCAGCATGCATTCTTGGTGGCCACTCTGTGCAAGGACACTGCACTTAGGTTCCATGATGAACACGACAGACACAGACCCTCATGGACTCTGATGGGTCTAGACCACAAGTACAAGTCACTTCTGCTTAGGCTGTCAGCTTCTCAGTGGTACCATCCTAGCTATAAGCCATAAGGAAAAATCAATTTCACAAAAATGAATCTTCTTTTAACCCAAAGTTTCAAAGTTGCTTTTATTTTAACCGTATAGGTTTAAAAGTTTTTTCAATGTGCGGCACACTCATATACATGATTAAAAATCTAGATTTCTCTTGATGCCCTCCATCCATTGCTGCACTCTGTCTCCTGCCCTTAGTCTAGCTCAGTAAGTGAGCTTGTCTTCCTCCTACCTTTTGTAGTTCTCCTCTCTCCTGCCTTGCAGTCAGCCTGTTACCCTACCACTCTGACTTCAAGGGTGCCTACTTCTGGGAGGATCCTCATTTCAATCATTCCTTTTAATCTGTTGAAGGTCAAGGAAATCATATAACAAGATTGTTTTTGCCGTATTGAAATTAAGAGTAAATTGACGGTGAAGGAATACCTAAGAGATTTGTGTGTTGGGAGCCTGAGTTTGGGTACTTGGAGTTTTGATAATGTTTTGGCAGTTCAGTGGCTGTTTTTACTACACTCTTATTGTTGGCTGTGTTCCAGATAATCAAAACTGTGAGACAAGGGCCTCTAGATAAATGAAGCATGTTGCATTTATTTTGTAAACTGCCCCCCACACACACCCCATAGAACACATAACAGTTTAAACCCATGGCAATGAGTTCAATATGCCCTTATTGGATAGAATACACAAAAGTGAAGAAACTTTTTTTCTGCTTTTATATTACAAGGAAATAGCTGAAAAGATACCTTATAATGCTTTCCAAAAGAAATTGTTTCTGGGCCAAAATCAAACATGAGACGTTTCAGCCCAAAATGAAACTTGACAGGGTAACTTAATTATAGCTTTTCTACAAGAAAATAGTGTGGAGGGAAAAGCAGTTGTGCTTTGTTGGAAATTAAATCCAATTATAATTAGCATTAACCATATAGTGGATATCAACGTTTCCAAAGAGCAGAACACTCCCACCCTGGACCCAGATGTTTAATCATGAGGCGCAGAGCCAGGGACCTTCAATCACTGAGAAGCAAACGAGGATGGCCATACCACAGGCCCTGGAATTAGGCCTAGCTAGTATATGGACATGTGATATTTAACAGGACAAAAATGACAGCTTAGCCAAATCCTTCTAAACTCACTTGTTTGGGCTCAAGATGAGTCCCTAAATTAATCACAAAGCCTGATTTCCTAAAGTCCTCTAGCCAAGTTTATGAAATCTTTACTAACAGCAGGAGCTCTGGTGGTACAGTGACTAAGGCATTCAGCTGCTAACCAAAAGGTCAGCAGTTCAAAACCACCAGGCACTCCACGGGAAAAAAATGAGGCAATTTGGTTCTGTAAAGAGTTATAGCTGTGGAAACCCATGGGACAGTTCTACTCTGCACTATAGGGTCGCCATGAGTCGGTCGACTTGATGGAAGTAAGTGGGTTACTAACAACACACATATTAAGCACCAGACAAAATACTCTTCCTTCTCTGGCCTCTATCTCCCTCCGATGTGCTATACAGAGTTTTGGGGATGGTTCAGCATCCTTCTCCAAACATATGGATTAATTAATCCTGAACTTCCAGATGATCCTGTAAGTGTGGGAACTTCTCTTTTCCACGTTGCTACTGATTCATGCAGTAATAACATCATTTGGAGGCCCTGCTTCCCTCCTCCGGCTCAGTTCTGTCTCTTTCTCTGGCCTACAGAAGAGCAACTCTTTGGGAAAATTGGCTCTCAGGAGCTGCTGTTTCCATGGATGCTCTCATTCTGTGGCAAATGTGGCCTGGTGCCAGCCTGAGCAATGATTCTGGGCCAGCAGGTTCTGCATCTGGCTGTGTGTGTGTGTGTGTGTGTGTGTGTGTTCATGTGCATAAGGGTTCCGAAAGTAGAATATCCCTCATGGACACTTTTTTCTTGACCAGCTCTCAGCACTCCAAACAGCCTCCTAAGAGTGTCCCCAGTGACCTGCCCCATCCAATCCCTCCTCCTACTCACAGCTACCAGATGGCTTTCTCTGAAACCCAAAATCAACTGCGCTGCTTCTCTCTTTTGAGAACTGTTCTGGTTCCCTTGTGCTGCTCTGGCAAGAATATACCACAAATGGAATGACTTGAACAAACAGGAGTTTATTCTCTTACAATTTTGGAGTCTTTAAGTTCAAGTTCAAAGTGCCAGGCTCTAGGGGGTGGGTGAAAGCCCCTCAACCTTGGGCTTCAGCTCTGCCTCCTGCTCCTGGCCCACTGGAGCTAGAGGCTTTTCTTCATTCAGACAGCTGCTGGCTGCTGTGACTGACAAGCCCAGGATTGACAAATAAAAGGGCACAGTCCCAATGTTACCAAACAACATGGCAGGCCACTAACAAGTCCAAATGAAGTCCCAAGATATCCAGGGCATGGTAGGCTGTTGGACAATGACTTGGCTACATGCAGGGTTCAAGTGTGCCAAAAGGCTAGAGACCATTGCCAAAGCTGTTTCTTATACACAGGAAGTGGGCCACATCCCCGAAGCAGCTACTCAGCTGCTCCAATAGATTCCACCATGAAGTTAATTAACAACCTCAGCATGGGGAATAAGTACATCCAGCTGCCCTGCCACTCATCCAGGCCCAATCAAGTTGACACACAAGCTTAACTACCACAAGAACCCTTTGCGGACTTGCTGCCTCACTGCCTGAAATGGGGGTCAAATCTTTTCTTTCCCCAGTCTGCTCTTATTTTCTACTTCTTGGAAAATGCCCACTTACCTTTCAAGAGTCAGTTAAGACTCATATCATCTATAAAACCTTTACCAACCAGTCCAGCAGGAAGAAATGCCACCACATGGTATATTTTGGAAATAATATAACCCTACAGAGTCTATAGGTGGTACAAACAATATGTTTGGCTACAAACCAAAAGGTTGGAGGTTCGAGTCTACTCAAAAGGTGCTTTGGAACCTGGCGATCTGCTTCCAAAAAGTCAGCCACTGAAAACCCCGTAGAGCACAGTTCTACTCTGACACACATGGGGTCACCATGAGTTGGAATCAGCTTGACAGAAACTAGTGTGGTAGTGATAACACAAAGACTCTATTAGATGAAAAGCCCCTGCAAGATAGGAATCCTGCAAATTATCATTGAACACCTGGCTTATAGGATAAGTACCTAGCACACAGCAGGGGTCAAAAAATGTTTGACAAGCAAATAAATGCATCTTTTAGCTGACAAAGAAATCCAGGCCCTTTCTAGAATAAGAGATACTTTTAAAAAGAAAAGAGTTGGAGCCTGAGGGGATCTCCCACAGTAGAAAGTGTGCAGTGGGGGAGCCTTCAAAGAACAGACAAGTGTGCCACCCAAGAGGTCCACCAGGTGGATGCCCACAACTCACAAGGTGCTTACAGCCAGCAAAGACCAAGAGAGAAGGCCCTAGAGTCATGGCCAGCTTTTCAATTTGCCTTAGCACAGGGGACCTGGAGTCTGGGAGAGGCTGAAGAAGGAGAAGAAAAAGAGCAGACCTTATTGGCCACCCCTGCCCAATGACGTTGCCCTGAGCCTGAGCCAGTCCTATGCTGCAGGAAGGGAGAGGTGCTGGTTTTTGGTTTGTTGGTTTTGTTTTTTGTTTTTTGTAGTTTAGGTGAAAGTTTACAAAGCAAATTAGTTTCCCATTCAATAATTTACTTCGTGACATTGGTTGCAGTCTCTTCAACATAACAATGCCCTTCCCACTTCCTCCCTGAGTTCCCCGTTTCCATTCATCCTTCTTCCCTGCCCCTTCCTGCCTTCTGAACTTTGTTTTTGGACAAATGCTGCCCTTTTGGTTTCATATGGTTGATTATTCTAAGGAGTGTATTCCTCGGGAGTGTTATTGTTCACTTTATAGGCCTGTCTATTGTTTAGCTGAAAGTTGATCCCTGGGGATGGGTTCAATTCTATGTTTGAATGGTACCTAAGGGCCACAGTCTTGGGGGTTCTATTAGACCAGTCTCTGTTAGACCAGTAAGTCTGGTCTTTTTATGATTTTGAATTTTGTTCTGCATTTTTCTCCCATTCTGTCCAGGATCTTCTGTAGTCCCAATCAGAGCAGTTAGTAGTGGTAGCTGGGCACCATCTTCATTTTCTTTGCTGCAGAAGAGAGACAAATCTTAGATTTAAGACCCCACTTGATGCAGAGGATTTTAAAGCCCTTTCCTGCTCCGTTTCTCCTGGATCTTTATGCTCTCCCTTCCCTTTTAAAACTTAGTCTAAGAAAAGCCTCAGAGAAGAATGAGCACACATACCTGCTTTCCCTCTCAACCCAAATCTCTGTAGATGAAGTAAAGTATACCTTATAAAAGAAAACAATCCCCAACTGGGCTAGGTAATCAGAATGAGGTGTTCAGAAGACCAGAAGTTTAGAAGGTTAGACGTTTCCAAGTTAGATGAGATCAGGCAGATGGCAAAAACCACACCAGAGATATAGCCTGCTGCCCCCACCCCATCCCAATCGCTAGACTGTAATAAAGGAGAAATAGCATTCAGTCATCTCTAGTGCAAAACTGGAAATCACCTCCACAAAACAAGAAGTGTTTATAGAATGCTATCATCAGGAAAGAGAAGTATCAAATACATAAATGGAAGGAAAAATTGTCTAGAAAAAAGAGGAGATAGGAGAAAATGTAAAAACAAAAATAATTAATTTTATACCAACTGATTTTACCATGTGTGTACATATTTTTTACAAACAGAAATTAAAAAAAAAAACCCACTGCCCTCAAGTCATTTCCAACTCATAGCAACCCCTCCTTGGGTTTCTGAAGCAGTATCTCTACAGAAGTAGATTGCCTAATCTTCCTTCCAAGGAGTGGTTGGTGGGTTTGAATCTCCAGCCTTCTGGTTAGCAGTTAAATGCCTTAGGCACTATGCCACCAGAGATTTTATTTGGGGAAAAGAAAAAAAAATCCTATATCCAACAAAACTATCATTCAAATACAAGGAAAAACAAAACTATTTCCAATTTTGTTGTGGTAAAAATTATTTTTCCCAGTTCTTTACCCCCTCCCTCTGATTTAAGATCTTAAAGTGACTTCTAGCAGAGAAGGAAGTTTTGGGCTTGATTGTGTGACTTGCTTTGGTGAAAAGTATGTGAGCAAAAAGCTTGTAATGTGTTTGCATAGTTTGGCTTGACCTCTGGAACTCCTGTGATTTGCCATGGGATGAATATGCCCCAGGAAGCTACTGCTCCCAAAAGAGACACATGAAGCTAATCCAAACCCAACTATTAGCCAGAAAGAAGCCTACTCAAGCCTAACCAGGATCAGCCAAACTCCAGAGGCTCATTGTTGCTGTTGTTGTTAGGTGCCACCAAGTCAGCTCCGACTCATAGTGACCCTATGTATATGCAACAGAACAAAACACTGCCTGGTTCTGTGCCAGCCTCACAATCAAGCAAAATATATGTTTGTCATGATAAGTCACAGGTCCATGTGTTAAGTGTTTTATGTGATTAATACAGTGCAAAAACGACAAGGAGGCCACATGTTCTGACCTCCTCTAACCCTACAAAGGGAAGACAGGGTTACCAGCAGTAACCCAAGGCCTATTACTGCCAGGCCAGACATGTTGCCTCCCTCCAGTCCTTTCTCCAACCGTTCCTCCCAGAGCACCCACCACCTCTCTCCTGGGTTCGATAATTCACTGCAGTGGCCACACAGAACTCACGGATTACGGGGTTTATTAGGGAAGCACCAGGCTACAACTCAAGTTCAGGAAGAACACTCAGTCTCTCTCCCAGCCCACCGTCCCTCAGCCAACAGTCTCTCACAGTCTCTTTCCCAGCAGTGCTGGTCCCTCGGTGTCTCACTCAGCGATGCATGTCTCTTGCGTCTCTTTCCCAGCAGTGCGTGTCTCTTTCAGGGGCGCGTGTCTCTTTCAGCAGCACGTCTTCCTCCACCAGCAATCAGAGAGAGAGTTCTGCCTCTAGGAGGCCTCCTTTTGAGCCTGGAAGGGTGGTCAAACTAGCCAATCACAGCATCAGAACTCTAAGCACGTGAGAGAGAGTGGGAACTTCCCAGAACATTGTATTGTGCCACGTCCAACAGAAATAACCCAGGTGGGCGACTTTAAAATCAGGATCTCCTCCGTAGCTAATAGCAATTCCCACCTTAGAGTTTACAAAGACTTATGGGTAGAAAAGCCACACTAAGTAATTTACTACACCGCATACAGCAATACCTGATTAATAAATATAGGCAGTTTGTAGGCTTCCTCTTTGAAAGAATTACTAGAGGATATACTTCAGCAAAATGCAATATAATTGAAGAGAAAACCAGAGCTTTTATAAAAAAAAAAGGGGATAAGAAAAGATTCAAATATATAATTACACCTAAATATGTTCTGACAGTAAGAAAAGAGCTAATAGTAATTTTTTGGATCATTCCAGATAATCTCAAAACGAGAAATAGTGATGGCAAGGGAAGTAAAAATTAAAATTCTCATCTTATTCAGATGGGACAGTAGGGGATGAGGAACAGAAATGTGATTAACTCAACATAAAATAAGTGCCTATGTGTAAATTAAGGAGCTCTGGTGGTGCAGTGTCTAAGGCATTTGACTCCTAACCAGAAGGTTGGTGGTTCCACTCTGCAGAAGGAAGATGATGAAATCTACTTCCATAAAGATTTACTGCCTCAGAAACCCAGTGGGGGTGGTTATGAGTCATAAGTGACTCAATGGCAGTGGGTTGTATTTTTTTTTTTTTGGTATGTATAAATTAAAGTTTTAGGGGAAGCATTAGAAAAACATGGAGTTGGGATGGATTATTTTTAAATAATTAGAATAAAAAAAGGAAGAAAGCAATTAATCTAACTAATGGCAAGGAAATTTTTTTAATTAAAATAAAAAAGAACAAAATGCATATTAGAGATGAAACAAATAATAAGATGATGGGAAGAAATTCAAACAGATCAGTAATCAGTAAAAAATCAAGGTTAAATTCCTCCGTAAGGGCATATAGTCTTGGACTAGGAGATCCTCCTAAAACAAAATAATGCAATGAGACTTACAGACATAAAAAATAAAAGGCATAGTAGGTAAACACTAACAAATAAATACTGAGTCAGTAATACAAATTTCAGATGACAGAATTCAAAGATAAAAGCATCAAAGGGGACAAAAATATTTCTAATTAATAAAAAAGCAAAATGCATGTAACAATCATCCACTTTTACACACCTAACAACTAATTCCAAAATATTTAACACAAGGATGGATAGAAAGGCAAGAAATTGGCAAGTCTATCTTACAAGGGGTACTTTAACATACTTCTTTCAAGAATCAACAACAGATCAAATAGACCAAACTGGAGGGGTGTGGGACTGGGGACAAGATTAAAGAAAAGTTGAATAATGTAATCAATAGGAATAATTTAATGGGAGACATTGCACCGAACAAGTAGATACACAAATTCACTTCAAACACATAAAAACTCTCATAATTTGGCTACATATTAGGCTTCAAAGAAAACAGCAACAAATTTCTCAAAGAAGAAATCCCACCAGGTACCTTCACTATTTCCATAAAATGTGAACTAATAGCAAAAAGAGAGCAAGAAAATCAATTCATCTGAGATTTTGAAACAATTTTTAAGAAACAAAAAGATCAGATAGAAATGTGAACTACAAGCAGTCTCCAAGTTACAAACAAAATCAGTTTCTAAGTATGTCTTTAAGTTGAATTTGTAGGTAACTTGGAACAGGTGTATATGGTTCTTATTTGACTGCTAACCAGAAGGCTGGCAGTTCAAACCCACCAGGTCCTCCTCGGAAGGAAGACTGGGCACTCTACTTCTGTAGAGACACTGCCTCAAAAGCTCAAGGAGAGGTGTCCGTGAGTCAGATCCAACTTGATGGCAGTAAGTTTGGTTCTTTGTTTTTGAGGGTTTTGTTTTGCTTTGTTTTGTTAGTGCAAGAAAAGGTTCAAAGGCTTTTCAATGATTTAAAAACTGCATGTGCAGCAAGTGAAGGTGATTGTGATGAAGAATCTGTTGAAGTAGAGGTTGCCAGTAGAAGTTGATTTAATCTTTTCAAAGTCAGGGCAAATTTACATAGCAAGTATGAGTGTTCCATGAGATGGACATTCGTAAACAAGAGTATTTATATAAGGCTCTAAGTTAGCCATAGTGTATTATGAAAAAGTTTGACAGTCTTTAATGCAAACATTAGAAAATGTAAAATATGAATATGGATGCACTAAGTATTTAATGCAAGAAGCAAGTAAAACACATATCAAAGTAAATACAGGGAAGAATTAATAAATACAAAAGCATAAAACTGATATCATAACACAGTACAGCTGTCCAATGAAACAAAAAAAATATATTTTCTTTGAAAACTAGATCAATAACTATATAAATAACTAGGAAAGAATGGGGGGTCAAAAATTTAGAACTTAGAAACGTGTGCATGTGACTATGATCATGGTAGCAGCTCAAATCAATGGAAAATTAAATAAATATTATTGGGACAATCAGCTATCTACCTGGGACAAAATAAAGTTTAGATCCCTACCTCATACCATACACACAAAAGTGAATTCTTAATGAATTAAAGAATAAACATGAAAAACGAACATTAGAAAAAGAGTATTTTATGTGTGTGCAAATTTAGGGTAGAGTGGAAATAAAATGTCAAGATTTTAAAAGAAGACTATGTACATCTCTTAATGTGTATAATGGCAACATAAATACAGTTTGGAACAACAAACTGGAGCAAAATATTTGCAATATATATGATAAAGAATTAGCATCCAGAATTTATAAGCAATTTAATAAGGAAATATTAATAAGTTCATGTTTTAAATAGGAGAATGTGGCTAGGCAATTTGCACCAAAAAAATATACAAACAGACACTAAGAATATATAAAAGGATACCCAACCTCACTAATAATCAGGGAAATACAGATAAAAAGAAATATCTATCCCTTTTCACCTGTCACATTAGCAAAAATGTAAGCCATACAATGTCTTGTCTTGGCAGGTGTGGTGGTTAAGGTTGTGTGTCCCCTTGGCTGGGCTGTGGTTTTGAGAGACTTAGCAGCTGGATGTAATCATTCCTCATGATGAGATTATAATCACCTCCATGATAGAATCTAAGTCGTTGAAGGGGAGTTACCTTTGGGGTGTGACCTGCTTCCAGGATATACGGAGAAGCTTTGGGAGAGGTCTTGAGCTTTCGGCACATTTGGATCCTGTGTTTGGCCAAGTTTTCTTCTCCAGTTTCTAGACTTGAACTAGTAGCCTGCCATGTTGTCTGCTGATCTTGGGATTGTTCCTAGTCTTGGACCAATGGCCTGTCATGTTGCCTGCTGATCTTGGGTTTGTGCCATTTTACCTGCTGACCCTGAGTTCATTAGCCTCATCAGCCAGAAGCTATGTGCATCAGAAGAAGTCTCCACCACCAGTGGGCCTGGAACTAGAGGTAGAGTTGAAGCCCAATCTCAAGAGGCCTTCACCCAACCCCCAGAGCCGGCATTCTGAATTCACACTTCTAACCTCCTAAACTGTAAAAGAACAAATCCTTGTTTGTTACAGCCATCCATTTGTGGTATTTCAGTTATAGAAGCACTAGAGAACAAAAATAGTAGTGTTCTGGTTATCTAGTGCCGCTCTGAAAGTAATATACCATAAATGGGATGGCTTAAACAAACAGGAGTTTATTCTCTTACAGTTTGGAAGCTTTACAACAAAGTTCAAAGTGCCAGGCTCTAGGGGCTGGGGAAAAGCTCTTCAGCCTTGGGGTTCAGCTCTGCCTCCTGCTCCTGGCCCACTGGAACTGGAGGCTTTTCTTCACTCAGACAGCTGCTAGCTGCTGAGACTGACAAGCCCAAGGCTGACAAATAAAAAGGCAGAGTTCTGATGTTACCAAAGCACACAGCAGGCCATTAACTCAAGTCCACTGAAAGTCCCAAGGTCGGCAGAGTACGGCAGGCTGCTGAACAATGACACAGCTACGTGCAGGGTTCAAGCATGACATAAACTAGAGACCGTTCCCAAAGCTGCTTCTTATATACAGCAGACCATATCCCTAAAACATCTACTCAGTTGCTTGTGGTAGGTCCCACCATGGAGCTGATTACCAGTCTCATCATGGGAAATAACTACCACTAGCTGCCCAGCCACTCAACCAGGCCCAGCCAAGTTGACACACAAACTTAACCACCACAATTCCACCCCTTGTCAATTGACACCTGTACAGATCTTCAATGGGTGGTATCTTTACAGATCTCCTCCACTGGGTGACTCCAGCCCCTTGGCAACCTCACCCCCTTGGCCCTGTGGGCCCCTGTCCTCTACTTTTTGGGCATGGCAGCCCTGCCCCCTCACTCTTGGGTGGCAGCTATGACTCCATCCCACTGGCTCACGTGAACGAGCAGCCCCACACTCCAGAACCAAGTTGGTGAAGGTCTGGCTCTTTGAAACCTAGGGGGCTGTGGTGGTTCCACCCCCAAAGGCCATGGTCCTACCCTTTGAGGCTGAGGCAGCTCTGCTTCCTGTTTCCTTCGTCTTTCCACTTCTGCTGATTAATGCCGAAGGCAACCCACTCTGCAGGAAATCTTACTGCCCTAAAAGCATTCAGCTTTCTTGCTCCATGGGCTGGCCAACCTGTTACTCCATTTCACACCAGTCTTTTCTACCAATTAACATCTGAAGGCAACCCACTCTGCCAGGAAGCCACCTACCCAACGGCACGCAGCTTTCTCCTCCATGGGCTGGTAAGCTTGTTGCTGTTTAATGCCAGTCTCTAGTCTCTGCTACTCCCCTCTCTCATGCTGGTCTCTCTGCCAGTACCTCTCTGCCAGTCTCTTGGCTCTGCTCCTGCCATCTTTCATGCCACATGCCAGGGTCTCCCTGCCAGGGTTTCAAGTCAAGGACTCACTCCACTCCTGTTTCCACATTTTAGGTATCTGTCAGACAGCACTCCACTCTCTTGGTACCATATTCTGTTCTGGTTACCTAGTGCTGCTCTGACAAGAATATACCACAAATGGAATGGCTTTAACAAAGAGGAGTTTATTCTTTTACAGTTGGGGAGGCTAGAGGTCTGACTTCAAAGTGCCAGGCTCTAAGGCCTGGGTGAAATTCTCTTGCCCTTGGGCTTCAGCTCTTCTCTTGCTCCCAGCCCACTGAAGCTAGAGGCATCTCTTCACTCAAGCAGCTGCTGGCTGCTGAGGCTAACAAGCCCAACATTGACAAATAAAAAAGCACAGTCCTGATGTTAACAAACCACACAGCAAGCCATTAATTTAGGGCCATAGAAAGTCCCAAGGTCAGCAGAGCATGGCAGGCTGCTAATCAACATGGCTACATGCAGGGTTCAAGCATGCCACAAGCTGAAAACTATTCCTAAAGCTGTTTCTTATATATGGGAAGCAGACCACATACCCAACGGCAGCTACTCAGCTGCTCTCAGTAGATTCCATCATGGAGTTGATTGCCAGTCTCATCATGGGGAATACTACATCCAGCTGCTCAGCCACTCAACCAGACCCAGCCAAGTTGACACACAAACTAAAACACCACAAGTAGGATATATAGAAACCAAAGTCAAAGCACATTATCAATATGAGTTTAAATTTACACTTTCTTTTTTTAGAAGACTACTTGGAAATATCTATTAAAATATAAAATATGCCTATGTTTCCAACCTGCAGTTTTACAGGTACATAAAGAGAACAGTCACACTAAAGAATGCTCTGCAGGCATCTCCCAGATGTGGATATGGAGAGATCTCCAAGACTAGTGAAAAAGCATCCTTATATGTGCTGCAAATATATCCCTGAATATAGTATAGCACACAGGGGACAAAGTTATGAAAACATCTTAGTCATAACCAAACACTTTGGGGAATGAGTCACTGGGTATGGAGGCTCAGGACCATAGTCTCTGGGGACACTCATGTCAACTGACATAATATAGTCCACAAAGACAATGTTCTACATGGTGAAAAGCAATGGGGGTATTAAAAGGTTGTGAAAGGCCATCTGAGGTACAACTATTAGTCTATCTCCATCTGGAGCAAAGAAGAGTGAAGAAAATAAAAAAGGCAAGAAACAATTAGTCCAAAGGATTGATGGAGCATGTGAAGCCCAGCCTCCATGACCCTGAGACCAGGAGAACTAGATGATGCTCAGTTACCACTGCTGACCACCCTGAGAGGGATCACAATAAGAAATAAGAGGTTCCTAATAGAGTTGGGGAAAATGTGGAACAAAATTCATAATCATAAAAAAAAAGACCAAGTTTGTTGGTCTGATGACAACTAATGGAACCCCCAAAGGTATGGCCCTTAGAACCCTTCAAGCTTAGAGTTGAACTTAACCCCTGTGACTCAACTAGCAGCCAGACAATAGATAGCCCTATTAGGTGACCAGTAGTATCAAGAGGGTATGCACTCATTATAGCAACCAAGCATATAAGATCACAAGGACAGCATTTTCCCAGTGATAGAGCTAGGAAGGCAGGAGGGGATGGGAAGGAAGAATGGAGGGAAGGGGTGGGCATAGAGAGGAAGTAGGAAGAATGCTGTTTCAGTGTGGGGACTGCAGTAAATATCACAAAACAGAGTATGTATGGATTGTTGAATGGAAAACCAATGTGCTCTGTAAAACTTCACCCAAATCTAAATTTATATATATATATATATATATATATGCATATTATCACATTTACAAATGTATATACAAATACAAAGCAAACCAGTACAGTTTTGTATACACACCAGATACATTTGGTTTTCTATATGTAGATGTATAAGAAAGGTCTGGAAGATTTCTGCCAAAGTGCTCACAGTACTGACCTCTGGGGAAGGGAGTGCTTAGAGGAGCATTAAGGACTGTCTCTTCATCTGAAGTTTTTACTATGAAGATATATTAGCTATGCAATTAAAAATCCTAAATTACATTTTTAAAAAGAAAGGGTAAGTCATATTTTACCTTAGTATAAATTAAAATTCACGAGTCTCCCCTCCCACGGGTGTTCATTCATCTATCTTCAAGCATGGAATGCAACTCTGGTAGAATCATTTAAGGCACCAGTAAGCATGTGGGAACACGGGGAGAGAAAACTATTAGGAGAACCTTCCCAGACTCCAGGAATCACATCAGTGGCTCAGAAAATCCTGTTGCCCCAGCTGCACAGAATTCTAGCACATCACATGCCCACAATCTCTGGTCTACCAGCACACATTCTGGTGAACAGCATGGCTGGCCCAAAAGGCCAGGTCTTTTGTATGATGGATCATTACTCACATCATTCTCTCAGGATACAAGTTTACATTTAATAAATTCCATTCATGTGTGTCATTCCTGTCACTACTACCTTTGTGATTTTCAAACTATATTTGGTCCTATTAACAGCCTTGTGAGGCAGATGGGGCTGGAACTATTGCTTTGGAAGGGAGATTCTTGTGTTTGAAAACCCTAGGTTTTGAGCTTTTATATTTAGTGCTCTTTTAAGGTTTTGTGCATTCAGGGCTCTCCCACATATGCCCCTGAATATCTGTGAGTGTCCATGGACTGCTTTGTGAACTTTGCCAGGTTTGTGAGAGGCCACTCTTCCTAGATGTTTAGGAGAGTATCATTGGATGAAATGTCCTTTTCAATAGGAAAACTGGCTAAATTATACTGAGCATAACTTAATAGTTTCATAATTACACTTCTGTACCTCATATAACATAAAGAATTAACCTCTAGTATATTGAAAAACCCACCAGCCACTCCTCGGAAGGAAGATGGGGCAGTCTACTTCCGTAGTGATAATTCCTCGGAAACCCAAGGAGGGGTCGCTATGAGTCGGGTCCGATTCGACAGCACATAACAGCAACAACAACATATTGAAAAACAATCACTATGAGACACACCATCTACCAGCATTTTTTAACAGGCAAAAGATATGAAGAGGCAATTTACAGAAATAAGTTAGTTGGTTAAATGATTAAAATAAGGTAGACAAGGAATATAAAATATATTGCCTTCTGGTCCCCAAGGAGCTTGTACGTGAGTTAGAAAGACCCTTTTAGAGCACAATACTGTCTCAGGTCAAGATTCTGTGGATTCAGGGAAAGGGGAGGTGGCTATGGAATGATTTAGTGGGAATGTGAAAACTTTTCAATGACAGGGAAACTCTTCAAGGCTTGGTACAGAAGGAGGGGCCCAACGTAGCAGTCAAACAGCAAGGGCAAGGCATTTCATCTAAGGAGAAGGGCATGAGCCACATCCAACCTGGACACTGGGGCTGGAGTCATGCATGATTCTAGGATGATAATCACTAAAACATTAGGAGAATGTCTTTTTTTTCTCTTGCTCACACTATATACACAGCATCCAACAGAGTGCCAAGCACACAGTAGGTGCTCAATAAATACTAGTTAAATGAATGAACAAATTAATTAACTAAAAATGATACCTAATGGGATGAAATTTCTTCTGAAGCCAGAGACACTTGGTCTCTGTCTGGAGGAAGGAAAATCAGAGAAGGTTTGATCTGGAAGTGACATCACGACATGTGGGCTTTAAGAAGTGGAATGGAGTAGAGTTCCACAAAGAATCATGGAGAGGGTCTGGGGTGGCAAGGGTGGGAGCACAGAAGCACTGGCACGCTCAGCTCTCTCTCTCAGGGCATGGCTGCTCTTCATGCCTACATTGAGGACTGAGCCCTCCATCTGACTGTAAGGAGGAGAGAAGGCAAAGGAAGGTACAAAGCCCTGCATGTGTACCCTTTCAGGAGATTTATTCCATGGGTGGTGCAAACCATTCATTTTGAACTACTAACCTGGAGAGCCAAACTCACCCACAGGTCCCACAGAAGAAAGGCCTGTCGATCTTCTTCCACAGATTACAGCCAAGAACACCCTCTGGGGCCATTCTACTCTGTAACACACGAAGTCATTATGAATTGGAAACAATTCAATGGGTTTGGGGTTTTGGTGTAGATTTGCAAAAAAAAAAAAGCAGAATAGTAATGGAGGAAAAGAACTTTGGTGACCTAAAATGAGGTGATATCCAGTGATATCTCCCACCAAAATCTGGATCTTGACTTAAAAGGTTTATTTTACCCACCACAAGTTGTACCTCAAAGTTTCTGGAACCTTAAGGGCAGTATGCACTCATTTATGTTTCCATTTGCATGATGAACAAGTTTTCTTATTTGGATCACACATGCCACAGTGTTTTGTGTGTAATTGTTCTCAAAAATTCACCCCCATTTAAATGAGGCCAAAATGTTTTTCATGCAAGAAGCACCCAGTTCTTCTTCCCAGGGTTGCAACATGAAACCTATTCAACGTCTTAGAAACCACAGACCCAGGCTTGCCCACAAAAACACCACCCCCAGGGGCCCATGCTGGTTGAGCCCTGGTGGAGAGCACTCAACCATGTGGCACATTAAGAATTACACATAAGAGGCAGACTTAATAGCCAAAAATTAAGAGAACAACAGGGGATGTGGGATGGGACAAGAGAAGATATGATAGCTATTTCAGTACTCGAGTGCACATCAAGCAACATCTGATGTCTCAACTGCCTGTTGTAGAGACTACCCCTTACCTTTGTGAAGTACCACATTTCACCAGTCTATTTTTAAAGGCATTCAGAAGATTCCACAGGCTCCTAGCCTTACAATGAATTTTTCGTTGTTGTTAGCTGCTGATGAGTCAACTCTGACTCATGGCCTCATTATGTACAACAGAACAAAACACTGCCTAGTTTTGTATCATCCTCACAATCGCCAGCACATTTAAGTCCATTGTTGTAGCTAATATGCCAATTCATCTTACCAAGAGTCTACCATTTTTCCTCCACTTCTCCAAACATGATGTTCTTCTCTAGAGATTGATCCCGTCTTATGATGTATCCAAAGCAAGCAAGTTGGGTGATGTTCAGTTGTGATCCATAAGGTTTTGTTGGCTAATTTTCAGAAGTACAGCACCAGGCCTTAACTGCTAGTCTTTCTTAGTCTGGACACTGCATCGAGTCTTGTATACCATGGGTACCCCTGCTGCTATTTAAATACCAGTGGCATAACTTCTAGCACCACAACAACATCAAAGCCACCACAGTACAACAAACTGACAGATGGGTGGTGGCAATGAACTTTATTCCCCAAAACTCATCTCATTTCTACCCTAAATTCTTTGTGCTACATCTTGAAGCTATCTCTTCCTTATGCTCAGTGAAGGCTCTGCCTCAGCTCCACCACTTACAAGCTTTGAGACCTTGAACAACACTTTTCAATGTGCTCTACCTCAATTTTCTCATTGGTAAAGGGTAGGGGTGGGGGGATCCTTACAGGGCTTTTGGAAATATTAAATGAGCTACTGCATAGACAATGCCTGGCTCCAAGCCTGACAGTGCAGAATGGGTATCACTAAAATAGGAACACTTTGTAGATTTTTAAAGTGTTAGTCTTCTGTACTCAATCTCACTTCTGTTAACTCCTCCAAGTGACTTACATTTTCTGATCAGCCATTGTGTGTGTGTATGTGTGTGTGTGTGTCCATTGAGCCAGCTCTCACACACAGAGATAGCAACTGATCTTCCCTACATTCTCCACAGAGTAGTTCTGTGGGGCCCTTGCTGTGAGAACCAGCCTGAGGATGCTGACAGGTGTCATTTCAGCCACCTAGAGGTGGGGTCCCAGACCCAAGTCTCTTTGCATCTCATGACCTAAACATCCAGAAATGCCCCCTTGGCTAGTGCTAAAGGAAAGAGATTTCAACCATCTTGCCCTCACACTTCCCCTTGGGGCAATGCTCCCACAGGCTGTTGCCCACAATAACCTTTCTTCCTTCCCAGCCAGGTTCTTACATCCTCCTTCAGGGCCTTCCTGTAAGAAAGATCAGCTGCTGCTCACCTACCATGGTAGCCTCTCACAGGACCTCCCCAGCAGCTCTGGTGCCACCAAGCTTTTGGTTAGCAGCTGAATGCTTTAACCACTGCACCAACAGAGCTTCTTGAATGGAGTACAATGTCATAAAAAGCTATGTTCCTTTCACAAGGTCACACAGCCACTGGTGTGTGGCATTGGGATTTCATCCCAGTTTGGTGAGACTTCAGAGGTTATTCATTAGCCAGGATACAATTGTGCCTCCCCAGGTTCCAGGGCTCAGCACTAAGCCACTAATCTAGTCCCTTGAAGTATACACACACACATTCACACAGTAGTAACATCCTGGACATCTTTGTCTACTCTACTGTTAGGCTAACTGACTACAGAGTCTTTGTTACAGGAATGTCTGATTGTATTATTTGGTTATGAGATAATTTAGATCTTATGGTGTTACAGGCTCTGGTAACACTTGACTATAAAACAGGGTCTCCACACTTGACTATAAAACAGGGTTTCCAAGGTCAGCAACTGCTCCAACTAGGGGAAAAAAATCACAAAGGTTGATGTGTGGCTCTAGAAAGGGTGAGAAACAAAGTCTGCCTGCCACTTCCTACCATGGATTTCAGACAAAACTAATGATCTTAAAAATCCTTTAAAGACAAAAAAAAAAATCAATAGAATCATATGTAAATGATTTTTTGTGTGTGCTGAACGAAAATAACTTACAACCTAGAATTCTTTACCCAGTGAACTATATTTCAAAACTTAAGGCAAATAAAGTCACTTTCAAACCCCACTCTCCCCCTAAAAAAAAAAAAAGAGAGAGAGAGACAGACAGAGTATCCATCAAGAGAAAACTCACACTGAATGAAACAATAAAGGGAATTCTTTAGTAGAAGAATTCCAGCTGAAAACCTAGAAACAAAGAAGGAAAAGAAAAAAAAGGGAGGTATATATATTAATAAATATTAATTGTACAAAATAATAATCATTTACTATAAATATATATATATATATATATATATATACACACATATATATATACAGTAAGTCATTATTACTACTACTAAATTATATCTACATATATTAAGATATTGATAATTTCCACATTCTGTTGGATCACCTTTCTTTGGAATGGGCACAAATATCAATCTCTCCTGTCAGTTGGCCAGGTAGCTAGCTGTCTTCCAAATTTCTTGCCATAAATGGGTAAGCACCTGCAGGGCTGCATCCATTTGTTGAAATATCTCAATGGTTGTTCCATCAATTCCTGAAAACTTGTGGTTTTTTTTTTTTTTTTTTTTTTTTTTTTGCCAATTCCTTCAGTGCAACTTGGACTTCTTCCTTCAATAACTGGTTCTTGATCATATGCCACCTCCTGAAATAGCTGGACATTGACCAATTCCTTTTCATACAGTTACTCTGTATATTCCTTCCATCTTCTTTTGATGCTTCCTGCATTGTTCAATATTTTGCCCATAGTATCCTTCAGTATTGCAATTTGAGGCTTGAATTTTTTCTTCAGTTCTTTCAGCTTGAGAAATGCCAAGTGTGTTCTTCCCTTTTCGTTTTTTAACTCCAGGTCATTGCACATTGTTCTGGTTCCCTAGTGCCACTCTGACAGGAATATACCACAAATGGGATGGCCTTAACAAACAGGAGTTTATTCTCTTATAGTTCAGGAAGTTAGAAGTCCAAGTGCAAATGCCAGGCTCTACGGGCTGGGTGAAAGGCCCTCAACTTTGGGCTTCATCTCTGCTTCTTGCCCCTGGCCCACTGAAGCTAGAGGCATCTCTTCACTCAGGCAGCAGCTGACTGCTGAGGCTAACAAGCCCAAAGTTGACAAATAAAATGGCACAGTCCCGATGTTACCAAACCACATGGCAGGCCATTAATTCAAAGTCCCAAGGTTGGGACTTAAAGTCCCAGGGTTGGCAGAGTATGGCAAGCTGCTGAACAATGACATGGCTACATGCAGGGTCCAAGCATGCCATAAGCTAGAAACCATTCCCAAAGCTGCTGCTTATATATGGGAAGCAGACCACATCGCAAAGGCAGCTACTCAGCTGCTTGTGATAGATCGCATCATGGAGCTGATTGCCAGGATCATCATGGGGAATAACTACCACCAGCTGCCCAGCCACTCAACCAGGCACAGCCAAGTTGACACAAAATCATAACCACCATACACATTTCATTAAAATACTTTATTTTGTCTTCTCAAGTTGCCCTTTGAAATGTTCTGTAACAGTCCTTATTAGCAATACTGGAGGGAAGAGAATAGGATTGGAACACTTCAAAGTCTCATTCACAGCCAGAAGCTATTATCTAACCTGTCTAATGATTCACTGGAGGATTCCACTTAAAAACCTTGTCTTTATTTGATCTCACCCAAACTCACCCAATGCTAAAAGCTTCTCCATAGGGGGGCATTTGTTGACTATATTAACATCACAGGTGAGATGGTGAATAATTGGGGGAAAAAAAATAGACCGAGAAGTTTAAAAGGAAAACAACAAGGAATTAGTGTCTATAGGAGCTTTGAAAAGCTTTGATATATTCTTGAGAATCTAGACAGCCACACACACGCATAAAGTTGTATGCATGCTCAGGAAACACCTGAGAAGATTCTAATAAGTCACTTATGACCAGCCTTCAGAATCTGTGTAAGCAGAAAACTAAGTCTAAGGAAGAGTAGTAAACTGCCTAGCTAAGTGTTGAAGGTGTACTCCACTATGTAGGCAGAATTCCTCAGCAAAGACTGGGAGATGCATTGGTACAATGATGTAAAAAAAAAAAAGTCTCTGTCCAATCATTAGCTGACCATCACACTTAACCACGGAGAGATTTTAGTGCCCACACATGAAAAAGACATAGATTTTGCATAATTAGTTCAGAAAAGTCACTAGATAAACAAGCAACAACAGCAAAAACAAATACCAGCAATAACAAACATTGGGGAGAGGAATGAATCTGATTTCCAGAGTTGCCACATTATATTATTTGAAATGTTCAGTTTTCAACCAAGTATTATGAGACATGCAGAGAAACAAGGAAGTATGACTACCAAAAAAAAAAAAGGCAATCAATAGAAACTTTCCCTGAGGAAGGCAGGTGTTACAATTATTAGATAAAGAAATAAAAGAGGCGACAGTAACACTGACCTTACTAAAATAAACTGAATTGTATGGGAATACCATGAAGAATTTGTATGGCCTAAATGAAATGGACAAACCCCTAGTGTGGTGTAGTAAATTACATGGTATGGCTTTTCTAGCCATAGTCTTTGTAACTCCCACTTTGCTGTGAGCAACTGAGTAGCTGATTGTTAAAGTTATCCACCCCAGGCAGCACAAAGTAATCTTCTGGGCAGTCCACTCTCTCTCAGGTGTGCAGAATTCTGATGTTGGGATTGATTGGTTTTGTCACTCTGCCAGGCTCAAAATGAGCCCTCCTAGAGGCAGAAGGAGTCTTTCTTACTGCTGGCTGAGAGAGACGCACTACTGAAAGAGACATGCTGCTGAGAGAGAGAGAGATGCTACTAAGAGACTGAGAGAGATGGCTAGCTGCTGAGAGAGACAGCCAGCTACTGAGACACAGCCAGCTCCTGAGAAAGAGGCCTAGCTTCTGAGAGAAAAGGCCGACTGAGAGACACTGAGCATGTTCCTGAACTTGAATTATAGCCTGTTGCTTCCCTAATAAACCCTATAATCTGTGAGTTCTGTGTGGCCACTGCAACAAATTATCAAATCCAGCAGAGAGGTGGTGGGTGCCACAGGAGGGAAAGCTGGTGTCAAGGTTAGCAAGAGGGCTGGAGGGTGGTGGCATATCTGGCCTCATAAGAACAGGCCTTGGGCTGCTGTTGGTGACTCTGTCTTCCTCTTGTGAAATTAGAAGATGTCAGAAGGTAGTATTTCCTTGTCCCTTTAGCACCTAGAAATAGAAACTACCAAAACTGACCCTAGGAGAATTAAAAAGTTAATAGAACTATAACAAGTAAAGAGATTGAATAAGTAATTTTAAGACTTTCCACAAAGAAAGGCTCAAAACCAGATGGCCTCACTATTGAATTCTACCAAACATTTAAAGAAGTAACCTCAATCCTTTAAAAATTCTTCTAAAAACTAGAAGAGAAAAATTCCTAGTTCATTCTATGAGGCCAACATTACCCTGACTCCAAGAACACAGTTATCACAGGAAAAGAAAACTATAGATCAATATCCCTTATGAATATAGATGAAAAATCCTCAATAAAATGCTAGCAAGCAAAGAGATGGGAACAATCTAAGTGACCATCAATGGAGGGATGGATAAACAAAGTACAGTACTTACACAGAATGGAATTTTATAATGTTAAAGAATAATGAAGAATCCACAAAACACCTTATAATGTGGATGAATATGGAGGACATTATGCTGAGTGAAAGAAGTCAATCACAAAAGGACAGTATGAGACCACTATTATAAAAAGTCAAAACCATTTTAATGGTTACCAGGGATGGGAAGGGAGAGGAAAATTCATTAACTAGGTAGAGACAGATATTAATTTGGGTGAAGGGAAAGGCAATATACCAAAAGACCAAAGACCAAGAAAGAATTCTGAAAGCTACTCAGGAAGATGAAGATATACAAGGAGAACTGCTTTCTCAGCAAAACCCAAGCAGGCAAGAAGGCAATGGGACAGCATATATAAAATCCTGAAAGAAAAAAATTGCCAAACAAGAATTATATATCCTGCAAAACTGTCCCTCAAATGTTGTTGCCGTTGTTAGGTGCCATTGAGTCACCTCTGACTCATAGTTACCCTGTGCACAGCAGAATGAAACACTGCCCGGTCTTGTGCCAACTTCACAATCCTTGCTATACCTGAGCCCATCATTGCACCCACTGTATCTATGCATCTTGTTGAGGGCCTTCCCCTTCTTGGTTGACCCTCCACTTTACCAAGCATGATATACTTCTCCAGGGAATGGTTCCTTCTGACAACATGACCAAAGTAGGTGAGACGAAGTCTGGCCATTCTCACTTCCAAGGAGCATTTTGGTTGCACTTCCTCCAGGACAGGTTTGTTAGTCCTTTTAACAGACCATGGTATTCTTAGAATTCTTCTCCAACACCACAACTCAAAAGCATCAAGTCCTCTTCAGTCTTCCTTATTCATTGTCCAGCTCTCACATGCATAAGAGGCAACTGAAAATACCATGGCTTGTGTCAGGTGCAACTTAGTCTTCAGGGAGACATCCTTGGTCCTCATCACTTAAAAGAGGTCCTCTGCAGCAGATTTGCCTAATGCGATACATCATCAGATGTCTTGACTGCTGCTTCCACTGGTGTTGATTGTACAGCTAAGTAATATGAAATCCTTGACAATTTCAATCTTTTCTCTCCATCCACTGTGAAGCTATTTATTGGACCAGTTGTGAGGATTTTTGTTTTCTTCATATTGAGGAATAATCCATATTGCAGACTGTAGTCTTTAATCTTCATCAGTAAGTGCTTCAAGTCATCCTCACTTTCAGCAAGTAAAGTTGTGTCATCTAGGTATGCAGGTTGTTAATGAGTCCTCCTCCAATCCTAATGCCACATTCTTCATCATATAATTCAGCTTCTCAGATTATTTGCTCAGCATACAAGTTGAATAAGTATTGTGAAAGGATACAACCTTGACGCACTCCCTTCTTGATTTTGAACCGTGCAGAATTACAGCCTCTTGATCTATGTACAGGTTCCTCATGAGTACAATCAAGTGTTCTGGAATTTCCATTCTTCTCCATGTTATCTACAATTTGTCATGATCCACACAATCGAATGCTTTGCATAGTCAATAAAACATAAGTAAACATCTTTCTGGTATTCTTTGCTTTCAGCTAAGATCCATCTGACATCAGAAATGATATCCCTTGCTCCACATCCTCTTCTGAATCCAGCTTGCATTTCTGGAAGCTCTCTGTCAATATACTGCTGCAACTATTTTTGAATTATCTTCAGTAAGATTTTAATTGCATGTGACCTTAATGGTATTGTTTGATAATTTCCACATGTTGTGGGATCACCTTTCTTTGGAATGAGTAAAAATATGGAACTCTTCCAGTCAGTTGGCCAGGTAGCTGTCTTCCAAATCTCTTGGCAGAGCCAAGTGAGTGCCTCCAGAGGGACATCCATTTGTTGAAACATTTCAATGGGTATTCCATCAATTCCTGGAGCCTTGTTCTTTGCCAATTACTTCAGTGCAGCTTCAACTTCTTCCTTCAGTACCATTGGTTCTTGATCATGTGCCACCTCCTGAAATGGATGAAGATTGACCAATTCTTTCCGATACTGTGACTCTGTGTATTCCTTCCATCTTCTTTTGATGCTTTTTGCATCATTCAATATTTTGCCCACAGAATCTTTCAATACTCCAACACAAGGCTTAATTTTCTTCCTCAGTTCTTTCAGCTTGATAAATGCTGAGTGTGTTCTTCCCTTTTGGTTTTCTAACTCCATGTCTTTGCACATTGCATTGTAATAATTGGCTTTGTCTTCTTGAGCTGCTCTTTGAAATATTCTGTTCAGCTCTTTTATCTTGTTATTTCTTCCATTTGCTTTAGCTACTCTCTGCTCCAGGGCAGTTTTCAGAGTCTCGTCTGACATCCATTTTGGTCTTTTCTTCCTTTCTTGTCTTTTTAATGACCTCTTTCTTTCTTCATGGATTGTGTTATTGATGTCATCCCCCAATTCCTCTGTTTTTCAGTCATTGGTGTTCAATGCATCAAATCTGTTCTTTAGATGATCTCTAAATTCAGGAGGAATATATTCAAGATCATATTTTTACTCTCATGGGCTTGTTTTAATTGTTTTCAACTTCTACTTGAACTGGCATATGAGCAGTTGATGGTCTGTTCCACAATCATCTCCTGGCCTTGTTTCGGCCAAAGATATTGAACTTCTCCATCACCTCTTGCCTGTGTATTCCATCTGATGAAGTCCATGTGTATAGTTGTTGCTTATGTTGTTGAAAAAAGGTATTTGCAATGAATAAGCTGTTGGTCTTACAAAATTCTATCATGTGATCTCCAGCATTATTTGTATCTCCAAGGCCATATTTTCCAACTACCAGTGACTCTCCTTTTTTCCAACTTTTGTGTTCCAGTCACCAGTGATAATCAACATATCTTGATTACATGTTTGATTAATTTCAGACTGTATAAGTTGGTAGAAATCTTCAATATCCTCATCTTTGCTTTGGTGGTCAGTGCATAAATTTGATAATAGTAGTATTAACTGGTTTTCCTTGTAGGCATATGGATATTATCCTATCACTTACAATGTTGTACTTCAGGACAGATCTTGAAAGAGTCTTTGTGATGATGAATGCCACATCATTTCTCTTCAATTTGTCATTCCTAGAATAGTAGATCATATGGTTGTCTGATTCAAAAAGGCCAAAAACAGTCCATTTCAGCTCACTAATGCCTAGGCTATTGATCTTTATGCTTTCCATTTCATTTTGACAACTTCCAATTTTCCTGGATTCATACTTCATACATTCCATGTTCTCATTATTAATGGATGTTTGCATCTGTTTTTGCTCATTTGGAGTCATGCCACATCAGCCAGTGAAGGTCCCAAAAACTTTACTCTATCCATATCATTAAGGTTGTCTCTTTTATGAGGAGTCAGCTCTTCCCCAGTCAAATTCTGAGTGTCTTCCGATTCCCCAGTCAAATTCTGAGTGTCTTCCGATTCCCCAGTCAAATTCTGAGTGTCTTCTGACCTGATGGACACTACGACAGACAGTGTTTCAGGGCTGTTCATAAAGTTTTCCAGTAATATATCAGTGTTTCACTGCTACTCATAAGGTTTTCTCTGGCCAATTATTTGAGAAGTGGAAGGCCTCTTCCTTCTTCTGAGTCTGTCTAAGCCCAGAAGCTCCACTGAAACCTCTCCACCATGGGTAACCCTGTTGGCATTTTGCAACATGGTGGCATAGCCCCCAGCCTCACAGCAACATGTAAGCTACCACGGGATGATAAACTGACAGACAAGTTCATCTTGCTTAGTTGTTCCTAACCACTTTGCACCTGCCTACCTCAAGTCCTGGTCTTTATACAGAGCCACACCCAAGCAAAAATAGCCTCCAAACCCCGGGCCTGCCTACTTCAGGCCCCTGCCTTAATATAGAGCTGCATCCAAGTGTAAAGCAGCCTCCAAGCCCCTGGCCTGCCTACCTCAGGCCCCGGCCTTAATATAGAGCCACACCCAAGCAAAAAAGCAGTCTCCAAACCCCTTGCCCATCTACCTCAGGTCCAGGCATTAATAAAGAGTCACCCCAAAACGAAAAGCAGCCTCCAAGCCCTGGGCCTGCCTACCTCATGCCCCTGGCCTTAATATAGAGCCAACCCCAAACAAAAAGCAGCCACCAGCCCTAGGCCCACCTACCTCTGGCCTCTGCCTTAGTAGAGAGCCACAACCAAGTGAAAAGCAACCTCCAACCACCGGGCCAGCCCTCAAATATGATGGAAAAATTAGGATGTTCCAGATAAACATAGATTAAGGGAATTTGTAAAAACCAGACCAACCTCACAAGAAATGCTAAAGGTACTCCTTCAGACAGAGACACAATAACGGCAGATAACAACCTGAGATTAAGACACACAACAACATCATAGAAACATCAAAGAAAACACAGAAAAAACCTTACAAGAATTTGGGAAGAAAATACAAGAAAAAAATGAAAAATTAGAAAAGATTCTAAATC
>NW_006921604.1:3162253-3198698 GCF_000298275.1 Orycteropus afer afer | reverse complement strand
AGTATAGCAGGGATTGTGGGGCTGGTGCGGGATCGGGCAGTGTTTCGTTCTGCTGTGCATGGGGTCGCTATGAGTCGGAAACGACTCGACGGCACTTAACAACAACAACAACATACAAAACCAACAGCCAACATTAGTCTCATTGGAGAGAGAAAGCATTCCTCTTGCAATGGAAGCCAGGCAGGGATGCCTTTTATTACCACTCCTATTCAATACTGAATTGTTGTTATGTGCCGTCAAGTCAGACCCAACTCATAATGACCCCTCCTTGGGTTTCCGAGGTTGTATCACTATGGAAGTAAATTGCCCAACCTTCCTTCCGAGGAGTGGCTGGTGGGTTTGAACGGCCAGTCTTCTGCTTAACAGTCAAGTGCGTTAGGCACTACGCTACCAGAGTTCCACAAAATAATTTAGTATCGGTACAATGACACACACATAGACCACTTGGACAGAATTGAGGACTCAGAAGTAAATTCACCCACCTATGGGCTTCTGATCTTTGTTAAAGAACTGAAATCCATTAAATGGGGAAGAGATAGTCTCTTTAACAAATGGTGATGGTAAAACTGGGTATTCCTTTGCAGAAAAAATGAAACAGAATCTATATCGCTAACCATATGCAAAGACTAACTCAGGATGGATTAAAAAAAAAACCAAATGTAAAATCCCAAACTATAAAGATTGTCACTGGAAAATTTGGAGCCCTGATGGCATAGTGCCTAAGGCACTTGACTGCTAACCAGAAGGCTGGCAGTTCAAACTCACCAGTCACTCCTCGAAAGGCAGGTTGGGCAATCTACTTCCGTAGTGACACTGCCTCGGAAACCCAAGGAAGGGTCACTATGAATCGGATCTGATTCGCCAGCAGTGCTTTTGCTTTTGAAATGCATGGATAAGTATACTATCAAACATAACTAAAAACGTAGAAAAAGCAGAAGACAGCCTAGACAACTGGGACCTCCTAAAAACTAAACATTCATGTGCATCAAACGAGTGAAAAGAGAATCTACAGACTGGAGGAAAAAAAAAATGGCAATGACATCTCTGACAAGAGACTAATCTCTAAATTATATAGAAAACTTCAACATTTCACTAACAAAAAGACAAACAATCCACTTAAAAAATGAACAGAGGATATGAACAGACACTTCACCAAGGAAGACATTCAGGCAACCAATAAAAACATAAAGAACTGTTCACGATCATTAGCTATTACTGTTGTTGTTGTTGTTGTTATGTGCCGTCGAGTCAAACCCGACTCATAGCGACCCCTCCTTGGGTTTCCGAGGCAGTATCATTACAGAAGTAGGATTGCCCAACCTTCCTTCCGAGGAGTGGCTGGTGGGTTTGAACCGCCAGCCGTCTGGTTAGCAGGCAAGTGTCTTAGCCACTATGCTACCAGAGCTCCTTAGCTATTACTAGAGAGATGCAAATCAAAACAACAATGAGATTATCATCTCACTCCAGCAGCATTAATAGGTGTTCAAAAGAACAGAAAACAACAAATGCTGGCAAGGGTGAGCCTGGAACTCTCATACACTGCTGGTGGGATTGTAAAACGATACAACCACTGTGGAAAGCAGTGTGGCACTTCCTTAAGAAGCTTGAAATAGAAATACTATATGACCCAGCAATCCCCCTACTAGTGATATAGCCTAGAGAAATAAGAGCCATGACACAATAGGTATATGCACACCCATATTCATGGCACCATTATTCACAATAGCAAAAAGCTAGAAAGAACCTAAGTGCCCATCAACAGATGAATGGTTAAACAAACTGTGGTACATACACACAATGGAATATTATGCAACATTAAAGAGGAACAATGACTCTGTGAAATACTTAGTGGATGAACCTAGAGGACATTATGCTGAGTGAAATTAGTCATTCACAAAAGGATAATTATTGCATGAGACCAGTAATGTAAAAAGTTAAGAAAAGGTTCATACACATTGTTCTTTGAAGGTAACCAGGTATGGGAGGGGAAATCACTAACTGTAGGCTAGATACGCATTAACTTGATTGAAGGGGAAGGTAATGTACAATAAGCACACAATGATCAAAGCAAAGGAAGACACCGGGAGAAGCACAAGAATTAAAGACAAAAAAGGTAAAAGCTATTACATACCCAATCCTGCTATAACAGTAACAACAATAATCTACAATTAGAAACATACATAGACATGCAAGCTGAACAGGAAGGGGAAGGCAAATGAGTTTATATCCACAAATATACGTAGGTTTGACACAGGATATTTCCATATATGTATTTATATGTGCTACAAATACATCCATGCATGTAGTAGAACATATGGGGTAAAGTTATGAAAACTCTTTAGCCATAATCAAATACCTTGAGGGAAGGAATCACTGGGCCTAGTGCCTCAGGACTATAGTCTTGGAGAATATCAAGATCAACTGGCATAACACAGTCCACATAGACAACGTTCTACGCCCTATTTTGGTAAGTAGCAACTGAGGTCTTAAAAGCTTGTGAACAGCTATCTAACATGCAACAATTGGTCTCTCCCTATCCAGAGCAAGAAAGAGTGAAGAACTTCAAATACACATTGAAGTAAATAGTCCAGGTACTAATGGATCACATGAACGCCCAGCCTCCACAACCCTGAAACAAGAAGAACTAGCTGGTGCCTGTCTACCTCTGCCAATCACTCTGAAGGGATCCCAATAGGAAGTCCTGGATAGAGTGGGTGAAAAATGTGGAACAGAACTTAAATCATAAAAAAGACCAGGCTTACTAGTCTGATAGAGACCAGTAGAACCCTATAGCCCTTAGATACTCTTTGCACCAGGAATTGAAGTTAACCCACATGACTCAACCTTCAGCCAAACAAAAGACTGGTCTATAAGGTGAACGATAACACCAGGGAGGTACACAGCCTTACAACAACCAACTATACAAGACCAGAAGGAGAGTGCTTGCCCAGGAATGAACTTCAGAAGGCAGGGAGATAGAGAAGGAGGAGGAATAGAAATAGTATACCTTTCGAGGAAGTGGGAAGAGTGCTGTTACGTTGTGACGATCGCAATCAGTGTCACAAATCAAAATATGGATGAATTGTTGCATGGAAAACCAATCAGCTATGTAAAGTTTCACCCAAATCACAATAAGAAGGGGGTAGGGACAGAAAAAGCAGAAAGGGCCAAGAACAACCAAGATAATACTGGAGGAGTAATAAAGTTGGGAGATTTGTACTGCAGATATCAAGTCTTCATATTAGCACCTAAGGCATTTGACTACTAACCAGAAGGTTGGCAGTGCAAACTCACCAGCCACTCTGCGGAAGGAAGACTGGGTAATCTACTTCCATAAAGATTTACTGCCTTGGAAACCCAAAAAGGGTCTCTAAGAGTCGAAATTTACTCGATGGCAATGAGTTTGGTTTGGTTTGGTTTGGTTTTAGTTAAAACTGTGGATTTTCATAGAAGAGTAGACAGACTAATGGTACAGAATAAAGAGCACAAAAAACAGACCTTCACATGTATTTTCCTACAGCAAAAGCTTGATAACAATAAAATAGGCAAAGAATATTTTTTTTTTCAATAAATGTTGTAGGATAAGTTGAAAATCCATATGTGGAAAAATGAATCTTAATGTCTATCTCACACTACACACAAAAAATTAATTCCACTGCTATTATAAACCTAAACATAAAAAATAAAGCAATAGAGTTTCTGTAAGATTACAGGAGAAGACCTACATGAACTTGAGGTAGGCAAAGATTTCTTGAACAGGACACTAAAACAATTAACAATTTTTTGAAATGATAAATTCAACTTCACTCAAATTAAGAATATCTATTAAAAAAAGACAGCATTCAGAAAGTGAAAAAGGCACATCTCAGAATAGGAGATGGTAACTTCAGCACATATACACTCAAAGGACTCCTATTCAGAATACATCAAAAGCATTTCCAAATCAGTGAGATTAAAATACACAATTCAATTGAAAAATTGAGTACTTCAAAAATGGGGATATCCAGATGGTCAATGAATATCTGAAAAGGTACAAGATTGCGGTGTAGTAAATTACTTAGTGTGGCTTTTCTACCCATAAGTCTTTGTAAACTCTAAGGTGGGAATTGCTATTAGCTACGGAGGAGATCCTGATTTTAAAGTCGCCCACCTGGGTTATTTCTGTTGGGCGTGGCACAATACAATGTTCTGGGAAGTTCCCACTCTCTCTCACGTGCTTAGAGTTCTGATGCTGTGATTGGCTAGTTTGACCACCCTTCCAGGCTCAAAAGGAGGCCTCCTGGAGGCAGAACTCTCTCTGACTGCTGGTGGAGGAAGACGTGCTGCCGAAAGAGACACGCACCCCTGAAAGAGACACGTGCTGCTGGGAAAGAGCCGCAAGAGACACGCATCGCTGAGTGAGACACCGAGGGACCGGCACTGCTGGGAAAGAGACTGTGAGAGACTCTTGGCTGAGGGATGGTGGGCTGGGAGAGAGACTGAGCATTCTTCCTGGACTTGAGTTGTAGCCTGGTGCTTCCCTAATAAACCCCATAATCTGTGAGTTCTGTGTGGCCACTGCAGTGAATTATCGAACCCAGGAGAGAGGTGGTGGGTGCTTTGGGAGGAACGATTGGTGAAAGGGCTGGAGGGAGGCAGCATGTTTGGTCTTGCAGTAATAGCCCTTGGGTTACTGCTGGTAATCCTGCCTTCCCCTTGTAGGGTTAGAGGAGATCAGAACATGTGGCCTCCTTGCCATTTTTGCAAAGATGTTATCAATTATCAGAGAAATGCAGATCAAAACCACAATGACACTATCCACACTCCAGAAAATAAATTAACAATACCAAGTGTGTTGGTGAGAATGTGCAGCAAAGGATTTCTCATAGCCAAATGTTGGGACAAGCGTTAGGCAATATTTACTGAAATGAAATATATACACATTTTATGACCCATCAGTTTCACTTCTAGGCATAAACCCAACAATATACATATATTCTCCAAAAGACATGCAAAAACATTCATAACAGCATTATGCATGATAATCAAAAACTTAAACAACTCAAATGCCCAGCAAGGAAGAATGGAGAATAAATTGAATGCATAAATAAATGCATATAATAGAGCTCCAATGAAAAACAAAGCTTCTGCTGTCAACAACAGGGATGAATCTCAAAGGCAGAATACTGAGCATACATACACCCAAAATGTCAAAAGAGCACATACTGTGATTCTATTTATAAAATTTTAAAAATAGGCCAAAAAAAAAAGAAACCTATAATGAGGGAAGTCAGAATAGTAGTAACGTTTGAGGGAGGGGCCTCCCTGCTGGCTCAAATGGTTAACAAGCTCAGTTGCTAACCAAAAGGTTGGACGTTCAAGTTCACCCCAAGGTGCCTCAGAAGAAAGCTCTGGCAATTGACTTAAAAAAAAAAATCAGCCATTGAAAACCCTGTAAGTAGACCACAGCTCTAGTCTCACACACACAGAGTCTCCAGGAGTTGGAATCAATTCGACAGTTGCTGGTTTACTGGTTTGGAGGGAGGGTAATGCTTGAGCAAAAATCAACTAAACCAAATTCACTGTCGTTGAGTCGATCCAACTCATAGTGACCCCTCCTTGGGTTTCTGAGGTGGTATCTCTACAGGAGTAGATTGCCTGGTCTTCCTTTCTAGGAGTGGCTGGTGGGTTTAAACCACCAGCCTTCTGGTTAGCAGTCAAGTGCCTTAGGCACTACCAAATGAGGGTATTGAGTTGCTGTAATGTTCAATATTTTTATCTAGGTGGTGCATATATGGGAGTGTTCACTCTGTAATAATTCATCACAGTGTACACATTGATGTATATTATACTTAAAAGATTTACCAAAAAAAAACATTTGGAGAGGCCATCCAGACTCTGCCGGAAGAAGTGTGAGCAAAAGGTAATGCAGGTAAGAGTGAGGCTGAGCAGAACCTGCAAGTCAAACACCAAGACTGGGATTCCTCGCTTATCCCATTTGCCAGGAGGAATCAAGTGGTTGGTGTTGCTGAGATGGCACAGCTGTTTCCCTGAATGCTAGAACCAAAAAACAAAACTCACTGCTGTCAAGTCAATTCTGACTCATAGTGACCCTGTAGGGCAGAGAGTAGAACTGCCCCATACGGTTTGCAAGGCTATACTCTATATGGGAGTACATTGCCACATCTTTCTCATGTGGAGGAGTGGCTGGTGGGTTCAAAAAGCAAACCTTTCAGTTAGTAGCTCTGAATGGCAGAGATAGCCATTTAGAAGAATTGACTTGGTCCACATGGAAAACTTGATCTCATTTGCCTCCTTCCCATCATTTCAAAGATTATCCAATTCCTTTCCCTCTGATAGCCCACAAGAAAGAAATGTGCATACACGGAATTGACTAGCAAGTGTCTGTCATCATGGCCAGGGAGAAATATTAGTCAGCTTTCTGCAGGCAAGTGTGGATCACACTTCAATTGCTGCCATTTCATTAGCACCAGTCCTCAGCACAGTTGAGCGCATGCCACACGTCAGGCCATATTTCGCCCACTTTCTATATATTAATTGTCTAATCCTCACAACAGGCCTATGTACAAAGCAGAGATTTTACCATCCCTGTCCCCATTTTACAGATGAGGAAATTGAGGCACAAAGTTGTAGGCGATTTGAGAAGGGTCCATTGCTAGTTAATAGTGGAGCTCTACACTGTATCACCTCCTGATGACACAAGCCCAGATCACCTCTGCAGATTACCAAGGTCGGCTTCACCAAGGCCAGGTTCATTTCTGGAGAAATAATGTTAAGGAATTAAAATCTAATGCACATAACTCATGCACATATGGTATTATATGTACATTCCAGAGAAAGGTACTACATCTCTAAGTCTGATTTCTCCTGGAGACGTTGCATTGCTAATAAAAAATCTAATATCGAACTTTTACAGAAATAACCACAAACACAAAATTTCATCAGCTATAAATGATGTGCTTTCCAAGAAGTTCACATATGTTTTGCTGTTGTTGTTAGGGGCCTTTGAATTTATTTCAACTCACAGCGACCCCTAGCAACAGAGTAGAACTGCACCATTAGGTTTTCTAGGCTGTAGCATAGTGGCTAAGGCACTTGACTGCTAACCAGAAGGCTGGTGGTTCAAACTCACCAGCCACTCTCGGAAGGAAGGTTGGGCAATCTACTTCCATGTTGTTGTTGTTGTGTGCCGTCGAGTCGGCCCCGACTCATAGCGACCCCTCCTTGGGTTTCCGAGGCAGTATCACTATGGAAGTAGGATTGCCCAACCTTCCTTCCGAAGAGTGGCTGGTGGGTTTGAACCGCCAGCCTTCTGGTTAGCAGTCAAGTACCTTAGCCACTATGCTACCAGAGCTCCCCATAGTGATACTACTTCGGAAACCCAAGGAGGGGTCACTATGAGTCAGATCTGACTCAATGGCACATAACAACAACAATCTTTCTGAGAGTAGATTACCAGGTCTTCCTCCTACAGAGCAGCTGGGTGGGTTTGAGTTGCCAACCTGTCAATTAGCAATTGAGCGCTTAACCACTGTACCACCAGGGAAACTTCACATGTGTTTTTTGTTTGTTTGTTTTTAATTGTGGTTTAGGTGCAAATTTACAGAGCAGAATTTGTTTTACAGTCAACATTTCACGTACATTTGGTTTCACTCCTCAATTACCATCCCCAACCCTAACCCGCTCTTCTCCTCTCTCTTCCCAGTAAACACCCCACACACACACTGGTGCCCCTCTTAGTTATGCACTCCTGTGTGTCCTGCTTTTCCTCCAAGTGAATGTTGCCTCTCTGATGCCCCATGGCTGATTACTCTAAAGAATGTATCTCCGTAGAGTATTTGGATGCATCACCCTGGGTTGAGTGGTCTGCGTGTACATCTTATTTAATATTGGGCTGGGAGCCAGCCCTTGGGAGTGAGTTTTATCCCAGGCATGAAGTGTATCCCAGGGCCATAGTCTTGGGGGTCTCACAAGACTCCATTCAACCAGTACTTCTGGTCATTATTGGTTTTTGGATTTTCTTCCACGTTTTTCCTCCCACTCTATCCAGTACCTCCAGTTTTGATCTCTTCCCGAGTGGTTGGCATTGGTAGCTGGGAACCATCTAGTTCTTCTGGTCTCTCGGTCTACCATGTCCTAGGGCTGATTATTTCCAAATGCCCTTGGTTTTTTCACTCTTCTTCGCTTCCGATAATAGGAGACCATTAGCTGTACCTTAGACGGTCACTCAAAAGCTTTTAAGACCCCAGTCACTACTCACCAAAGTAGGTTGTGGAACAAGATTTTTATTCACATGTGTTTTAAAAGCCTTATTCTCACAAGTTCTCAGGGAGGCCTTCCTGAACCACACTGTGCAAAGTGGGTTTCCCCTGTACACCCAGTATTAATCTCACTTCACATTCTGTCCTCATGATATGTATCACTTGTTCCAAATCTGTGTCCTCTAGGGGCCCATGGGTTTCATGAGGGCAGAGCCATTGCCTGTCACCCCACTTCATCATCCCAGGGCACAGCATGAAATAGAAGCTGAAGAAATGCAAGCAGGGTGAATGAACATGAAACAGTCATATCAAACAAACTGTGTTTATGATTCTCTAGTATTGAGATCTCAGCAAAGCTGCTGCCTTTCTCCTTCATCATTTCTGCCTTGTTTGAATCCGATGAACCAGAAGGGTCAAGAAAATCAGATACACTATCTTGGGAAGACTACTCTTTGAGAAAAACAGTCCAAAGAACTGTTTCATTGCTTCCTTTTTCCTATTGGCACTTCCCTGTAGCAAAAACGTACATTTCAAGACCAGCTGTTGGTCCTTCCATGGTCTTCCAATCTAAAAACTGTCCTCCCCTACCAGAAGCCCTCTCCTCTGCCACATGCTCACATGATACAGGGCACAACCACTCTCAGATGCAGGGCTTGCCCTCACCTGCTAGACTCCCCTTCCCTCAGTTATTCCTCCTGATGTCAAAATGTTCTGAGCTCCAGACTAAACGCTACCCAAACTCAAAGCCAACAAGGCTAAGTCTGATCGTAGAGACCAAAATCAAAAACAGTTCAGTCCTAGCCTCAGACCTTGCTCTTTGAGCTAGAAAAACTGAATTCCCATCAGTCCTTGTTGTTTTTTTTCTTGTTATGTGCCGTCATTGAATCCTAGAAAAGGGTTTTTTCCCTAAGTGAGGCCCAACTTATAAGTAGAGAGAATTATTTATGATTCTGAATACTCTTTCAGGTAGTGTCCATGGGATGGTGGCATCTCAGTGGAGGATGCTACAACTCATTGAAGCAGCTCTGCACTTGCTTTCCAAAGCAGATCATCAGAGACCCAGAGGTCACTCCCTGAGTTGCTGTTAAGATCCCTCCCTCCCTTTCTCTATCTAGAGCATTCAGGGAGCAGACTGGTGGATGCGGAATCCCATGAGTATTCTTTGTGTTTTCTACAGGTTGGAATTTGAATGCATCAACAACAATTGGCCCAGAAATCTCCTCCTACATCACTGGACCCTGAACAGTTCTAAACTGGGAAAACCTGCATTAGGGTACAGCTGGTTCTTTTCCAAAAGAGATCTTGTCATAATCATTTACAGAGATTTCTAAGATATCAAATTTTAAAACTGGCTTTAAAAAAGAAAATATGAATGCACAATTTGGAACATGCATTATAGATTATAATGTGATTATAGATCATTTGGATCTTAGTGAGTAAGCCCATTATTTTCCAGGTTATAGTCTATTAATGACATTTTCCTGTCACTCACAGTCATTCTTCTCTGCTTATGAAAAACACAGCCAGTTCCTTTAACAATCATGGCCACAAAGGAAATCATTCCTTTTTATTGTAAGGATTAAAAAAAAAACCTCACTGTTCTTGAGTCAACTTTGACTCATAGTGACACTTTAAGACAGAGGAGAATGGCCTCATAGGGTTTCCAAGGCTGTAAGTCTTGACATCTCCCACAGAGTGGCTACTGGGTTCAAACCACCGAGCTTTTGGTTAGTAGCCAAATGTGTTAACCACTGTGCCACTAGAGCTCCTTATAGAGGTCCACAATTCACTGGCATAAAAAGAATTAGAAAGGCATATATGACTGCTCAATGTGCAGGCATGGTGATGGCTGTGACTTAAGAGGAAGACACCGTTGGCTCAAGAATCACCTCCTGAGGAAAAAAAGCATGGATCTCACTGGTTGGTGCACTTTTATATTCCTTTCCAAATCATTTATGCAAAATCTCATCTCTCATTCATTATGATACAAAGTTTTGTATGAATGGAAAATGTTGTTCCAAAAAAAAAAAAAAAGTGAGCTACAACAAAAAAATTTTTTGTGTGATTTCTAATCACTTTATTAATCACACTATTTCATTTTGAAGGAACTCTGGTGGTGCAGTGCCTAAGGCATTTAACCACTAACCTGAAGGTTGGCAGTTCAAACCCAGCAGCTGCTCTGCAGAAGGAAGATGAGACAATCTACTTCCATAAAGATTTGCCACCTTGGAAACCCAGTAGGGGTCACTATGAGTCAGAATCATTAGATGGCAGTGGGTATTTCATTTTGACCCATGCACACTCCTACAGCATTCACATGCTCATGATCTGGTTAGAACCTGATGCCAGTCTTCCACCCTAGAAGGATTCCAACAAATGAATGAATAAAATAAATAAAATAAAATCAGTGGCTGCTGGAAGGTGTCTGACTCATGGTGGCTCTGTGATTCAGATAGAAGTCAGTGCCATAGAATTGTATGGCTTTTTTTAAACTTTTTATTGTGATTTGGATGACTGTTTACAGAGGTGACTGCCACCCCCAAGAAAGCACTCTGATTTCTGCATGTTGTTGTTAGGTGCCTTTGAGTTGGTTCTGACTTATAGTGACCTTATGTATGACAGTGGCTGCAGCGATGGGCTCAGGTATGGTAGGGATCGTGGGCCTGGCACAGGACCAGACAGTGTTTCGTTCTGTTGTACATAGGATTGCTATGAGTCAGAGATGACTCAACAGCACATAACAACAACAACATGTAAAACAGAATGAAACACTGCCTGGGCCTGGGCCATCCCCACAATTCTTACTCTACCTGCCCATAATTGCAGCCACTTTGTCAATCTATCTCATTGAGGGTCTTCTCCTTTTTTGCTGACCCTCCACTTCTCACTTCTCCAGGGAATGGTTCCCTCTGAACAACATGACCAAGTAGTTGAGACAAAATCTGGCCATTCTCACTTCCATTGAGTATTCTGGCTGCACTTCTTCCAAGACAAATTTTTTTGTTCTTCTGGTAGCCCATGATACTTTCAGCATTTTTCAACCACAACACCACAACTCAAAAGCATCAACTCTTCTTCAGTCTTTCTTATTCATTGTCCAGATTTCACATGAGGCCATTGAAAACACCATGGCTTGGGTTAGATGCACCTTAGTGTTCAAAGAGACATCTTTGCTCTTCAGCACTTTAAAGAGGTCTTTTGCAGCATATTTGCCCAGTGCAATACAATGTCTCCTTTCTTGACTGCTGCTTCCATTGGTGTGGATTGTGGAACCAAGTAATATGAAATCTTTGACAATGTTAATCCTTTCTCCATATATTGTGACACTGCTTATTGCTCCAGTTGTGAGGATTTTCTGCATGTTATGGGCCAATTCTGACCCAAATGCAAAATGTACAACCATTCCCAGGTGGGTTCCTGTTTATTGTTTGGGAGTGTAGGTGTGTTCTGTCTTAGGAAACATGAATAGGGAAATAAACCACTCAGAGAGGCAAAATGGAGAAGAGCAAATTCTTCTGAGTCCACCTTTCAGCCATGACATCAATCTATTGGTGACACCACTCTATTGGTGACACCACTCTATTGGTGACACCAGTCTATCAGTGACACCATACTGTCTTCTATTAAAAAGGCAAAGAAATGTATGGGACTCTTAGACAAAGGAGCCCTGTGAGGTTCACCAGGCATGACATGAGGAGGGGAGCATGCCTATTCCTGCTTGCCACCTGTTTCCACAGAAAAGAGCAATATACATGGGTTTGCCTTTTGTTTTCCAAGCAAAGGTTAATGGAAGAAATTATTGGTGGCCCCAATTTCTTTGACATATCTACAAAAACTCAATCTCAGCCCCAAGAACAAATGGTTTCAATTCCCTGGTCCCTGTCCTCCCTCCCACCTTCAAGATAACGCTGGGCAGACAAGCCCATGTGAGTTAGAACAGGTTGAGTCAGTACTTATCCCTCCCACAGCCTCACAGACAGACCTGCTGTTTTTTTTTAGGATAACCTTGCTATGATTCTACTTCTGTTTTGTGTCACCTAATTTGAGTGTTTCTTTATTTTATTACCAACTACAGGGCCAAGGTCTAAATGCTTTCTTTATGCAGTGCCATCACCACAGTTCTTGGGCTAACACGGGGAGTCATCCCTTACTCCTGGGCAGAAAATGACTGAGATACCTCTGGCTGGCCCTGAGCCAGGCCAAAGGAGGATGTATTTCTCTTATCCAAGGAACTGGGGGTTTCTACTTTTTTAAAAAGCTTTCCAGGTGTCTTATACCATACTCACCCCACCACGTCCACTGATGCTTTTCTATACCTGTCTTCAGCTGTTAATGAAGCCAGTTTCCCCTTAACTCTTTCTTAGCCTGTTATTTTAGTCAGTGGAAATTACCTGGTTAACCTCTCTCTTGGTGCTCTCTTAGCAACCTGGAAGCATCTCATTGGGAGAAAGCACACGGTTGTTATTGCATGGAAAGACAGGGCAGATTCACATCCAACCCTCTAACAACTAGCTGAGAGGCCCTAAAAAAGCAGCTTTTTACCTGAGCCTCAACTGTCTCAGCTGTCAGAGATAATAAAAGTCCTACTTTCTAGAGTTGTTAAGGAGCTCTGGTGGTGTGGTGGTTAAGGCATTTGGCTGCAGAAAGTTGGTGGTTCAAAACCACCAGCTGCTCTGTGGAAGAAAGATAAGGCAGTCTCCTGTGGAGATTTGCAGCCTTGGAAACCCAATGGGGGTCAACATAAATTGGAACTGATTTGATGGAAGTGAGCTTGGTTTTTGGTTTCTAGAGTTGTTATGAGAGGGACATGAAACAGAGTATGGAAAGTGTTAGCATAAGATCCGGCTCATAAGAAATGCTCAATAAATAGCAGTTGCTGCTCAGTAGTGGTAAAAGTGATACCACCCACACCATGGACAGTGAGAATTAAAAAAGAAAGGTTAAATGGCATCTGATGACCTCCTCCCATTTTACGAGGAGGAGATCAAGGCACAGAAAGTAGAAGTTAGTTTTCCAAAGGCATCCAGACATGTATAGGCCAAGCTAGGATTAGGAGTCATTTCTCCTATACCCAGGCTTCCTTCTTCTTTCTTTCCCCTTCCCCCTTCCCTCCTCCCTCCTCTCTCTTGCACGCTCTCTCTCTCTCTCTCTCTCTCTCTCTCTCAACTTATTGATCCTGCTGCACTTATTTCTGTTTGATAGCCTTAGTCTCCATCCCATAGATCTCTGCAGTGAAACTGCCTAGATGAGGGTGAAATGGGAAAGAACCTGATTGGGGCTTGGTACACATTTTATATCCTAGAGATAGTTTACATAGTTTTGATCTCAAGTACCGACTAACAGTCCTAAGATTGAAATAGGGCAAAATGCTGGCTACCACTGTCAACCACTTGGAGGGGGATCTGTGTAGGAGATCTTGGATAGAGTGGGAAACAACGTGGAATAAAACTCAAAATTGTATGTATACACACACACACACACACACACATATAAAGACCAGGTTTGCTGGTCTGATAGAGTCTGGTGAAACCTCTGAGACTCTGGCCCCTAGCTGCCCTTCAGGTCTAGAACTGAACTCACTGCTGTGGCTTCCAGCCAAATAAAAGACCAGCATATGGGCTGAACATTTACATCAGGTAGATACACTTCTTGGAGAGAGCAATCATGGGAGAAGAGAAGAGCAGTGTATGCAGAGGGAGACTGCTCAGGGGTCAGGAGTGCATGGAGGGGAAGGACACAGAGAAGAGGTAATTATGGGGAGAAAGTGGGAAGAGAGCTGTTACATTGTGGGAAATTGCAGTCAATGTCATGAGACAAAGTGTGTATGAACTGCTGTATAGAAAATGAATTTTCTCTGTAAACTTTCATACAAATCACAATAAAAATTTGGGGGAGAAAAAAAAAGACATATACTCTGACAGGCGTGTGTAAAAAATCCATTAAATTTTTTAAAAAATAAGGAAAGAAAAGAAAAAAAATAGGGCAAAGTATTTCAGAGTTCATGTCTCCTGTTGAGAAATGATAAATGTAATAAAGACAATTATAATAACTTCAGAAGGATCACCTGGGGCAATCCCATGGGATACTCAGACTAGCACTTGTCACTCAGAGTCCTGGATGAAAGGATCTGACATTTTCTCTCAGAACAAAAGGTGAGGAAACCAGCCCCTAAAATGCAGAGGTTTTTTGTTTTTGTTTTTGTTTTCCGCATTAATGCCCAATGAGGGCTCAATCTCAATACTAAGATCATCTTTGTCAGTCTCCAAACCATTTACATTCTCAACCAAGACCTTCTCTCAAGACAAAAAATAAATAATAAAATTCTAATTTGTCCTAACTTTTCCTTTTGAGAGCTTTAATTAAGGACTGTTCTGAGGATGTGGCAACAGTGTGGGGTCTGTGTGTCTGCAAACTTTTATCCTCACCGCTAAATCCACACTTCATCCTGCAATTTCTTAAGCTCCTGCAGTGCCCAGCATCACATCAAGCCTATCCATCAAATTTGGACAACCACCTTCAAAGGAAGGTCTTATCATTACCCTCATTTTTCAAACAAAAACCATCAGGTTCAGAGAGGGTAGAGCCTTGCCCGGCAGGGAGGGGCCAGGATCTGAACCGAGGGTCCTGAGATGTGCAAATCCATGCCCTTCAGCATCCCCAGCCCTCTCAGCCCCTGGATTAAGCATCCCCTCCTTATCCCCTACCTTCTTTTACTCAGCAGCTTCTCTTTGATCTATGCCTGTCTTCTGATGCACTGGAAACAACCACATGATTTCTTCCAGCTCTTTCCTGGTCATATTCAACATGGTCCCAGATTGCTGAAACAGTGCCTAAAGGAAGGTTAACAGGTAATTTCATTACTGAGGGGCAGTGTCAGATTACCCAATAAGCAAAGGCTTACATGAGCTTACTTATGCTTACTTACTAATGTGTAGGGAACCATTTCACATTTTTTCACCATATCAGAGATACTGCTTCTAGGTATGGCTGGCAACTGTCTCTCTCCCAACCCAATAACACCTTCCTACAGAGCTCTGGTAGCATAGTGGCTAAAGCACTTGACTGCTAACCAGAAGGCTGGCGGTTCAAACCCACCAGCCACTCCTCGGAAGGAAGGTTGGGCAATCCTACTTCTGTAGTGATACTGCCTCGGAAACCCAAGAAGGGGTCACTATGAGTCGGGGCCCACTTGATGGCACATGACAACAACAAAAACAACAGAATCAAAGTTACTTTTCAAATTTAAAATCCCTAACAGGGATGGAGTACCCAGTAAGCAAAGTCAGCACAATCTTACTTGCGCTTACTTACAGATCTGTAGTGAACAGTTTCACATAGCCTATGTTTATCTTGTTTACTGGGTAATCTGCCTCTGCTGAGGGGCAATAATCCAGCCAGTTGCAGGTTGAATTACACAAAGAAAAAGTGTTCTTACCACTTGCACAATGCATCATGCCCAGACTTTGAATCACAAGCCTGAAAGACCCATCATCAGGAATGCAATGGGGACACAAGCAAACACATTTGAATCATAATTAGCAGCCTATGGCCCGACAATCAGTGTTAGCATAATTGTTTCACAAATGATTAATTGATTACTTTCAAGATTAATGTATATTAGTAATTGATTAGGGACTGAGGAGCCAACTCTCCATTTCCACAGTTTCCTTTTGCCCCAAATCATTCTTAGGACCCTTCCTGATGATACCCACACTTGCAGAAAGGGTCAGCCTTTTAAATTAAGTTTCCCTTTCTTTCATTAAAGTAGAGGCTAGTGATGGAGGGGGAGTTATATTCTTTTTCACAAATCTGTTGAGAAAACATGCAGTTTTATTTAAGTCCCCCCCCCCCTTTTTTTCTTTTGAAACCCAGCATGTTTCTTTATTTCCTAACTCAACACATAAAATTCTCTGTCTGTAATGTTACCTCCACCTCTCAATAAAATTGAACTGAAGGCTCTCCAATAATAGTACCACATTTGTATTTCCAAATTACTTTCATACACAGTGCACTATTCATTTTCTTTCCAGAGTAGAAAAGAAACCGTAATCTTCTTTTTTAAATACAATAATGCCTCAAAAATAACACATAGCATGTACAAAATATTTATTCTATGAAGGCCTAAATTCCATGTATTTTTTCATTTTAACACCCTCTAAGGCCAATGCTATTAGTGACTCACTTTTCAGCTAAGGAAACTGGGGCTCAGAGAAGCCAAGGAGTTTGCGTAGAGCTACAGAGTGAGTAGCAGAGTCAGGTTCCTCACTCTTGAGCTCACAAAACCACCTCTGTGGCTCCCTGCCCAGGGTGGCTGTAAGCTCCAAGAGCAAGATTCACCTGCCTTGGACCCTTGGGGTGACTCAAGAGATCTTGAAGAAGTGGTACAAGAAGACCCATGCCATGTTTTCACCAACTTCTTCTCTCACCCAGCCCCTTCTGATGAATATTTTCTCTTATAGAGGATGATGTAATCAAGATCAGTGAGCAGATAACCCCTGACTCTATTCATTCCTCAGACTCCTGACCAACTCCTCCATGTTAAGTCTCTCCCCTGCCTTTGTACTTGGCTTCCTTTCCCTGGCCCTCCTGCCCTAAGGATTATTTTTTCAAAACCTCCATCACTGGCCCCTCCTGTGCCCTGAGGGCCAATCCATGCCTCTCCCCTCAACACTCCTGCATTGATAACACTCAAACCCAAGGCCCTGCTATCTCTGCAACCACTCACTGCCTTCATCTGGAGACTGTAGGTTTCCTAGGGCTCAAACTAAGGCTTCTGATTTATCATATGTTTAGCATATTGTTTTGGTTACTTCTAGTGCTGGGAGCTCTGGTAGCATAGTGGCTAAGACACTTGCCTGCTAACCAGATGGCTGGCAGTTCAAACCCACCAGCCACTCCTCTGAAGGAAGGTTGGGCAATCCTACTTCCGTAGTGATACTGCCTCGGAAACCCAAGGAGGGGTCGCTATGAGTCGGGGCCAACTCGACGGCACATAACAACAACAACAACAGTGCTGCCCTAACAGAAAATACCACAATGGATGATGGCTTTAACAAACAGGAGTTTATTTTCTTACCATTTTGGAGGCTAGAAGTCTGAGTTCAAAATGCCAAGCTCTGGGGGCTTGTTGAAAACCCCTCAACTTTGTGCTTCAGCTCTGCCCCTTACTCTGGGTACACTAGAGCTAGAGGCATCTATTCACTCAGGCAGCTGCTGGCTACTGAGGCTGACAAACCCAAGGTCAACAAGTAAAATGGCACAATCCCAAAATTATCAAACTACATAGCTGGCTGCTGAACAATGACTTGGGTACATGCAGGATTCAAGTGTGCCAAAAGCTACAGGCCATTCCTAAAGCTTCTCCTTATATACTGGGAGCAGACCACATCCCTAAGGCAGCTAATCAGCTGCTCACAGTAGATTCCACCATGGAGTTGATTGCCAGTCTCATCATGGGGAATAACTACATCCAGCTGCCCAGCCACTTAAAAGCAGGCCCAGCCAAGTTGACACATAACCTTAACTACCACACATATCTACTGGGTCCACAGTATAGACCCAATAAATATTTAGTTAATTGAATCATAAACTCATAAATAGGGTTGTTGTTGTCGTTATGTGCTGTCAAGTCGGACCTGACTCATAGCGACCCCTCCTTGGGTTACCGAGGCGGTATCACTACAGAAATAGATTGCCCAACCTTCCTTCTGAGGAGTGGCTGGTGGGTTTGAACTGTCAGCCTTCTGGTTAGCAGTCAAATGCCTTAAGCACTATGGAAATGTTTTAAATGAATAAAGCACTGAAACCTTATTCATTCATAATAATAATAGAATAAGAACTATTGATATGCCAAGCAGTGTGCTAACACTCAATTAATCCTCTCCAAAATGTTGAGAAGAGCTTTCATTATTATATGCATTTTGCAAATGAGAGGTCAAGAGATTTTCCTAAGATCACATTACTAGTAAATAGCACAATCATGACTCTTATCAGGGCACTGATCCATCCCCTGGGCTCCCCGGCCCCAGTCACAAACTATGTGGCCTTGGGCAGTGCCCAAAGCCCAGGCCTCCAGATCTCTTCTATAAAATAAGAGAAATTGAAAGAGATGGTCACCAATGCCCACCTCAACTCCCAATGCTATGGATTTCTCTATAGTGCTCCTGTTTGTGACATGCATTCTGTCACAGAAAGTCATAGCTTGCAGATTCAGTGTCACCAGCAGATGCAATGCACACTGTACTCTCTGTCAGTGCATCAAAGGGCAGTAAAAAGCCCTGGCCTGAAACTATTTTCACTGTTGTTTAAGGTGGCTAAAGGTGGAAGAACAAAACAGTTTTCTCCTGGCTAATAATTTCTAACCTTCACTTTGTTTCACTTGTAAAAACTATTAAATGTTGTTGGGCTGAGAACAACATCTAATGTTTTAACTGGGACCAGCTTTGAATCATAGAAACAAGTTCCTGGAAGGAACATACGTTGGAAGGTGTCCAACATGGGACCCTTCCCCAGGCTGGAGCTGAGTCCTAGAACAACAGCTCTGCTGCCCTCTGGCTTCCTTTCTTGGGGCCCTCTTGCCCCTGGAAGCCCCTTCTTGCCCTGTGTGGAGCTTTTTCCCAGAAGCTATGAGAAGAGCCCAGGCCCATCAGCATCTAGTCCTGCTTCCTCCAGGATTTGGCACATGGAGAACCCTCACTGCCTGACTGGCTGCCTCCTCAGCATTAAGAAATTATGTGGTCCCAGAAAGCCAGTGGAGAGCACAGGTGCCCCCAGGCATGCTGGTCCCAGAGCTAAGAGAGTACACCTTCCACTGTAGAATGGCTCCCAGTCCCCAGGCTATCTGGCTGTCTGCTCTCAACCCTGACACTCAGCTTCAGAGTCAACCCAGAATCAGCCATAGGAGGAAAAACTGAGAGGACACACAAGGAACCTCTATGGGATCTCAGTCTGATTGGAGGGAAACACAGTTCCTCCCTGGAGCTGGCAGTGATGCCCCAGAGGATGGTAGTCACAGTCACCTATCTCTGTGTTCATCACCTAGAAAGAAAGGATTCTACAAGCAATACTAAGGACCAGGATACCCAAAGCCCTCCACAAATGCTCCATGCCAGTAGGATAAGCACATGTCAGCTTCTTCATGGCATCAAAGGATTTAAGTGAAGCTGGAAAATAAGTAGCTGGTGCCAGGCTCCAACCTCCACCCGCACCTCTGTGGCTCTATGGTCCTGGGTGACAAATTGTGAAATTTGTCAAATATGTGTCTCAGAGGGTCATTATGAGAATTCATGGGGAGAATCCATTTATGGTACTTAGCATTGCTGTTATCATCCTATTACAACTGCTCAGAGGCACTTTGTTCCAATGTTGACCCTACAAATGTGCATGCTCACTGGGTAGCAAGCAGGGTGTCCATGAGAAATGCTGTCTGAGGACACTGAACTCACTCTAAAAGCTGTCTCTTTCCACACTTCTGAAGTTTATTCTAGACACTTAACCATTATTCCCAGTCACTGTTTCTGTGAAGGCCAGTGTACAGCAGGAAGGACTAGGCTAAATGTGACCATTATTCCCCAGGGCCTAGCACTGGGCAAGACAGAACCCACCTCCTTTCTTCCCATCATCATCACTAGAGACTGCAGGAGTGACCTTTCACTAATGAACATGGGCCAAGCCATGGCTCAACCTTTGTCTTTTTAGAGATAATGTTTTCTTTTTCTTAATATTTCTTTAGGCTGTATTTCTTTTCTTTAGTGGAAATGAAAGTTCTAAATCAACAGGAAATACACATTACTGTACCTTCTAAAATATGATTTGCTTCAAGGTCTGGATTTTTCACAACACTGTTTAAAAGAGAACCTACTCTGGCCAAGTCCTCGTTAAGGCATCTGCCCAAATATGTGTCCCCAAGAGTTTGGGTCTTAGAGGAGTATGAGGAAAAGGAAAAAAAAAAAAAAAACAAACCTCAAAGTGGGGGATCTGGGAGAAATTGGCCAGGGGGTTACAAAGGTCAAGGACCTGGAGGAGAGGGCAAGGATGGGCCTGCAGACTCTTCTCTGTCTTAACTGGGGTAGTTCTTCACTTGTTGCTTCATTCGAGGGGCGTTGAGTTTTGAGGAAGACTACTAACCAGAGGGCTGGCAGCTCAAACACACCAGCCACTCTTCGGAAGGAAGATTGGACAATCTACTTCTGTAGGGATACCGCCTCGGAAACCCAAGGAGGGGTCGCTATAAGTCAGGACCAACTGGACGGCAATGAGTTTTTTTTTTTTTTTTTTAATTAAAAATAAGCAGAGGGGCAACATTCACAGGGAGGAAAAACTAGACAGACAGGAGTGCATAACTAAGAAGGGCACAGAGATGGGGGTGGTCACTGGGAAGGGAAAGGAGGTTAGTGGGTTAGGGTTAGGGATGGTAATTGGGGAGTGAAACCAAATATACACAAACAGTGAATGTAAAACAAATTCTGCTCTGTAAATATGCAGCCAAAACCAAAAAACCAAACTCACTGCCATCAAGTTGGATCCGACTCATAGTGACCCCTCCTTGGGTCTCCAAAGTGGTACCACTACGGAAGTAGATTGCCCAACCTTCCTTCCAAGGAATGGCTGGTGAGTTTGAACCACCAGCCTTCTGGTTAGCAGTCAAGTGCCTTAGAGAACTCCCAAATTTGTACACAAAAGCACAATAAAAATAAATGGGGAAAAAAATGAGCACACACATCTTTACACCCACTCCAGCTTTCTCATTTTATAGGTAATTAACTGGTGACTGGGGTGGGGGATGGGGCAAGGAGCTCTGATGATGTAGTGGGTAAGGCATTTGGTTGCTGGTGGTTCAATCTAAAGGAGGAAGATGAGGCAATCTACTTCCATAAAGATTTATAGCCTTAGAAACCCAATTGGGGGTGGGGGTCTCTGAGAGTTAGAATCAACTCAATGGCAATGGGTTTGGGTTTGGTTTTGGGCAGGGGGCAATTAGCACTGGTAATGGTTAACATACAAGTCCTCTCAATCCACCACCAGTGGTCCAAATACCAACTGCTTCCTGGCCCTGGAAAAGGGCTTTTAAAATCCCAGCCCACCAGATCCATCTCAGATTGGGTCTCTTCCTTATCTTAAGTTTGCCTCTGGAGGAAAGATGGATCTTTGCCAACCAAGTCCCATTTAAACATTGATATTCTGCCATTTTCTGTACTTTCACCTTGGAAGCCAGAAATCTCTGTTGGACAGACCAGAGAAGGCAGCCAGGTATTACTCACCAATGTGTTTATCCGACCTGCTCCATACTACAATTTTTAAAAGGTAGTGCTTTGTCAACATTTAAAAATAAGGCACTTTTGGAGGGAAAATTGCTAGAGGGGTTAAATATACACATACCAAAGATTATTAGTGATTACCAGGGATAGGAGGGAGGGGGAAAAGGGAAGCTTTCATTTGGAGGGCATTGAATTTAAGCTAATAGGAGGTGGAGTATTTTGGAAAAGGACAGCAGTAATGGTGGCACAACATGGAAAATGTCATCAATGTCCCTGAGCTGTAAATGGGGAAGTTGTCGTGTCGGTGAATGTCTTGATGTGTATGTTTCCCCACAATACAAGTAAGTTTAAAAATAATAAATAAGGCACTTTTCTGGTCAGAAGAACTAGATGGTGCCCAGCTACCACTACTGACTGCTCTGACTGGGATCACAATAGAAGATCCTGGACAAAGTAGGAGAAAAATGTGGAACAAAACTCAAAATCATGAATAAGACCAGAATTACTGGTCTGATACTAAACCAAACCAAACTCACTGCCGTCGAGTCAATTGCGACTCATAGCGATCCCTCCTTGGGTTTCTGAAGTAGTATCTCTATGGAAACAGATTGCCCAATCTTCCCTCTTAGGAGTGTCTGGTACGTTTGAACCTCTAGCCTTCTGGTTAGCAATCAAATGCCTTAGGCACTACACCACCAGAGCTTCTACTGGTCTGATGTGTTGTTATTGTTATGTGCCATTGAATCAGACATGACTCATAGCAACCCCTTCTTGAGTTTCCGAGGCAGTATCACTACCGAAGTAGATTGCCCCATCTTCCTTCCCAGGAGTGGCTGGTGGGTTTGAACAGCCAGCCTTCTGGTTAGCAGTCAAGTTACCAGTCTGATAGAGAGTGGTAAAACCTCAGAGAATATGACCTCTAGTCACTTTTCAGGCCTGGAATTGAACCCACCCCTGGGGATCAACAAATCAATAGACAATAGGCCTATAAACTGAATAAAAACACCAGGGAGGAATGCATTTCTCAGAACAATCAACCATACGAGACCAAAAGAGCAGCATTTGCCCCAAAACAAAGCTCAGAAGGCAGGAAGGGGCAGGAAAGAAGGACAAATAGAAACAGGAAACACAGGGAGGAAGTGGGAAGAGTGCTGCTACTGGAGGGGACTGCAACCAATGTCATGAAAAAAAAGTGCATAAATTGTTGAATGGAAAATTAATTTTCTCTGTAAATTTTCACCCAAACTACAATAAAAAGTTGGGGAAAAAAAGGCACTTTTACATTTTAAAATATCCAAATTCCAGTGTTTATTAAAACAAACAAATAATCAGAAAATCTGACAATGGGTCCTCATTTTCCCATGGCAAAAACTTCCCATGGGACCTGAGTAGCTTTGTTCCATTGAGATGGGACATGAGTTCCAAGTTCCCCTTGCAACTCCCCACCCCACCCCACCTAACAACCAGCCCACTGTGCGCAGGACCACCACTTGCCTGGCCTGTAGGCATGTGACCTCACATCCCAGAATTAGAGCTTGGAGGCTGATTCACTCCTGCGTCAACTTCCCCATCCTCACCCCTGTGCGCATCTAGTAGCTCTTTGTTGTTGTTGTTGTTGTTGTTACGAGCCATCGAGCCATCGAGTCGGACCAGACTCATAGCGACCCCTTCTTGGGTTGCTGAGGCAGTATCACTACAGAAGTAGACTGCCCAACCTTCCTTCCAAGGAGTGGCTGGTAGGTTTGAACCACCAGCTTCTGGCTGGCAGTCAAGTGCCTTAGGCACTATGCTACCAGTAGCTCTTTAGAGCAGAAAAAGAAAGAACAACTTCAACTAGGTCCTGGTGTGTTAGAAATGCCACCCCTGGCCTCAGGATGTGTCTCAGGGCAAAGTAATGAATATTAAATAAATAATAAAGAATTTATTATAAAACGCGGTCCTGTTTCTGGGCTAGATTTTAATAAAACATGATGCATGTCCGATGCTTGCTACTGAGAACATGTTTTTTTTTTTTTTTTTTTTTGCTTCCAGAGAGTAAGATTTCAAGGGAGAGAATTACCCAATAAGTTTCTCTGACACTTATTATCTGAAAGAGACAAGGTTCATGCCATTGACCTCAAAGATAAGATGTGCTGGAAATGAGTGTGGAGAGAGGTCTGCCAGAAAAGCCTGCCTGGCTCTGGTATCAGAGTAGAGTGACAGTGCAATGGGCTGCAGACTGGAAGAGAATGCTCTCCATCACACTGAGCCCTGGAAGAAACCACCACAGATACCTCAGCTGTTCTTCCTAAACTGAGCTTAGCCCATCTCACCCTGAATATATGTCAGAAACAAAAACAATATTTGATTGTGCTGTCTACAAATTTTCCTTTCCTCTTTCACTTCTTCTAGGTTCCTGCTTTGATTCCAGCCCAGGAAACATGTCAATAGTGTTTCTGTCTTAACTATGTACTCTTCTCAGGTAGCACATTTATACTTTAAATATATAAATATACATTATATCATACATTATAAACATACATATTATACATTACATAATATACATTATATTATGCATTATAAATATACATATTATCCATTATATAATATACATTATAAATATATGTTATACTTCCTAGAAACAATTCTTTAGCATGATAATGTACAGTGAAGACTATGCATGCAATGGTTTAAACTAGTTTTTAAGGACCAGAACTCTTTTTTCAGGAAGAATTTCATGAGGAACCCCATCATGGAAAAAAAATGATGAGGGGTGGCTCAGATTGAACCATGATTGGAAGAGAGGCAGGCCCATAGCCCCATCTGCTTCCAAAAACTAAACTCACTGCCATTGAGTTGAATCTCTGCTTAGTGACTTTCATATCCTCACTCCTACTCCACCCTTCAGGGAGCTCTGGTAGCATAGTGCCTAAGAAATTTGACTGCAAACCAGAAGGCTGGTGGTTCAAACCCACCAGCCATTCCTCGGAAGGAAGATGGGGCAATCTACTTCGGAAACCCAATGAGGGGTCCCTATGAGTTGGGTCCAACTCAAGGCACATAACAACAACAACAACTCCACCCTTCAAGGGTTTATCAGAGTCTGAGAGTTTTACAAAATATAATTTGAAAGCCTCTACTATAGTGCTGTCCATATGTGGGGGGAGGGTGGTGATGGTGATGGTGATGTTGAAGTTGATGGTGGTAAAGATGAAGATAGCATTGGAGGTGATGGCAATGGTGGTGACAGTTGTGGTAATTTGTAGAGATGATAATAACATGGTAAGTGATTGTGGTGGTAGTAGTGTTATGGTGATGGTGTTGGTAGCCATGGTATTGATAGAGATGGTGGCAGTGATGGTGATGATACAATGGAACGTATCTACACAGTTAACATCTTAGCCACAATTCATTTGGAGGAAAAACCTAAAGCAGCAATAAGCAAAACAATGAAGTTTCTAAACACTAAGGAAAACCAATGCCTATCAGGTATTTTCATGAATGTCAGTAATAGGACCACAACTGACACCGTGACACCGTCTTTAGCATGGCTAAAATATGGCTCAGAAAGACCTATGAGATGGAATGCTTTGGTTCATTTGGCTAATTTCAAGCCTTTATTCCAGAGATTCATGGAGAAAGCCAGATGCTGGGACCACACTGGCTGGAATCCCTCAGCGTGTGAGCCTCAGCTCTCCTCTGAAGAATGAGATCATAACACCTACCTTGCAGGTTGTTATGAGTCAGTGAGGGGTCCAAGACACAATGGCTTTCTTGTTTCCTTTTTTTTCTTTTTTACCACGCTAATTTTAGGGGATGGTTCTTCTTCATATCTTATTCTTCTGCTTTCTTTTGATTTCAACACACCTGTATTCCTTTTCATAAAAAATTTCTCCTTCTCCTCCTAATATGTACCCTTTCAGGCTTAGTGGTGTCCCAACAGAATATTCAGGATCGGCTCTCACTTTTCATGTCTCCTTTAAGCCATGAAAATCTCAAATTAAGTTACATTTATTGAGTTCCAACTAGACACCTCTCTCTGTGATATGTATACTATGGAAAGAAACGAAACAATAGAAAGACGATGTTGTTTAAGAAGAGGTTATCTTCTTATTTTCACTACCACAGTACCTGAAGTTAGTATCATTTAAAAAGCCCTCTGTTTTACTACGATCTTTTCTGTAACTACTAGTACTGTCACCCTCTTTCCCACCAGCACCACACAGTCTACAGCATCATCGTAACACTGCCACAACCAGCACCACAATTACTGCCCTAGCCAACATGATCATCACCATTACTACGGCCACGGGACTAACACTACCACCAACGTCACCATTACCACCACCACAGCACCACAACCGCCAACAGCATTAATACCACCAACACCACCTCCAGCATAGAAGGCCCCCCAGGCTATCCCTCAAGATGTGCTTTGTGGCTTTGCTTTGTGGCTTAGAGGGGAGTGTGATATTTCTGAAGTCAGCGACTAGAAATAAGCTTCTGACTAAATATGTTCAAAAGGCAGCCTCAAATCAGACATTACAACCTCAGGATCAGAGAGGTGGTCCTGCAGCTGTGAAGGGAGTGGGTGGTGAACATCAAAACAACAATGTAAAAACAGAGACACTATGTACTGACCTGACACTGCAGGCTAGCCACTGTGCTGAGAACTAAGCATTTTAAAAGTGGATCTAAGTTAATACGAGCAAAGGTATTCTGAAAAGTCAACATCTGTTTATTAGTGCTATTTAACCCAACAGCTAAGGGAGACATCAAGCCCAGAGTGCCTCTATCAAAAAAAATAAAAAGTGTGTATTAATATATGAATGTGTACATGAATAATATATGCATATGAATGTGAAAGTTGGGCAATGAATAAGAAAGACTAAAGAAGAGTTGATGCCTTTGAATTATGGTGTTGGTGAAGAACACTGAAAATACCATGGACTGCCAGAAGAACAAACAAATCTGTCCCAAAAAAAGTGCAACTAGAATGCTCCTTGGAAGTGAAAATGGCCAGACTTCGCCTCACCTTCGTTGGTATGTGATCAGAGGGGACCATTCCTTGGAGAAAGATATCATGCTTGGTAAAGTAGAGGGTCAGCAAAAAAGGGGAAGACCCTCAACAAGATGAATTGACCCAGTGGCTGCAACAATGGTCTCAGCTATAGCAAGGATTGTGAGGCTGGCACAGGACCAGGCAGTGTTTCATTCTGCTGTACACAGGGTCATTATGAGTCAGAGTTGACTTGATGGCACCTAACGACAACAACAACATGTATTAATCATTTTAAGTGAAACTGAGGTTTTTTGGGTTTTTTTTTTGTTTTTTTTTTTTAGGATTTGGGTGAAGATTTACAGAGTAAATTCACTTTTCATACAGCAGTTCACATATACTTTGTCTCATGACATTGACCAAAATTTACAATGCAGCAGCTCCCCGCCCACTTCCTCCCCATAGTTACCTCCTCCCAGTGTCCATCCCTTCATACTCTTCTGCACCCTGAGCTATCTCCCTGTGCATAAGCAGCCCTTCCTTCTCCCATGATTGTTCTCTCCAGGGCGTGTGTCTACTTGAGGTAAATGTTTAACTCACATGCCTATACTTTGTTTGGCTGGAAACCACAGTTGTGGGTTCAATTCCAGACCTGAAGGGCAGCTAGGGGCCATAGTCTCAGTGGTTACACCAGGCTCCATTGGACCAGCAAACCTGGTCCCCACCTTCTTTTTTTTTTTTGCCTCCAAATGATTTTGAGTTTTGTACCACATTGTTCTCCCTCTTTATGCAGGATCTCCTACATCCCTTCCAAGTGGATGGCAGTGGTAGCTGGGCACCATCTAGTTCTTTGTTCTCGTAGTTGTATAGGTTGCAGATTGGATGGTGTACCAGTCTCTAGGACTGGTTGTTTCCATTAATTTTGGTTTTCTTCTTTCTTCTTGATGAGGAGAGACCCGTTGTTGCATCTAGATGGCAGCTTCCTAGCTTTTAAGGTCCCAGTCGCTACTCGCCAAAGTAGTAGGGGGAACAATGTTTTGTATAGTATGTTATGCCAATTGAGCTTGATGTCCCCTGCGACTATGGTCCAAGCCCGCAGGATCAACTACTCGGTCCCTCTGGGTAGCTGGCTGTGACCAAGTAATGACCATAACCTTGCCCCTTGTCAGCTCTACTATACACCTGGGAATTCTGATCATTCACATGAACTTATAGGACCATTGTTTGCCAACCCTATATATGATCTTGGATACACTCTCCATTTAGACATACCTAATTGTTTAGCTTGTTCACTCATCTATCCGTCCCTATACCCATGTTTGCTTTCATTGACAACTCAGTACTGTATATGCAAAGGGCTTCATATTTGTTGTCTGTACTGCCCATGTAACTCTCTATGTCTTTCTCATCCTCAATGCTGCCATATTGGTCACTCACATTTGGTACATTGCCCTTCTCTTCACCCAAATCAATATTTATCTCTATCTATCTAACAGCATTCCCTCCCCTCCCCTCCCACCCCTGGTAACCAACAAAGAAAATGTCCTCCAATAGATAAACCTTTCCTTAACTTTTACAATAATGGACTAATACAATATTTGTCCTTTTGTGACTGACTTATTTCGCTCAGCATAATGTCCTCCAAGTTCATCCACGTTATGCGGTGTTTTGCAGATTCTACATTATTCTTTGTTGTTGTTGTGTGCCGTCGAGTCAGCCCTGACTCATAGCGACCCCTCCTTGGGTTTCCGAGGCAGTATCACTACGGAAGTAGGATTGCCCAACCTTCCTTCCGAGGAGTGGCTGGTGGGTTTGAACCGCCAGCCTTCTGGTTAGCAGTCAAGTGCCTTAGCCACTATGCTACCAGAGCTCCTACATTATTCTTTAGCGTTGCATAGTATTCCATTGTGTGAATGTACCAACGTTTGGTTATCCATTGAAACTGAGGTTTTTTTAATATACTTTTGTATTTCAATTGTACAGGACCAAGCACAGGTCTGGGCACAAAACAGGTGATTCACGTTTGTGGATGAACCACTCTCATGCCTAAATTAGACACAATGCCACTGTGAGCCCATGCTCTTAAAGCTAGATATCCCAACCACCCGCACAATTCAACTCTGTCCTTAAGCACAGACCCTAGCCCCCGCTTCCCCCCACACACACACACCACAATTACTACTATTACCAACATGAACACCCACTAGCAGATGTCAGTTGTCATTCTTCCTGGAGAAAAATCTGGAAAGCATTGGAAGGTTCTTCACAAGGCAGGACACAGGGAGAAACTTGGCTAAAGGGACAAGTAGAGATCATGCTGGCTGTGAAGAGGGTGGAGGATCACCCATCTCCTCTGCCACATGGCTCTCAGGACTGCTGCAGACAGAGGGAAGGGGCCAATGCCCATCTGAGAAGCTCACCCTGCATAGCCTAATGCTAGACCTCAGGTCAGCTGTGCAATGGAAATCACTCTCCCTGGGCTTGGAGGCACCTGCTCTTCTCTTCAGAGCCATTTGTGCTGCAGAGCTTATCATTTAGCCACTATCCTTTTTTCTTGTTGCAATCATGAAGCAATCATCATGTTCTAAGATCCTTGAGATGCGCTAGTGGGGAAAAGGATGCAACAGTTGGAGTGTCTTTTCTTTCAAAGGCTAAGGATAGAGAAAAAGAGCAAAGGTATTTAGAAACAGGTACATAGGAACCTGGTGAAAGCCTAAAATAAATACAGTGGGTTGTGCAGCAAAGGAACACAAGAGGAAGGAAACCAAAGTGAGTGCAAAAAGAGTTTGTCCTCACATGACCTTTCCATCACAGAGGTCACAGGGCTTGCTGGAAAGTGGCTCCTGGGCCTGTGTGGAACATCACCATCCTGTCACCACGCTGTTTTTCAGTGTCTTGAGGCAGACAAAGGACATGGGGTTGTTGTTGCTATGTGCTGTCAAGTCGGACCCGACTCATAGCTGCCCCTCATTGGGTTTCCAAGGCAGTATCACTACGGAAGTAGATTGCCCCATCTTCCTTCCAAGGAGTGGCTGGTGGGAGGCAAAAAAAAAAGCTGCCCTCACCATTAGTCTCAGGAGCATCAGGTAGTACCCTGGAGGCCAAGCCCCCAAAAGTGACAGTGGGTTTCAGTTAATCCAGAAAACTCTTTGACATAAGGTTGTCCCCACCTTTTTGACCAACCATCCCCTCTGCCTGGACAGGGATGGAGATGGAGAAGATTTGATACTTGGACAACGACTCTCTCTCCTCTTGAGGACCTGCCTTTTGGGAAGCTTTTATAGATTAGCCCCAACTTTCCAAAAGGGGAGAATAAAACTTTAGTAACTGTTAGAAACTTGAACCAGCTATTAGATGTACATGAAATGGGCTCTGTAAATAATCAAGAAAAATCTTGTGGTTCTATTTCACTCTGCAACTGAACAAAGACTGCAAGCATGTTATCAAGATAAAGAATGAAAACCTACTGTTACCATACCTAAGCAATTCAAGCTATTCTACCCTAAACCCTGCCAACATTTTAGTTCTGCTCCTCTAGGGGTTACAAAGTCAGACTCACACAAGGGCTAGGGTTGGGGAAAGGAACAAATGTAGAGCCTGTTGGTGACAGAGTGCACACCCTTGTACAAGGAGGCAGGACCCACTCATCTCCTAACTATTTTATAAATTTCCAAGAAACGCAGGAAATTCACATTTTAAATCTCCTGCTTTTAAAGTGTCAACACTTTTTCTTTTCTTTTCTTTCTTTCTTTCTTTTTTTTTTTTTTTTTTGATGCAGGCCAAACAGTGCATCTGAAGGCAGATTTGTCCAGAAGGTCCCCAGTTATCAACATGCTATTCTTTCTCTTCAAGGCCACAAAAACCAAACCAAACTACCATCAAGTAGATTTCAACTCATAGCAACACCTATTGGGTTTCCAAAGCTGTAAATCTTTATGGAAGCAGACTACCTCATCTTTCTTCTGTGGTTTTAAGGCCAAATAGCTGTGTTTTTCTCCCAACACCGTGGCAGTGAAAAGCAGGCCCACTTCAAGTATATTCCCGCCAAGCACACAAGTAGTCATGACTTTCTTAGAGCCCAGTTTGGCAGTATATATCTGAATCTAAAAGGCCATTTGACTCTGCTGTCTCACCCTAGGAATCCATGCTAAAGACACCTTCCCACATGGAATGAGTGATAGAGATACAGAGAATGGTCAGAGGCTCTTTGTTAAAACAAACAAACAAACAAAAAAAAAAATGGAAAAACAACCTAAATGTCCTTCAATAGAAGAATGTCTACATAATCACACCGTCCTTGGGCAATGGAAGTTACTAGCTGTTGAAATAAATCATGTGGACTTGAGTGTATAGATATGGAAAAATGTCCATGAAATATTACATTGAAAATAAAAACTTTAGAAAAATATGCAAAATTGGTCCCATTTTTGTTAAATTAAATACTTACATATTTGTATATGTCTGAGTGTGTATAAGGAGCTCTGGTAGCATAGTGTCTAAGGGATATGACTGCTAACCAGAAGCCTGGCTGTTCAAACCCACTAGCCACTCCTCAGAAGGAAGGTTGGGCAATCTACTTCCATAATGACACTGCCTTGGAAACTCAAGGAGGGGTTGCCATGAGTCAGGGACCGACTTGATGGCAGTGAGTTTGGAGCTTTGTAGATGTATAGAAGAAAAAAATCTGGAAGGAGAAGTCAGCAAATACTTATGGGCAAAAGGAGGCTTTCGGATTATTTTACATTATAAATTAAGGTACTAACTGATTACTTTTGTTAGTAGCATATATTATCTTAAAGTGAAACTTTAAGTAGAAAACAATAGATAAACTGAAGCCAGTTTAAATACAGGCTTGAACTATGTAAATATCATTGTTTGAATTCACTCCATGGTGTGGACTTGAAAATCAATCATAACTACTGAGGCATGGTATTTGTATTTGGGGAAAAAAAAAGAAGAAGAAGTTTATTCAGAGTAATGATATACTTGAGCACAAACCCCAGAAAAACCCCCACACATGTGCAGAAGAATGTTCACTTGAATTGCACAGCACAAACAACCAACTGTCCACTGAAAGCAGAATGGAGAAGAAAATGGTACATTCAGCAGTAGAAGGGAACAAATGAAATCAAGTTATAGAAAGATAAGGTTAAGAGCTCTACTACTAGCCAGAAGGTTGGCAGTTCAAACCCACTCAAATGTGCTTCAGAAGACAGCCTTGGAAATCTATTTCCAAAAGATTACAGCCTTGAAAATCCTGTGGAGCAGTTCTACACTCCACATGAGGTCACCATGAACTGGAATGGATTCAACAGCAACTAACAACAACATAGAAAGATAAACATGACAGTGATGATTAAAACAACAGTCTTCTCTACCTACAAAGACTTCTTGCCAAAGAAGTTGAACTTGCATTTAGTCCAACTTTTAGAGGGAACTTTCATTTACAAGAAATATGGCATTGGAGGACCGGACGATAATGCTACCAAAAAAAAAATTCATTGCCATCAAGTCATATAGCAACCCTACAACACAGAGTAGAACTGCCCCACAGGGTTTTCAAGGCTTTAAATCTTTATGGAAGCAGACTGCCTCATCTTTCTCTTACAGAATAGCTGTGTTCAAACCACCAAGCTTTTTGTTAGCAGCCCAATGCTTTAACCACTGTGCCACCAGAGCACCTTATAATGCTACAAAGAAGCAAAATGAGACCCCAGAATGTGGTTGACTCTCCAAGGCCAATGACCTGGTCTCTTCACATTAATGGCATGATTCTAAAATGGAGGAGGGTGAGAGAAGAGGCTTCTTGTATAATGCTGGAATCCTGATTCAAATAAAACCAAATGTAAAAAGACATTTTTGAGACAATTGGGGAAATCTTATTGTGCAGTGAGTGTTAGATTATAAAGGAGACCTAATGGCTCAATGGTTATGCGTTCAGCTACTTACCAAAAGTTTGGTTATTTGAACCCGTCCTCCACTTCTCAGGAGAAAAGACCTGGCAATCTGCTCCCGTAAAGACTGCAGCCTGAGAAACCTGATGGGCCAGTTCTACCCTGTCCTGTAGGGTCACCTTGAATCAGAATCAACTTGAAGCACACAACGACTATATTAGATGATAATCAGGGAATCGTTACTATTTTAGTTACATTTGATAGCAGCATTGTGGTTATGTTTTAAAAAATTATTTTTTAAGTCCACACATTTCAGCATTATATGCAAATAGTTGTGAGGATAAAATGACACAGTGACTGGGACTTGCTATCAAATATTTCAGCAAAGACCAGGAAAGTAAGCAAATACAGCAAAATCATATTACTATAGGTCTGCCCTCCATCTCCCTGTCCTTTCCTGCTTCTCTCCTTGAGGGCTATCCTGAATGTCCATTTTAAACAAGATCTGCCATCCCTGGGGATTTAGGATGGATTCCATATAACCTTGACTGGAAAGCTTACCTCTGAGGGGAAGCCCAGGGGCCACTCCCCTCCTCTTGTTCTCAACAACAAGAACATCCTGCCAAGAGAGACACTAAGAGATGATCAACACATTCAGAAGACTTTCAAGAAAGACAAAGATGGAAAATTGTTGATCTAAAGAGATACAAGGAGAAGGTGCAAAATGACAAGTGGATCAATGAAGCCGGAAATCCCACATCCATTGCTGGTGAGGTTGCAAAATGGTACAGCAACTATGGAAAACAGTTTGGCAGTTCCTCAAAAAGTTTCACATAGAATCACCACATGGCCCAGCAATTCCCCTTGCAGGTATATACTTAGAAGAATTGAAAGCAGGAATAAAAAAAGAAATTTGTAAACCAGTGTTCACTGCAGCACTAACCGCAACAGCCAAAAGGAAGAAATAACCAAACTGTCCATCAACAGATGACTGGATACACAAAATGTGGTATATGCATACAATGGAATATTATTCCGCCATAAAGAGAAATGAGAAGGCTGGCGGTTCAAACCCACCAGCCACTCCTCAGAAGGAAGGTTGGGCAATCCTACTTCCGTAGTGATACTGCCTCGGAAACCCAAGGAGGGGTCGCTATGAGTCAGGGCCGACTCGACGGCAAACAACAACAACAACAACAAAGAGAAATGAAGTCCTGATACATGCCACAGCACAGATGAACTCTGAAAACATTATGTTCAGTGAAATAGTTCCATCACAAAAGGACATACATTGTATGATTTCACTCATATGAAATAGGTAAATGTAGAGACCAAAGTTCGTTAGTGGTTACCAGAGGTAGGAGAAAGGGAGGAAAGGGGAGTCTTTGCTGAGGGAGCATTGACTTTCTGTTAACTGTAGTAGAACAAATTGGAAAAAGATAGTGGTGATGGCTGCACAACATGATGAACATAACTGATGGCACTGAATTGTACATGTAAGAATTGTTTTAGAAAATGTTTTGTTATATGTGTTTTTACTACGATAAAAATAAATTAAAAAAAAAAAAAGGGAAGCTCAGAATAAAACTGGTAAGAATGCAATTCCTGTGTGAGATTATGAGATACTCACCTCCTCCTTGATGCTTTGCTGATTTTCATATTTTATAATGTGAACACATATTACTTTTATCAAAAGCTATAAACTTTAAAAAATAAAGACCTCTCAACATAAGTAAAGTAACTTTTGTGGCAATAGAATTTTGCTTATTTTCTATTCATAACAGTTTGACCTAGAATAAGGATTTGAACCCTAGCTGATGGCATGGAACCAAAACAACCAAAACCAAACTCCGTCATCGAGTTGATTCCAACTCCTAGTGACCCCCATAGGGTTTCCAAAGCTGTAAATCTTTACGGAAGCAGACTGCCTTATCGTCTTCCACAGAGCAGCTGGTGAGTTCAAACTGCTGACCTTCTGGTTAGCAGCAAATGCCTTAACCACTACACAACCAGAGTTCCTTGCATAGAACCAAGTACTAGCAAAATTGCACTTGAGAAATAGTACAATGGGCAGCAAACTAAGTCAAGCCAGTTTAAAATGACAGAAACATTTCCCACCTACTGTGGCATCCAGGGAGGAGTCCCAGCCATATGGGAAGAATAATTTCAGCTGTGGATAGTAATCACAGCCAGAATAACCACATTATGATTGCTTAAAAAATATGTATCTTTTCCAATTTTAAATCAGCAAATGAAAATGTGAAAATGCCAGCTTGTCCATACCTCAGCCCTATAAGAGTAAGAACAGGCCTAAAGGAAATTAAAGACAGTGGCTTTATTCTGAAATTAAGACAAGCAGGACCGTCACCTTCAGCCTTGTTGATGGATGGCTTAATTACCAGACCTGCACCCTCCGCCCAAATCTAACCCTTTGCCTCTCTTGTCCTAAGTAACCATGGCTTCTTTGTGAGTGCCTTAAAGCTGCTTTTTCCTTATCTAATCATATTGAGAAATCACTAGGTGATACAGACAGTTAATGCACTCAGCTTCTAAACAAAAGATAGACAGTTCAAGTCAACTCAGAGGCCCCTCAGAAGAAAGGCCTGGCAATTCCCTTCCAAAAAATCGCCACAATAACCACATTATAATTGCTTTAAAAATATGTATCTTTTCCAATTTTAAATCAGCAAGTGAAAATGCCAGCCTATCCACATCTCAGCCTTAAGGCTGACAGTTCTATGAAGACAGTTCTACTCTGACACATGGGATAACCATGAGTTCGGATCAACGACAACTGGGTTGGTTTGTTTGTTTTAATAATACCAAGTTGGTGGAGTGGGTAGGTGAGGAACATAAGGAGGAAGTGACACCAGGACTGCAGGGACCAGCACTCTGTTGCCTTGGGAAATGCAATCATATTTTGGAAATTTGATGAGACAGAAACAGTGTGATTAATTTGCACAACATGAGCTCATTTTAAAAATATAAAATTGATGCACATTATTTATACAAAGTAAGTCATTCAGACTTGCACCAAACATATATGGATACCTGATTTCCTCATGGAAGCTCCCCCATGGCAGCTCCCCCATGGCACCCATAAGAAAAACCAGGGTGGGAATAGAGGGAAGTAGATTCTAGCCCATGACTGCCTAGCTATGAAGCTGTCATGTTCTCACTGCTCCAAATGGAGTGGTGGGATGTAAAATTTAAGATAAGAAGAAATAGTATAAACTTTCTTACAAAATGAAAAGTAGTAAGAAACCTGAGTTCCGACAAGATGGCAGAATAGGCAGACAAACTATACAAATCCTCTTCAACAAAGAAAAGGGGAACTAGATAACACAGATACAGGAGATAATCCTGGAGAACTGAGCTTTGAAAGAAAAGATACAGAAGTGGACTAAATTCTAACTAGTAGAAGAACCTGCACGAAAACACCAAAAAAGGAGACATACGGAGCTGCGGTCTGTCAGAGATCTTGACAGCACAGACAGCTTGGATATTACCAAGTGGTGTTAGGACCTAAGAATTAATCTAAAAATTAGCCCTGCTAGCCAGGGGCTGCATGGAGGACTGCACTGGTGGCTGATGAATGAAAGGGAAAGTAGGGAAGAGGTAGATGGGCTGAGCTGTGGACCTTTGCCTGTCCAGAGGGCACAGCCATTTTGAATGTTTATAAGCAGTTAGATCATTTTGGATATTTAAAGCAATAGCATTCTCTCAGATTCTAGAGACCTAAGAATAGGCTCCACTTGCCAGGGACTGCAAGGACTTATCTAACAAAAAGGACTAGAAAGGTACCATATTCTCCTTGTTAATGTTATACCCCACACTCTCTTGGTGAACAGAGGTGTGGCCATCCCTCACTCCCACCCACCTTCTGGGCCAGCAGGAATTCCATCCCAGTCTGTGAACTCTGACAAAGCCTGGGTGCCCTGCTCTGCCCTGCCCAGATTTTTTTTTTTTTTAGTTTGTTTTTATCTATTTAAATTTTGTTTTCATCCTTTTTATTATTATTCTTTCTTCTTCCCTTCTCAAGTTCTAGTTTTCACC
>NW_006921604.1:3134192-3139677 GCF_000298275.1 Orycteropus afer afer | reverse complement strand
AAAAAAAGGCATTTAGAAGCAATCAGCCCTAGGACACGATGGCCATCAAGACCAGAAGAACTGGATGGTGCCCGGCTACCAATGCCAACCACTCAGGTAAGTATCAAATCTGGAAATCCTGGATAGAGTGGGAGGGAAAATGTGGAACAAAATCCAAAAACTCAATAATGACCAGAATTACTGGTCAGATGAAATCTGGTAAGACTCCCAATACTATGGTCCTGAAATACATTCGGTGCCTGGAACAAAACTCACCCCCAGGGGTAGGCTCTCAGCCCAATAGTTAACAAGATGTACATGCAGACCACTCAGCCCAGGATGCCGCACCCACACACTCAATGATAATACATCCCTTAGAGCAATAGGCCATGGGATACCAGAGGACCAACATTCAAACTGAGAAAATGCAGGTCAAACAGGAGTGCATAATTATGAGGGGCACAGGGGGAGGGTTGCAGGGTAAGGAGGGGAGGAGACTCGGTTAGTGTTGGACATGGTGAATGGGGAATGAAACTAAATGTACGCATGATGTTGAATATAAAACAAGCTCTTAAACAAACAAACACACAAAAAGACATGAGGATCAAAAACCATAGGCATATATCAGTATTTTGAAAATCACAATATGGGCTGGAATGGTTGTCCCCTGTGCCTTAGTGATGCTTGAATGTCAACAAGAAGTCTCAGTGAACATGTCTACTGGGACATACCTGCATCCCAAAAGCCATGGTTGCAAACCAATGATCAGATAGCCTTGGACTTAGGACTGACTTTACAAATAAGCAAGTGAAAAAAATTAAGCTCTCCTCAACAAATACTGGCAGCATATGCTCTGTCATAGAATGGAATTAGTCACAATGGCAATGTTTAATATGAGGAATAAAAGTGGTACAGGGCATTTCCTAATTGACAGAATGTCACACTCTGGAAGCTACACAGAAGAGCAGGACTTGTCATATCTGCTGGGATAAAGCAAAGCAGCCTTTGGGCCCTCAAGGTGCAGGATTCTCCCTTCTCCATCCTTCCCCAGTTAATTCTGAAACACCATATGTGCAAATGTTAACCTTTGCCAGAACAAATTTGGTCATTTATAATCCCCAGTGTCCTCTAAGGGGACAGACCTGCTCTCTGGGCAGCCATGTGCTCCTCTGAGCACATGACAGGGAACATGCTGGGAACAGGAGTTGGGCAGAGCTGAATTGCTACTCATAATCCAGAGAGGAGGAGTTTGCAGTTGCATTGTGATCCCTAGGGTTTTCATTGGCTAATTTTACAGAAATAGATCACCAGGCCTTTCTTCCTAGTCTGCCTTAATCTGGGGAGGCATGAGATGGGAAACAGCCAATTTCAGAGACTTCTCACAACGAAAGTTTATTCTTGCTCTTAGGAAGTCCAGCAGGCAGCCATCCACACCGTAATTCAGAAACCCAGGATCTTTCCAACTCATCTTGGCCTCCAGCCAGTGGACAATCACTCAAGTAAAAAAGTGACCCACATCACATCTACTCTCATCTCATGTGACAGAAGTGGTCAAGTGGCTCCATCTAGTTGAAAGGGAGACTAGGAAAGATGGTCCTGGGTGGGTAGCTGCTTCCTGCCACAACTCCACAAAATGAAAGGAAACAGGAAGTCCTGGAGGATGAGAGAGGAGCCACTGAGGTCACACTGGGGTGGGAAAGAAAGAGAACCCTCCCATGTCCAGCACAAATGTGTAAGCTGGTGGCTATGGACTGCATGAGGCAAACCTTCTCATCATCCTCCCAACAAAATACTCACTGAAGTCTTGTGGATCATACTGTTTTTGGTGACTGCCTTCTTTTGGGGGAATTCTGTGTCTGGGCTTACAGGGAGAAAAATACAAGCATCAGAGCCAGCTTACATTATTGTTACATCATGTACCCAAGCTTCAAGATGCCCTGGTCCTTCATATGTGAATGTTAATACTACTGTGTCATTTGGAAAAAAACAACAACAACAACCAAACTTACTACCATAGAGTCATTTCTGACTCACGGTGACCCCTCCTTGGGTTTCCGAGGTGGTATCTCTATGAAAGTAGATTGCCCAGTCTTCCTTCTGAGGAGTGGCTGGTGGGTTTGAACCACCAGCCTTCTGGTTAGCAGTCAGATGCCTTAGGTACTAGGCCACCAGATGATCTACAATTTGCACATCTAAAGTTTGAAATGTAAACTGTAAGGAAGGGGAAGCTCCAAAGGGAAGGTTAATAAAAATAAGTATAGAAGAAAGTATAGTTATCATTCCCTCCCTCACCAACCACTGTTTCTCTCCTTAGCAAAAGACCTTTTTATTTCCAATAGACTCTACATTTCTCCACCTGATTATCCTCAGGCACATCAAGTACTTCAAATCTGAGCTTAAGTAACCAACTATCCCTCTTTGCTATGTTCTCCTTCCTGGCTCCTCCATCCGCCCATGAGTCCAGACTGCAAGCCTTGCAGTCATATCCTGAACCACCCACACCGAATCCATCACTGAGTCGCTCCTCAGCCTCCTATGTGCTATGGACATGTCCCTTGCCCTCCTCCTCACTGCCAGAGAACTTGCTGTAGCACCAGTGGGTCGCATCACACCCTCCTTAGGCATGTCTGCATACCTCTTCCCAACTGCCCCCCAGCCTATTAATGGGATGAAGTTTGGGCCCCTTAACAATATATAAGTCAAGCACTTGACATGAATCAGTCAATTCACCCCTCACAACCATCTTCGAGTTTGGTCCAATACTTAATACTTTTGATGGGCAAGACCACCACCCACCTATCAGTTTGTCATACTATGGTGGCTGGCATGTTGCTATAATACTGGAAGCTATGCCACTGATATTTCAAATACCAGAATGTCACCCATAGTACAGGGAGCTCTGGTAGCGCAGTGCATAAGGTATTTGACTGCTAACCAGAAGGCTAGTGGTTCATACCCACCAGCCACTCTTTGGAAGGAAGGTTGGGCAATCTATTTCCTGGTGATACTGCCTTGGAAACCCAAGGAGAGGTCTCTATGAGTTGGGTCTTACTCAACGACTATAACAACAACAACAACAACACCCATGGCACACAGGTTTCAGCAGAGCTTCCAGACTAAAGCAGAGTAGGAAAAAAGGCCTGGTGATCTACTTCCAAAAATTAGCCAGTAAATACATTATGGGTCACAGCAGACTATTGTCTGATACAGTGCTGGAAGATGAGACCCCTAGGCTGCAAGGCACTGCACAATTGGCTCAACAATGAACTCAAGCACACCAATGATCATGAAGATGGCTCGGGACTTGGCAATGCCTTGTTTTGGTATTGTGCTTAAGGTTACCATAAGTCAGAACCATCTCAACAGCAATAATTAACAGTGTAGCAAGAATCGTGGAGCTGGCTCAGGACTGGGTGGTGTTTCGTTCTGCTGTGCATAGGGTCGCTATGAGTTGGAGACGATTCGATGGTACTTAACAACAACAGACTTGGAAACATAATTAGCCAAAAGAACTCAAATTGAGGAGAGATTAAATTAAAATAAATTGTATATGGCAAAAAGAGGGCTGAGCTATTCTCCTAAACGGTTGTTAGGTGCCATCGAGTTGGTTCCAACTCATAGTGACCCTATGTATAACAGAATGAAACACTGTCTGGTCCTGCACCATCCTCACAATCGTTGTCATACCTGAGTCCATCATCACAGTCACTGTGTCAATCCATCTCGTTGAGAGCCTCCTTCTTTTTTTGCTGATTCTCTATGTGATGGTTGGAACTGTGTGTCAACTTGGCTGGACCCCAGTTCTGGGTGGTTGTTCCCATGATGGGATGAGATGACTGAGTTCTGAGTGGCCAGTCTGCCCAAGGGGAGTTTCCTAGGGGTGTGGCCTGCTTGCAATGATATTCCAAGGACAATCTGGAAGAACGGCATTCTGAACTACAGACTTCCTTGAGTGAGCGGCTCATCACTCCCCTGGAGATCTCGGATTCATCTTTTATTGGAAACAACAACCAATATACTGCATGCCAGCTTGAATCTCTCGGCTCCGCTGTGCTTGCGGAAACAAAGGCGGCTGCAAGCCCCACCTCCTACAGAGATGGACTTTGCGGCTTGGACCTGTCGGCTGTGCTTGCGGAAACAAAGGTGGCTGCAAGCCCCACCTCCTACAGAGACAGACTTTGCAGCTTGGACTTGTTGGCTTCTATACGCTTGTGAGCCATTTGCCTAAGATAAATCTCTCTCTCTCTCTCTCTCTCTCTCTCTAAATATATATATATACCTTGCTGGGTTTTTTTGTGTTTCTCTAGAGAACCCAATCTAACACACTCTACCAAGCATGATATTCTCCTCTAGGCACTGGTCCCTTCTGACAACATGACCAAATTGTAAGAGACAAAGTCTGGCCATTTTTACTTCTAAAGATCATTCCAGCTGTGCTTCCAGGACAGATTTGTTCATTTTTCTGGTACTCCATGGTATTTTCAATGTTCTTTGCCAACATCACAATTCAACTGCATCAGTTCTTCCTCATTCTTCCTTATTCACTGCCCAGTTTTCACATATATATGAGGCTATTGAAAATACCATGACTTGGGCAAGGTTCATCTTAGTCTTCAAAGTGACATCACAGCTCCTTAACACTTTAAAGAGGTCTTTTGCAGCAGATTTGCCCAGTGCAATACATTGCTTGATTTCTTGACTGCTATTTCTATGGGCATCAATTGTGGATCCAAGTAAAATGAAATCCTTGACAACTTGAATCTTTTCACCATTTATCATATTGTTGCTTATTGGTCCAGTTGTGAGGATTTTTCTTTTCTATATGTTGAGGCATTGGGAGCTGTGGTAGCATAATGGCTAAGGCACTTGACTGCTAACTAGAAGGCTGGTGGTTCAAACCCACCAGCCACTCCTCGGAAGGAAGATGGAGCAATCTACTTCCGCAGTGATACTGCCTCGGAAACCCAAGGAGGAGTCGCTATGAGTCGGGTCCGACTTGACAGCACATAACAACAACAAACAACATATGTTGAGGCATAATCCATACTAAAGTCTTTGAAGCATCAGTAAGTGCTTCAAGTCTTCGTCACTTTCAGCAAGCAAGGTTGTGTCATCTGCATATTGCAAATTGTTAATAAGTCTTCCTCCAATCCTGATGCAACATTCATCTTCATATAGTCCAGCTTCTCTGATTATTTGCTCAGCATACAACTTGAATAAATATAGTGAAAAGATATAACCCTGATACACACCTTTCCTGATCTTAAACCATGCAGTATCTCCTTCTTCTGTTCGAACAACTGCCTCTTGGTCTTTGCACAGGTTCCTCATGAGCACAATTAAGTGTTCTGAAATTCTCACAAGGAGCTCTATGTCGTAGTGCCTAAGGCATTTGACTGCTAACCAGAAGGTTGGCAATTCAAACCCACCAGCCACTCCGCAGAAGGAAGACTGGTCAATCTACTTCCATAAAGATTTACTGCCTTGGAAACTCAAAAGGGGTCAC
>NW_006921604.1:3125620-3133127 GCF_000298275.1 Orycteropus afer afer | reverse complement strand
CCCTTTGTGAGCATAAGTGGTTAACCAAGTATTTTCAAACCATGTTTTTTCTACTGGTCTAAGCAGAAAAACATAAATATCATATTTAAAATGATATAATTATCTTTGCCAGGCATAATCGTTTTAAAGAAAACAATAGTTCTTCCCTTAATATAAGGTCTTAAGTTTTCTCCTATAAGAAAAATGAAAGAAAACAAATTTTATGTATAAAATTAGCTTTATAGTAGGAAAATTATGTCTTTTAGACTCAAAGAACCCTATTTGTGGCAATTCTAACCTGTAAGGTCCATATAAAGATGAGCATTTCTATCCCATTTGCTCAGGGTTGCACCACCACCTGTTAAAGTTGTAAAGATCCCCTCTTTGTGTCTGTATTAGTGTTCTATTACTTTATAATATATTATCACAAATTTAACCACTTAAAAAACACCTATTTGTTACCATACAATTCTTTAGGGCAGGAGTCTGGGCACTAAACAAAAAACAAACCCATTGTTGTCAATTCCAACTCATGGTAACCCTATAGGATAAAACAGAACTGCTCCCTAGTTTCCAAGGTTGTAAATCTTTAAGAATGCAGATGAGCACATCTTTCTCCCATGGGGCAGCTGGTGGGTTTGAACCACTGACCTCTGGGTTACCAGTCAAGTGCTTAACCACTGCACTAGCAGGGCTCCTCATTCTGGGTACCGTATGATTGAATTCTCTGCTCAGGGTTTTGCAAGGCTGAAATCAAAGTATTGGATGGGCTGCCTTCTTTCCTAGATGAAGGCTATGTTTCAAGCTAATTCAAGTTGTTGACTGAATGAGTTCCTTTGTTTCTTACAGTTGTAGGACTGAGGTCCCTGTCCCCTCACTGTCTGCCAACCAGAGTCTACTCTCAGCACTTAGAGGCTGCCTACATTCTTTGCCACTTAAACTCCTCTGCCTTCAAAACCAGCAATCTCTGTCATGTCATGTCCTTTTCCCACTCCAAATTTCTCATCAGGAAGAGCCTGTTGTTAAGTGCCATTGAGTCATCTCCAACTCATAGCGACCCTATGCACAGCAGAACGAAACACCGCCCAGTCCCGAGCCAGCTCCACGATTCTTGCTACACTTGAGCCCATTGCCACCGCTACCATGTCAATCCACCTTGTTGAGGGCCTTCCCCTCTTTCGTTGACCCTCTACCCTACCAAGCATGACATCCTTCTCCAGGGAATGGTCCCCTCTGACAACATGACCAAAGCATGTGAGACGAAGTCTGGCCATTCTCGCCTCCAAGGAGCATTCTAGTCGCACTTCCTCCAGGACAGACCTGTTAGTTCTTTAAGCAGTCCACGGTACTTTCAGCATTCTTTGCCAGCACCACAACTCAAAAGCATCAACTCTTCTTTGGTCTTCTTTACTCATTGTCCAGCTCTCACAAGAATTTGAGGCAATTGAAAATACCATGGCTTGTGTCAGATGCATCTTAGTCCTCAAGGAGACATCTTTGCTCCTCAGCCCTTGAAAGAAGTCTTTTGCAGCCGATTTGCCCAGCGCTATATGTCATCTGATGTCCTGACTGCTGCTTCCAAAATAGGAAGAGCCTGTTGTTGTTGCTGTTATGTGCCGTCCATTTGGACCCAACTCATAGCGACCCCTCCTTGGGTTTCTGAGGCAGTATCACTATGGAAGTAGATTGCCCCATCTTCCATCTGAGGAGTGGCTAGTGGGTTTGAACCGCCAGCCTTCTGGTCAGCAGTCAAGTGCCTTAAGCACTACGTTACCAGAGCTTCCTGATTAGGTTATCCTCACCCAGGATAATCTCTTCTTCATAAAAGTCAACTAATTTTGAACCTTGTTCTTAGTTCCCATTGAGTAGATTCCAAGTCACGATATCCCCCATGTGTGCAAAGTAGGATTTTCCAGAGGATTTTAAAAGCTATGCCTTGCAGAAGCAGGTCACCAAGTCTTTCTTCCAGGGCACCACTGGGTGGGTTCAAACCACTAACTTTTCAGTTAGTAGTCAAGGTCTTAGCCCTTTGTACCTGGGACCTTAATTACATCTGCAAAATTCCTTCACAGCACCACCCAAATTACCATTTGATTGAATAACTGAGAGAAGGTGTATGTGCACCAACGGACAGGAATCTTGGGGTCACCGTAGAATTTTGCCTATCACTGTGGCTTTGCCTTAGTTCATGTGCCTCAATATCTTTTTTACTCAAAAAGAGCATAATATGATACCTTATTTCTAATTATTTCAATTTGCTAGAGAATGAAACTTATTTTGGAGCTGACAATTTATTCTGTGGCCAAACTGGCTATATTTCAGAGATAAAATAAAATCCAGCCTACTCTCAAACCTGTTTGTGCAAGGACTAGCATCAGATCCTCTTACTAGATATTACTATCATCAAAACAATGGGTCAACAGAGGCACTATAAGCCAGCCACAAAATTCCGCTCCATAGGGAACTGGGTGTCTGCACAGGTGGGCCTGGATGGTATCTCACCAAAGGGAGCTCTGTGATCATCGCACCTCACTGCTTAACATATGGTCTTGGACCAGCAACATCAGCATCACCTGAGAACTTGGAAGAAATGCACAATCTCAGGCCTCACCCCAGATCTGCTGACCCCAAATCTGCATTTTAACAAAATTCCAGATAATTCATGTGAACTTTAGAGTTGGGAAGCATAAACCACACATCCAAGAAGCAGAAATAAGCCATTCTGCCCTGGAAAATGCAATAAAAACATGGTGAAGATTGAACATGTCACCTTCTCTCCTGCACTATTCCAGCTCACCCCTGCCCAGGCCAAGCCTTTATGATGGATTAGGTCTATTCTACATCTAACCAAGCGAGAAGAATCTTTAGGAGATTCAGGCAATGATTTGCTAAAAAGCAATCCCATTTCCTGATGTGCAGGGCTAAAGCTAGTGACTAAAGGGAGATGAATGCAAGGCAAACACAGGTAAGTGACCCTGTTAGGTTCCTGCCCTCTGCACTCTCTCTGTGACATGGGGAGAGTAATTAATGCTTTTACAGGTTGTATGTGAAGCACCTGGCATAGAATCAGTGCTCAATAAATTGAGAGAGAGAATGAGAGTAAGACAATGCTTGCCTTCTCACTGCGTAATGACAGCTGTCTGAGTCATCCAAGGCTAGTGTTCAACTCATCTTCATAGTACACCTTCTGCCCAATTTAATTATAGACCCGCTGTGTATCCAGTGAACCAGGGCACTTTGGGAAGCAGCCTTTTATCAATAAACCTTTAGTCCATGTTATGGATTGAATTGTGTCCCCCCAGAAATACGTGTCAGAATCCTAACTTGTATACCTGTGGATGTAGGTCCCTGAGTGGTGCAAGGAGTTTGCACTCAACTACTAACTTAAAGGTTGGCAGTTCAAATCAACCCAGCAGCATCCTGGAAGAAAGGCCTGGTGCTCTGTTTCCATAATGATTACAGCCCAGTAAACCCAAGGGAGCAGTTCTATTCTGTAACACAGGAGGTCACCATGAGTCAGAACTGACTTCATGGCTATGGGTTTGGGTTTGTTTATACCAGTGGATGTAATCCTGTTAGGGAATAGGATTTTCTTTGTTATGTAATGAGGTCATATCAGTGTAGGGTGTGTCTTAAACTTTATCACTTCTGAGTTACATAAAGAGCAACAGAGACACATAGGAACACACCAGGAAGGACAGATGCCATGTGAGAACTGTCTGTAAGTCAAGGAACTAAGGAACATATGGGTGACCTACAAGGAAGGGATTGACATTGCTAAGACCCTAATTTGGACTCTCAGCCTTCAATGGTAAGAAAATAAATTTCCATTCTTTAAAACCACCCACTTGTTGTAGTTCTGTTACAGCAGGACTGTTGTTGTTGTTATGTGCCATCAAGTCAGAACCGACTCATAGCGACCCCTCCTTGGGTTTCCGAGGCAGTATTACTACAGAAGTAGATTGCCCAACTTTCCTTCCAAGGAGTGGCTGGTGGGTTTGAACCTCCAGCATTCTGGTTAGCAGTCAAGTGCCTCAGGCACTACACTACCAGCAACACTAGGCTACTACAACAGTCCTCTCCTTCTCATTGCTTCATGGGTGTCTGCATCCAGAACCACAGGCGGGTACTTGCAACCAGGACACCTGTGCTCTGGAAAGAAGGTAAGAATCCTGACTCCCTACTTCTAGCTATGGGACAATTTTAGCAAGATACTTACTCTCTCTGAGTGATATTTTAGCCAGTCACTCAATTTTATTTGTTAGGCTTTCCCTGCCAGACTCCTCATAGTCGCCCAAGGCTGGAAGAACCTTGAATTTCAACCACAACCCCACTTCCTATGCTCACTTGGGGACACAAACAGATAGAGAAATCTTCACCTTGAATGTTGCTGGCTTTATGTTAGAGGAAAGAGACTGCCCCAAGGGACTCACACCAACAGTTAAAGCAGCTCCCTTCTTCAACAGCACCATTTCAGTTCATAGCTCATTGGCCAGAACAAGTCATATGCCCTGCCCAGCCACACTAGCAGGAAGTGCCCACCCAACACAGGAAGTAGGGAGCTGGGACCATTCTGTGAAGACCACTCAGGACAGGGCAAGCCCACTGTTGATGGGTGGGTTTGGGAACCACTGATAGAGTATGTGGGGGATCCTAAACGCTCCCCTTAAGCCATCTTTTTGGATGATGTCTGTCCTCTGATGACAGGACATGATTGGAAGGGTCCAGAGCCCCCTCTTTAAAGGTGGATTTTCTGATGGATTGTCAGAGGGCAGTTGACTTTGCAGTTGGCCTCAGCTCATAGTGTGAGCAATGACCTATTCTTCCCACTCTCCAGGCTTTTCCCAGTGCCCATTTTACTGACAGGCCTGTGTTGACCCTTAGGTTTCTTATTCTTTCATCCACACAGACCACCCTAGGCAAGAACTGTGGCTTCCCTGGCAAGATTCAGATCTGCAGTGCTGGTGAAGATCTTTAGCTGGATAAGGGATTTCCCTGAGTGAGGAGACTCCAGAACTAGGGTCTTCAGTTTTGTTAACTGTCAGAACTATGCTAGCTCTGAACGACCTCCATAAAGTAGAATCGTGCATTAAGCTTGAGGACCAGATGGCCTATGTTTCAGTCTTGGTGTTTTACTTACAAGTGGGGTGACCTTGAGAGAGTTACTTCAATTTCCTTGGCCTCAGTTTCCTGTTACAGAGGTGTACCTTTAAAAAATAAATAAATAAATATTGTGATTGGATGAAAGTTTACAGAGCAAATTCCATACATTGTTCTACATCCTACTTTGGTGAATAGTGATGGGGGTCTCAAAAGCTTGCAAACAGCCATCTAAGATGTAACATTTGGTCTCTCCTCATCTGGAGCAAAGAAGAATGAAGAAAACCAAAGATTCAGACAAGTGGACCATGTGAACTTCAGCCTACGTGATCCTGAGACCAGAAGAATAAGATGATGCCTGGCTACCACTGTCAACCACTTGGAATGGGATGAAAATAGGTACTCCTCAGAAGGAAGGTTGGGCAATCTACTTCCGTAGTGCTACTGCCTCAGAAACCCAAGGAAGGGTCTCTGTGCATCGGGTCTGACTCAATGGTACATAACAACAACAAGATAAAGTGGGAGAAAAATGTGGAACAAAACTCAAAATCATAAAAATGACCAGGCTTACTGGTCTGATAGAAACTGGTGAAACCCCCAAGACTATGGCCCGTAGTCACCCTTCCGGCCTGGAATTGAACTCACTCCAGTGGCTTCCAACCAAAGAATAGACAGGCATATAAAGTGAACACTTACACCAGGGAGGTATACTCCTTAGAACAATCCACCATGGGAGACCAGAAGGGCAGTATTTGCTCAGAGGGCAGGAGTGTGTAGAAAAAAGAACACAGGGAAAGGGAAACCATAGGGAAGAAGTGGGATGAGAGCTGTTACAATTGCAATCAACGTCATAAAGCAAAATGTGTATGAACTGTTGTATGGAAAATGAATTTTCTCTATGAACTTTCACCCAAATGACAATTGGGAAAAAAAAAAAAAAAAAGGCCTTCCCTGAGAGATTAAAGTACACTTTTGAAAGAAAAAAGAGAGAGAAAAAATTGTAGGCTTCAACATGGATGAACTTTGAAAACATTATGTTAAGCAAAATAAGTCAGGCAGAAAAGGACAAATACTATATGACCCCACTTATATGAAATACTTGGAATAGGAAAATGCATAGAGATAAAAGTTTATTAGTGCTACCAGGGCTGGAGAGAGAAGGAAATGCCAAGTTATTACTTGAGGGGTACTGAGTTTCTGTTCAGGGGGATGAAAACTATTTCAAAATGGATAGCAGTGATAGTTGCATAAAATGGTGAATATAGTTAATGTCACTGAATTATACACATAAAGAAATGGCTAAAATGGCAAATGTTTGGTTATATATATTCTACCACAATATGAAGAAAAAAAAGAAGAAGAATTGTTAAGGACTAAAAATACAAGCTTCACTACCTGTGGTAGTTAGGGTTGTGTGTCAACTTGGCTGGGCCTGGCTGAGTGGCTGGGCAGCTGGTGGTAGTTATTCTCCGTGATGAGACTGGCAATCAGCTCCATGGTGGGATCTACCACAAATAGCTCAGTAGCTGCTTTAGGGATGTGGTCTGCTTCCCATATATAAGAACCAGCTCTGGGAATGGCCTCTAGCTTATGGCATGCTTGCACCTTGCATATACCTGTGTTGTTGTTCAACAGCCTGCCATGCTCTGGTGATCTTGGGGCTTTCAATGAACTTAAATCAATGGCCTGCCATGCTGTTTGGTAATACTGGGACTGTTCCCTTTTATTTGTCAACCTTGGGCTTGTCAGTCTCAGCAGCCAGTAGCTGTCTGAGTGAAGAAAAGCCTCCAGCTTCAGTGGGCTGGGAGCAAGAGGTAGAGCTGAAGCCCAAGGTCGAGGGGCTTTCACCTAGCCCCTAGAGCCTGGCACTTTGAACTCGGACTTAAAGCCTCCAAACTGTAAGAGAATAAACTCCTATTTGTTAAAGCCGTATCATTTGCAGTATATTTTTGTCAGAGCAGCACTAGGTCACCAAAACACTACCCAAGCTCTCATTATACCACTGTCACATCTCAGTGAGTAAACAGATTTGGGTGTATTTTTTGACATAGAGCTAGTACCCTTCCCTGCCAAATTCTCACTACCTGTTCCAGGAATACAAAAGGAAATGAAGTTGTATCTCGAGGGCTACTTGTATATGTGAAGTGCTGAGAACACTGTCTAGCCCTGGGTACATACAGCTCTTATTATTAGATGTGCTTTAAAACCCAGCTCACAGCTGATGGAGGCTCAAGAATGTGTCAATCACTTTGTTTTCAGGTGTGGAATTATGCTTTCTACTTCTCACATTCGGAAGGAAGATGGGGCAATCTACTTCCGTAGTGATACTGCCTCGGAAATCCAAGGAGGGGTCGCTATGAGTAGGGTCCGACTTGATGGCACATAACAACAACAACAACAACAACGTCTTACATATTCTCCAGGGCCC
>NW_006921604.1:3123009-3125360 GCF_000298275.1 Orycteropus afer afer | reverse complement strand
TCTTTCCTACTCATTTTTGCCTTCTGAGCTTTATCCCTGGGCAAATGATGCTTTTTTGATCTTATGGGTTGATTGTTCTAAGTAGTGTGTATCTCCCTGTGTTATTTATTGTTCACCCTATTGGCCTGTTTATTGTTTGGCTGAATGGTGTGTCACTGCAGCACTATTCACAATAGCAAAGAGATAGAAGGAACATAAGTGACAGTTGGATTCTTGACTGGGCCTCCTTTCAGCAGATGGAACTGAGTTTGGGAATGTTTCAGAACACCTCAGAGTTCCTGGAGCTGCTGTCCAGCAAAAGCTCTTGAGCATGTTCTCATGCTGTGGCTAAAGTCCCATAGCAAGTCCAGGGGCCACAGCTTCACCCAGAAACTGTGCCTGGAGCTTGTTGACACTGAAGAGTGCACCAAGGTGATGAAGATAGTTTTGCCTTTATCTGCATTGTGAATGTGAGGTTCCTTGCAAAGCATATATTTCAGACACATCCATATTTAGAAATCAGCAACATTTATGTAAGTATAGCTACCAGTACATTTTAGTATTGCTAAGAACACCTGGCCTTCTAAATCATAATTTTTATATCATCATTTGCCTTGATATATCTTTTCCCAACCTTTAATTTTTAGTCTGTTTTTGTGACTGTGTCTAAGGTGAGTCTCTTGTAGACAGCATATTGATGGGTCATGTTTTCTTATCCAGTCTGCAACTCTCCATCTCTTGAGTGGTACATTTAATCCATTTACATTCATGTAATTATCAACAAGTATGAATTTATTGCTGTCATTTTGTTATATGTTTTTCCATGGGCTTGCTGATTTCTTTGTTCCATAAAATTTTCAGTGCTGAGCTCATTTTGTTTATTAACTCTGTTATTATTTCCTTCACTGCTATTGTTTTAGTATCTACTAAATATTTGTGCCTCTCTTCTTTTTTGTTTTAATGCAAAAGTTTATTTATTTCCTTTGAGGTTTCCCTGTGATTTATTATTTTCTTCCCAAGTTTAGAACAGTCTGTTCTATCTCACAATTGTCTTGACTTCCTCTCCATGTGGAAGTTCTGTACCTACACTATTTATTCCCTCTTTTTGGTTTGTAGTTGTCCTCATTTATCAAATGATGTCTCTGGTTCTCTGTTTACAGTCTTGTAAGTTTATTTTACTTTGTTCAGCAGCCTTTCATGCTCTGTCAACCTTGGGACTTACGATGGACTTGAATTAATGGTCTGCCATGTGGTTTGGTAACATCGGGACTGTGCCATTTTATTTGTTGACCTTGGGCTTGTTAGCCTCAGCAGCCAGTAGTTGCCTGAGTGAAGAGATGCCTCTAGCTTCAGTGGGCTGGGAGCAAGAGGCAGAGCTGAAGCCCAAGGTCGATGGGCTTTCACCCAGCCTCTAGAGCCTGGCACTTTGAATTCAGACTTCTAGCCTCCTGAACCTTAAGATAATAAACTTCTGTTTGTTCAAGCATCCCATTTGTGGTATATTCTTCTCAGAGAGGCACTATATAACCAGAATAGTACCTAAATATAATTCTTTTCAACTCCTTATCAGGCAGTTCCAATGCCACTTCTTCCTCAGGGAGGTTTTCTGGTTCTGTATCCTGATCCCTTGTCTGTACTACTTTATCTTGCTTCTTTGTGTGGACTGGGATGATCAGTTCTCTCCAAGACACTGTGATGTCATTGTATTTGTATTATATTTATTTGGTATAATCACAATTTTTTTAATGTGTATTTTTTATTGATTGTTGTTCTGGGATACAACAGTCTTTGTCTCCTTTTCAGCAGTATAAAAAGAAAAAAAATCACTTTTCCAGGAAAACTACTGTAATGCTAGTATGTTTCATAGGGCTAATTCTAGATAAGCCTCAGAAGATTCTAGATATCTAGAATGGCTATGTATTCTCAGAGAGTAAAAGAGAATCATTCCTTTACCAAACAGAGGCTCATGATAGGTACAGGCCACCTCTCTAGCTTGGTTCCCAAAACATTTCATTTGTGCAAGCATATCTCATTAGGGCAACACCCCCATTGGAAACACTTAAGAAATCTGTGGAGGAGTTCTGGCAAGATGATAGACTAGGCAGAAAGACTGCATAGATCCTCTTCAACAAAGAAAAGGGAAACCAATTAACACAGACACAGAAGATAATCCTGGACCCTGAGCCTTGAAGGGAAGGATGTAGAAGTGGACTAAACCCCAACTAGCAGAAGATTTTGCGTGAAAATACCAAAAAAGGAGATATAGAGAGCTGTGGTCTGGCAGCCATCCTGAACGATCCTGACGGCACAGACAGCTTGGAGATTCCTGAGTGATGGTAGGACTTAAGAATTAACCTAAAAAATCAGCCCTG
>NW_006921604.1:3117063-3118059 GCF_000298275.1 Orycteropus afer afer | reverse complement strand
GTGGTAAACTGTGGTCAATGTCATGAGACAAAGTATATGTAAACTGCTGTATGGAAAGTGAATTTGCTCTGTAAATCTTCACCCAAATCACACACACACACACACACACACACACACAAAAAATCTGTGCAGGCTTTTCTACTCTCACTGTGACTGGGGACAGACATAGCATTTGGTAGGTACAAATCAGGAGTTCCAGGAGAATCCCTTCACAACAAACAATCAGCCCATATCCCATATGATTTTCAAACATCCTCCTTGAAATTGTTATGGGTAAAAATTTGTTCATAATGATGTGAAACAGGAGTCTAGCTCCATTTGTATGTAAACATTGTGTATTTATTTTTTGTTATTGTTAACTGCTGTTGGGTCAGCCCCCCAACTCATGGTGACCCCAGGCACAATGGAACAAAACACTTCCTGGTCCTACAATATCCCCATGTTGTAACCCATAGGGTTCTCACTGGCTGATTATCAGAAGTAGGTCACCAGGCCTTTACTCCTAGTCCATCTTAGTCTGAAAGCTCCACTGAAATCTGTTCAGAATCACAGCAACATGCAGGTCTCCCCTGACATACAGGTGGTATGTGTACATAAGATGCATTGGCCAAGGATTGAATCCAGGTCTTCCACATTGTGGTGGTTATGTTTTTGTGACAATTTGGCTGGGCCTGGTTGAGTAGCTGGGCAGCTGGTGGTAGTTATTCCCCATGATGAGACTGGCAATCAACTCCATGGTGGGATCTAGCACAAGCAGCTGAGTAGCTGCCTTTGGGATGTGGTCTGCTTCCTGTATTTAAAGAGAAGCACTGGGAATGGTCTCTAGCCTATGACACGCTTGGACCCTGCATGTAGCCATGTCATTGCTCAGCAGCCTGCTATGCTCTGCTGACCTTGGGACTTAAAATGGACTTAAGTTAATGGCCTACTGTGTGGTTTGGTAACATCGGGACTGTGCCCTTTTTACTTGTCAATCTTGGGGCTTCTCAGCCTCAG
>NW_006921604.1:3099518-3116758 GCF_000298275.1 Orycteropus afer afer | reverse complement strand
TTTCCAGGAATACAACCATTGCACACATCAAGAAGACTGTACTTTGATTTGTTTGGAACTTCTCCAAGAGTCATCTCCAATCTGGACACTCAACAGTATACAAACAGTGATGCTTTCCAGGTCTTTCACTTGCTGACACCTCACCTCCATTACAGTCTACATTTGTAGCTGTCAGATCTTTGTGATTCTATGTTTAGAAGCAAGCCAGTGCACAGACGTCATTCAGAAACTCCCTTGCCCAGCAGGATCCATGGCAAGGTGTTTCTAGAGTAGTGAGTCAGAGAGAGAGGTGAAGAAAAGAAGGCTGAAATGTTTATGTTAGATTCCTCAATATTTAAATTTATACCACTGGCCCAAAGCACAATTGTATCCAAGAGAAAGAAAACTTCATGTTATAAAATTTCTGTTTGGGGCAGGATGGGGTTTTGTTGTTGTTGTTTGCCATCGAGTTGGCCCCGACTCATAGTGACCCCTCCTTGGGTTTCCGAGGCAGTATCACTATGGAAGTAGGAATGCCCAACCCAGGATGGGGTTAGTGTAATCAAAAGTCAGGTCACATGGCCTCCAAATCCCTTCCAAGATTCTGTTTCCCATGCTAGGAAGGACCTAAGCTTACTGAGAGACCTCCTTGGGTCATAATATCCTTGCAGCTTACCACCTTGCTGTTCTCAGCAATGTTCCCTACTGGCTAAGGTCAAACAATATCCCCGGCCCAATAGCCAAGCCTAAATTTTGCAACAATTTCTGTGTCCCTAGTTCTGCTCTCATCTGTTGGGGAGAAGCCCCATGACTTAGTTTGTGTTCAGGTCCCAACTCCCCTCTCTCCAGTCAGGTGAACCCAGATTGGGTCTTCATCCTCCATTTCCTGGAGCAAGGCAGGAGTAGCTTCCCCATAGGGTTGTAGTGGGGACTGAATAGGGTAGTAAGCGATAGTCCTAAAACAACGTATAGAGGGAGGGAGCTCTCACTTAACAATGTTGACCATCCAACTTCTATGATCTCTAGACTTCACCTGTGCTGGAGGAACCTTGGCACATCTTTGAGCTCACATGAAAGAAAAACCCCTTTATCACAAGATAAGTGACATCTTATTGGACCTGGTCCATTGGAAACTTTGATGAGCCTGTTACCCTTGCAGTCTCACACTAGATGGTGCTTTGTTTACAAGGTTATCCCACCATGACACTGACCTTGAAAGGGCAGGGCTGAGACTCATTAACTCCTGTACTACCTGTACTAAGCCCATAGTGAGTGTTCAATAAATGCTCACTAGATGGATGGATGGGTGGATGGATGGATGGATAGATGCTAACAGCAAACTCAGTGGAGGTAAGAAGCCCCACCTAGGTAACCACCATTCCAAGGTGGCTCCCTCAACACTGCAAGAGGGAAAAATGTCCCCACCCCCACCCAGACTAAGACCCCCTCTCCTAGGTGTCTCTGAAGATGGGAGAAGCTGATGGTAGTTTAGATTCATCACAACATCGCAAACCATTTATCAAACTCTTGGACAAGCCTCTCAGACCCTTTGCCAAGTACTTTTCTCCTTGGTTTTTAAACCCTTGAGAAATGTTATCTGAATGTTTCCAATTCATTTATGCTCAGCTCATCAAAATGCCATTTTATAGAAGCTATTAAAGCTCCAAAGATCTGGAAAGCTTTCCCCTTATATATTTATGTATGAAAACCAGACTGGGGTTCTCCTATTAAATAGAGAGCCCTGGGGTGCAGCCCTGGGGTGCACTGGCTCATGCTCAGCCACCTCCTTCCTCCATGAAAACCTGGGCAGGCTTAGAAGTGCACATATCCCAGGCCATATCAGGGCAGAAGGTTACTCTGGATACCATCCAGGCTACTCACCTCTGAAAACAAGAACTCTTGGACCATGGTAGGAAATTTGAGTCTCCCAAATGCAAATATTTTCAAAAAGAATCCCCCTGAGCTTTCTATAAGGTGCTATGGTGATATGGTTAAAACATTTGGCTGCTAACCAAAAGGTCAGAGGTTCAAACTCACCAGCTGCTCCGTGGAAGAAAGATGAGGCAGTCTGCTTCTGGAAAGATTTACAGCCTTGGAAACCCCCAAGGGGGGTCACTATGAATTGGAATCAACTAGATGGTAGTGAGTTTGGTTTTTGGTTTTCAGCTTTCTGTAAATTCATATAAAGAGTCTCCAAAGTTCTCCAGATCGGTGCTGATGAGAGGAAGGGAAGCATTTGGAGTCTAGAAGTTACCGAAGTCTCAGATTCCTCTTCCATTTATTCCTGATGCCATTTATAAGGTTTAAATCGTATACTGCTCCCCAAGTTGCCAGTGCCCTGAGGGTTCCAGAGTCTCCTTCAAGAAAAGCCAGGACGTATCTGGAAGAGGCTAGCCTTCTCACTGCCTCCTGCTCATTGCACAATGTAGCCTGGAGTCAGAAGCAGAAGGAACACTTACTATAAACTCTAATCACTCCTCGTGATTATATGGGCTGTTCACTACCACTATCATCCACTCCTCACATCATCAATCCTCCATATAGGGATAGAGAGGCCTTTCTCACCCTTACCTGCTTTTCCCCCTTCACTTCAATGAACCAGTTCAAACCTCTCCTTCTCTGGGGTACACCCAAGCCACTACAGCTCATTCTGATCTCCAGCCAATGACCCCACAGGTTTATTGCCCAGATTCCAGCTGTCACTAATCATGATACCTTGAATAGCGCCTATCCAGGTAATGTGGAGAAGCATAAAGACACTTCCCCAAGTCACAACAGGAGATAGTAGGTTTGGACCTTAGGTGGGTCACAGAACTACTTTTGCTAAATCCTAGATGAAAAATACTTGGAATTTAGTACAAACATAGCCTTACTTTTTTTTTTTTTTTAATTCTGCTTTGGGTGCAAATTTACAGAGCAGAATTTGTTTTACATTCAACAGTTCATGTATATTTGGTTTCACTCCCCAATTACCATCCCCAACCCTAATGAATTCTCCTCCTCTCCCTTCCCAGTGACCCACCCCCACCCCATACTTGTGCCCTTATTAGTTATGCACTCCTGCCTGTCCAGCTTTTCCTCCGTGTGAATGTTGTCCCTCTAGTGTTACATGGCCAATTGCTCCAAGGGGTGTATCTCCTTAGAGTAGGTGGGTGCATCACCCTGGGTTGGGTGTTCTGCAGGTAAATCTTATTACTACTGGGCTGAAAGCCAGACCTTGGGAGTGAGTTTTATCCCAGGCCCAAAGTGTATCCCAGGGCCATAGTCTTGAGAGTCCCACCAGACTCCATCCAACCAGTAATTCTGGTTGTTACTGTGTTTTTGAATTTTGTTCCACGTTTTTCCTTTCACTCTATCCAGGGTCTCCAGTTTTTATCCCTTTCCAACTGGCTGGCATTGGTAGCCAGGCACTATCTGGTTCTTCTGGTCTTGAGGTTCATCATATCCTAGGGCTGATTGTTTCCAAATACCTTTGGTTTTCTTCACTCGTCTTCACTTCAGATGAGAGGAGACCATTAGCTGCATCTTAGATGTCCGCTCAAAACCTTTTGAGAGCCCAGTCACTACTACCAAAGTAAGTTGTAGAAGTAGATTTTTACGTATTGTGTTGTGCCAATTGAGCCTGATGTCCCCTAATACTGTGGTCCTGAGTTCGCAGATCTGGTGGTTCTCTCTCCCATGGTGTCTGCTGTCTCTGAGGGATTGCTCCAAGTCTGTCTTCTGTTTCTTCTGTAATGATTGTGGTCATTTTGTATCACTAGCATCTGTGCAAGATTGTCCTCAGCTAAAACTTTCATTGGTCTAGAGTGTATTGCTATTCACTGACCCCCATCTGATCTTCTCAGTTGTGTATGTATTTATCTGTAGTCTGATGTTTGGTATTAGTGGTAATGCAGTATTCTGCATATATGGGTATTAGCCTCTGTCATCTATATCTTAAGTGAACAGTTTGGTGTCCTCCCTGAAGCTTTACGTTTTTCCATACTCTCTGAGACCTCCATTTCAAAAATAGAATAGTGGCTAGATAAGCTGTGGTAAGGCCATAGAAAGAAAGAGAACACAGCCACTAAAAGTGATGGTACAAAAGAGAATTTAACAGCATGGAAAACACTAGGCTGGATTAGATAAAAAGCACACAACAAATCATTCCCTCTGCACCTCAGGATCTGCATCTATAAAAGGAAGGCAATAATAACAACAGTCATCTCATAGAGTTGTTGTGACACTCAAATTTTATGACCTACTTATGACCTTAGAGAATGCCTAGATTGTAGTAAGCACTCATGGCATGTTACCAATAAGTTTGCTTTTTCAAAACCTCATCTATGAATGTGTACAAATTGTACATATATATAAAATACACTAGTGGCTGTCACTTCTGGACAAAGATGGAGTACACACACTTCTCCCTATTCCTCCTGCTAAGTATAGCCAAATTCATGAGCAGTATATAAAATACCTTTTTTCAACAACATAAACATCAACTATACACTTGGACTTTGCCAGATGGAATATCCAGGAATCAAATCAACTACTTCTGTGGAAAGAGATGATGGAGAAGCTCAATATCATCAGCCATAACGAGGCCAAGGGATGACTGTGCGACAGACCATCAATTGCTCATGCAAGCTTAAGTTGAAGCTGAAGAAAATTAAAACAAATCAATGAGAACCAAACTAAGACCTTCAATGTATCACACATGAATTTAAAGACCACCTGAAAAATAGATTAGATGTGTTGAGCACCAATAACCAAAGACCAGATGAGTTGTAAGATGACTTCATACATGAAGAAAGTAAAAGATCATTTAAAAAGATTGGAAAGAAAGGAAAGACCAAAATGGAATACAGAAAAGATTCTGAAACTTGCCCTTGAACAGAGAATAGCTAAAGCAAATGAAGAAATGATGACATAAGAGAACTGAACAGATTTCAAATGGCAGCTCAAGGAGACAATGCACTGCCGTTGAGTCAAATCCAACTCATAGTGACCCCTCCTTGGGTTTCTGAGGCAATATCACTACGGAAGTAGATTGCCCAACCTTCCTTCCGGGGAGTGGCTGGTGGGTTTGAACCACCAACCTTCTGGTTAGCAGTCAAATGCCTTAGACACTACACCACCAGAGCTTCCCCAAGGAGACAAGTAAAGTATTATAATGAAATGTGCAAAGACCTGGAGTTAAAAAATCAAAAGGGAAGAACATGCTCACCATTACTCAAGCTGAAAGAACTGAAGAAAATATTCAAGCCTAAGGTTACAATACCAAAAGATTCTATGGGCAAAATATTGAATGATGCAGGAAGGAAACATCAAAAGAAGATAGAAGGAATACACAGAATCACTGTACCAAAAAGAATTAGTTGACATTTATCCAGTGCAGGAAGTAGTATATGATCAAAAACCAATGGTATTGAGGACAGAAGTTCAAACTACACTGAAGGAACTGGCAAAAAACAAGGCTCCAGGAACCGATGGAATACCCATTGAGATATTTCAACAAATGGATGCAGGGTGGGAAAGGCTGACTTGTCTATGCCAAGAAATATGGCCAGGTACCTGGCCAACTGACTGGAAGAGGTAAATATTTGTCCCCACTCCAAAGAAAGGTGATTCAACAGAATGCAAAAATTATAGAATAATATAATTAATATCACATGCAAGTAAAATTTTGATACAAATAATTCAAAAATGGTTGCAGCAGTACTTTGGTAGGAAAGTGCCAGAAATGTAAGCTGAATTCAGAAGAGGATATGAAACAAAGGATATCACTGCTGATATCAGATGGATCTTGACTGAAAGTGAATAATACCAGAAAGATGTGTACCTGTGTTTTATTGATTATACAAAGGCATTCAACTATGTGGCTCATAACAAATTATGGATAACATTGCAAAAAATGGGAATTTCAGAACACTTAATTGTGCTCACGAGGAACCTGTACGTAGACCAACAGGCAGTTGTTCAAACAGAACAAAGGGATACTGCATAGTTTAAAATCAAGAAAAGGGTATGTCAGGGTTGTATCCTTTCCCCATACTTATTCAAGTTGTATGCTGAGCACCTAACAACAACAACAACATATATAATAGAAACATAGGACTCTGAAAGGTGGAGAGAAGAAGGTAGACCACATAGGGATCTTGGGACCTGATGAATGACACCGCAATGGTTTCCTTGAGTTTTCTTTTTTCCCCCTTAAACATCCTGGACTACCCAGTAATGCTCTCTCTAGCCACAGAACCAAAAAAAGAGCAGCCTAGCAAGATAGGCAATATTCTACCATGATCCGTAAGACCCAATTTCTATAAAAGAACATCATGTTTGGTAAAGTAGAGGGTTAATGGAAATAAAGGATCCCTCAATGAGGTGGACTGACACAATAGCTGCAACCATGGATTCAAATAAGCCAACAATTATAAAGATGGCACAGGACTAGGCAGAGTTTTATTCCATTACACTTAAGGTCACCATGAGTCAGAGTCAACCTAATAGCAATTAACAAACAAACAAAAAAAAGACAGATGTAGACAATAACCATCCTATCCCAGCAAAACACCACAGAAAAAAAAAAAAAAATGCAGTCTCACTCCAAGCCCCATTAGCAAAGGCCCACTAAGGAATCTAGATTTCCAACAGCCCTCCCCTACAATGGGAGGAGGGAGGAAGAACAAGTAAAGAGCCAGAACTTTATTCCTAACTGGCAACAACAAGATATCTCTTCCCTGAAGTGTCAGTGGAGGCTATAAGGGATATTGGACTTTTACCCTGAGACTCAGAAAGCCCCTCCACTTTCCACCAGTAGCAAAGGGTTAGAGGACACTTGTGGTGGTTAGGTTTGTGTGTCAACTTGGCTAGGCCTGGTTGAATGGCTGGGCAGCTGAATGTAGTATTCCCCATGATGAGACTGGTAATCAACTCCATGGTGGAATCTACTGGGAGCAGCTGAGTAGCTGCCTTTGGGTATGTGGTCTGCTTCCCATATATAAGAAACAGCTCTGGGAATGGTCTCTAGCTTATGGCATGCTTGAACCCTGCATGTAGCCATGTTGTTGTTCAGCAGCCTGCCATGTTCTGCCAACCTTGGGACTTTCAATGGACTAGAATTAATGGCCTGCCATGTGGTTTGGTAACATCAGGACTGTGCCATTTTATTTGTCGACCTTGGGTTGTTAGCCTCAGCAGCCAGCAGCTCCTGAGTGAAGAGATGCCTCTAGCTTCAGTGGGCTGGGAGCAAGAGGCACAGCTGAAGTCCAGGCCCCTAGAGTCTGGCACTTTGAACTCAGTAAAGCCTCCAAACTGTAAAAGAATAAACTCCTGTTTGTTACAGCCATCATATTTGTGGTATATTCTTGTCAGAGTCGTAATAGTTAACCAGAACAATATGGAATGAGAAGTCAACTTTCACCATCATCCAGCACTCACTAGGTCTCTACTCTCACAGTGTCAGTGAAGGCCACATGGGGGATAGTTACAAAATACCCTTCTCTCTCCCAGTCAGAGGCTGTAAATGAAGGCCTAATGGGAAGCTCCTGCACAACAGTAATGAGGCATTCCTATTGGGGTATCAAAGGAGGCCTAGTGGCAAGCTTGGAATCTTGACCCCTGCTTGCAGTAACAAGGTGGCATCTCACCTTCCTCCATGGGCACAGTGTCAGAGGAGGCCTACTGAAACAGAAAACTAAAATAAGATCCGGAGTCTCATAACATAATACACAAAATAGAGCCAGGATACAATGAAAAAATCTCCTATTAAACCAAGAACAAAGAAAATCTCAAGTTGAATGAAAACAAACAAGCAACGGACACAAAAAGTGAGGAGACACACACATGTTGGAATTATCTGGACTGAATTTTAAAGCAGCCATTCTAAACGCTTTAATGAACAAATACAAATGTACTTGAAACAAAGGAAAAAAAGTCTCAGCAAATAAATAGAATATATAAAGGAAAACCAAATATAAATTTTAGAATGGCAAAAATACAATCACTAAAATTAAAAACTCAATGGATAGGCTCAACAACAACAACAAAAATGATCAGAAGACTCCTGGTTACAGCAAGATGGACAAGCCCCAAACCCTAGACACAGAATAAACAAGCACAGGAAGACTCTGAAAAGTGGCAGAAAGAACGTATACTACCTAGAGATCTTGGGACTTGAGGAATGACATGGAGGTGAATTCCCTAATTTCATTAGGTTCTCTTTTGTATCCTGAACAAGGTGCTGCAAAAGCCTCAATGCAGAACTGCTCACAGGCACAGAGCAAAATGATAGGGGAAAGCATAGCCTAGCAGCAGAAAACCTTTACAGCAAAACCTGCCTGACTCTAGCCAAACAACAATAGAAAACACAAGTCCCCCCTCAGTGGTTTCAGCAGAGTCAAGCAGGGAATTGCTCTTCACCTAACTGACCCACCCTAAGGAATTGGTTATCACCATTCTTATTTCCCTGCCTGGTGCTGTAGGCAGGACCAAACAGGGAATTCATCTTCTATCCTCTGGCTGGCAGAACCTGGTGGTGATTTGATTCTCCTGCCAGGTGGGATTGGAGGGCCAACCAGGGAGCTGAACTTCCATCCTTCATATAGCCTAAGGCAACCACTTGAGAAACAAACTAAAATGATTTGAGGAGGAGAGTTTTTTACAGTTGGGGATGGTAATTGGGGTTGTGAAATCAGATGTGTATAAACTGTCCAAGAGGGGGAAAAATAACTAGCAACAAAAGAAACACTATACAAAGTGACATATTCAAAAAACCTTATATATAAATCAAGATGGAATTCTAAAAATGTAATTCATAGGAAGACAAAAAAATATATACATAGGAATGAGAAATAGAAAAAACAGACTTAATTCACGCATATTAACAATTACTTTAAATGTAAGTGTTCCAATGTAAATATTCCAATTAAAATACAGAGATGGGCAGAGTAGATAAAAACAAAATAAAACATTAGCCAACAATACATTGTCTACAAAAACGTACTTCAAATGCAACGACATTAATTGAAAGCAAAAGAATAGAAAAAGATAAACCATGCAAACATTAATCAAAAAAAGCATAAATGGTTATATTGATAATCAATAAAGTAGTCTTCAGAGCAAAGAAAATTAGTAAAGATAAAGAGGGATAATTGCATAATAATTAAAAGAATCAATCCAACAAGAAGAAATAACAATCCTACACGAGTACACAGCAAACAACAGAGACACAAAATATATGAAATAAAAACTGGAAGAAGGAATAGACAAATCTACAATTATAGCTAAAGACCTCAACATTCTCCTCTGAAAATCTGAAAGAAAAACTAGATAGAAAGTTAACAAGGACATACAATTCAAAAAGACTACAAATGAAAAGGATCGAATCAACATTTATAAAACATTCGACCCAACAATAACAGAACACACATTGTTTTCAAATGCTAAAGAACATTTCCCAAGATAGACCATATTCTGACCCATAAGGCAAGCTTGAACAAATTAAAGAGAATTTAAATCATGCAGAGTATGTTATCTCACCGCACTGGAATCCAACTAGAAATCAGTAACAGAAAGATAACAGGAAAATCTTCACACACACACACAAAAGGAAACTAAACAGCAAACTTCTAAATAATTCATGGGTCAAAGAGGAAGTAAGTCTATGGGAAATCAAAAAGTACATTGAACTGAATGATAATGAAAATACAACATGTCAGCCATAACTGTGAGATGCAGCTAAAACAGTGTTGAGTGTAGAAGTTATTGTACTGAAAGCTTACATTAGAAAAGAAAAAAAAACAGTCCCAAAGCAAGTATCCAAGCTCTCATCTTAAGAAACTAAAAAGAGACAAATAAAACAAAAGTAAGAAAACAGGAGGAAATAATAAAGATAAAAGCAGAAGTCAATATAACTGAAAATAGAAAAATAAGAGAAAATTAACGAAACACAAAACTGGTTCTTTGAAAAAAGATCAATAAAATCAACAAACCTCTAATAAGACTGACAAAGATAAAAAAAAGAGAGAAAAGACACAAAACAAGCAACATCAGGAATAATAATACAAATATGCAAATATCAGACAGATAATAAAGAAATATTATTAACTCTACACACATAAATTTGACTATTTAGATAAAATGGTCAAATTCCTCATAAAGCAATTTTAAAAAAACCCGAAAAAACCTCATTACTGCCAAGTCAATTCCAACTCACAGTGACAGTTTAGGACAAAGTACAACTGCCTCATAGAGTTTTTCCAAGGCTGTAAATCTTTACAAAAGCAGACTGCCACATCATTTTCCTGTGGAGCAGCTGGTGGGTTCAAACCGCTGACTTTTCAGTTGCAGTAAAGCACTTAATCATTGTATCACCAGGGCTCCTTTCATAAAGAACTGAAACCAAAAACCAAACCATCTATGGCTATCAAGTCGAGTCTTCCTCACAGAACCCTATAAGACAGAGTAGAACAACACTATAGAGTTTCCAAGGGTATAAATCTTTGTGGAAGCAGACTGCCTCATGTTTATCCCATAGAGTGGCTGGTAGGTTCAAACTCCTGAACTTTCGGTTAGTAGTCAAATGCTTTAATCCCTGCTCACCAGAGTTCCTTTCATAAGACACTCCAAAATCCAAAACCAAACTCACTGCCATCGAGTCAATTCCAACTCATAGTGACCCCCATTGGGTTTCCAATGCAGCAAATCTTTACAGAAGCAGACTGCTTCGTCTTTCTTGTGTGTAGCAACTGGTGGGTTTGAACCTCCAACCTTTTGGTTAGCAGCCAAATGCCTTAACCAGTATACCACCAGAGCTCCTTATAAGGCACTCACTCACTGCCGTCTAGTCGCTTCCGACTCATAGCAACCCCTCCTTGAGTTTCCGAGACGATATCTCTACGAAAGTAGATTGCTCAGTCTTCTTTCTGAGTAATAAGGCACTAACTACCATAAATTACTCAATATGAAATAGATATAGTGTGAGTAGCCCTGTAACCATTAAAGAAGTTGGATTCCCAATTTAAATGCTCCCGGAAAAGAAATCCTCAAGCCTAGATGATTGCATTGGAAAATTCTGACAAACGTTTAAAAAGAATTCATACCAATTCTACACAGTCTTGTCCAGAAAATGTAAGAGCTTCTCAACTGATTTTATCAAAACAGTATTACCTAGATACCAAAACTTGACAAAGGTACCACAAAAAAAGAAAACTATAGACCAACATCTATCCTGAATATAGATGTAAAAATCACTAACAAAATATTAGTAAACAGAATTCAGAAGTATAATAAAAATAATTAAACAATGTGACCAAGTGGTGTTTGTTCCAGGAATGTAAGTTCGGATCTTATTTGAAAATTAATCAACGTAATCTACCAAATCAACAAGACAAAGGGATAAAAATAACATAATTATATACATTAATGCAGAAAAAGTATTTGATGAAAATTGAACACCCATTCACAAAACTGTCAGAAAACTAGGCATAGAGGAGGATCCAAGATGGTGGAGTAGGCAGATAAACTATCCAGCCCTTCTACAAAACTCCAGAAAACAGTGGAACCTCTACAGATGACAATCCTGGTACCCAGAGCTTCAAAGGAAAAAATAAATAAGTAGATCAAATACCAATGAGAGGAAGAGACTGAATGAAAACAATGAACAAGGAGCAGTAAACTGCCAACCAGCATAGCATGGCCATTTTGAATTATTGCCACCAATGCTCCAATTGGAGTAGGAACTAGATAACCGGCTCCACTTGCCCATGACTGCACCAGCACCCACATGGGTGACCAGAAAGTTATGACGTCCCCACTTACCTTGCATAACCTTCCAGTGACCAGAGGTGCATACCCTCCACCACCACAAACTCACACCCACCCAGTGGCTAGTCACACTACCCTCACTCTCAGTGTTGTGCCACTTTTTTCTTCTCTCTCTCTTTTTTCATCATTCTGCTTAGTTCATCCCTCTTCCCCCCATCTTTCCTTTTTTTTCCTGTCCTTTTTTCTCCCTCCTCTTCCCTTCCCCTTTGCTTTTTTTTTTTTTTTTTAGATACTATCTTCTTCTTCTTAGTGCCCTATCCCCAGATATTGCAGGTTTTTTTTTTTTTAGATACCAAGAGCAGAGGCCCTTCACCCCACTGAGCATGTGATTGGCGGTGCTTGCCCCATCCCTCCTGGTCTCCTAGTTGAAGACGTAGTCCCACAGAGCAAGCCCTGCATCATACAGCCATGTATCATGGCTGGCCCTTTGGCCAGTACTGTGCTGCTTTTTATCTTCCTTTTTTTCTTTCTTCCTTCTTACTCCTTCCCACTTCTTGTTTTCTTCTTCCTTCTTTTCTTTTATTCTTCCTCTTCATCCCACCCTCTTTATTTTTTGATCCTGTGATGCAGGTGTGCTCCCCCAACCATAGTCAGAAGTGCCAAACCAACCAACTGCAGAGAATGGTATGCACTCCCCTGAAGTGAGCTTAGCATTCCTGCTGCAGCTGTGTTTGGTCACAAACACTTGCACCAATTTTTTTTCCTCATTTTTCTTTTTCTTTTTTTCCTTCCTTCTCAGTTCTTCCCTCTTCCCCTTGGTTGTTTTTTCTTCCTCTTCTGACCACCTGCTTTTTTTCTTCTTCTTCTTCTTCTTCTCTTTTTTGATCTGGCTAAATGAGTGTGGCACACATTGGCACTCGTGCATTCAGTAGCATTGTCTTGATCCTCTGTATTCCTCTGTGCTCATTCCCAGGGAGCAAATGCCACATTTCTGCCCCAGCTATGTTTGGCAGTTAGCACTTGCATAAATATTGTGCTGCATTTGGTTTTTGTTTGTTCATTTTTCTTCTTTTCTATTTTCTTCTTATTCTATTTCCTTTCTTCTTAGGTCTCCCTTCTTCCTGCCCTTTCTTTTTGTTTTATTTTCCTTTATTTCTCCTCTTACCTTTCTTTATATTTATATATATATCTTCCCCCAGTAGTTGGGAACCAGTTACCCTACCCACCAATACCCTCTACACCTGCCACCCCACCCACTGGGAAAATGCCACCACCACCCACTCCAGCACCACTGAATTGACAACAGACAGCAGCCAACACTTACCTAGCCTATCTTCAGCTGCTCTGCACAATAAGTGATTAGAAACTCATATCCATACTCCCACTTACTACCAAATCCACCCAGAAAGAGGTGGTAAGCATCCCATTGTTGGCCAAAATAATGACCAGAGTAACATGCTTGTCTTGTTGCTCATATATATTAAAACAACACATGAAAAAAATCAGGGTGAAACAAACCAACATAAAATCAACAAGTTAATATAATAACACTATGATGTCTCAGAGACAACCAAAACCAAAAAACAAACTCACTGCCATTGAATCGGATCCAACTCATAGCAACAGAAAACTTAAATTCACACACACACAAACAGAACAGGAAGTTTCAAACAAGTGATCAAAACACAGAGCTAGTAAATCTTCTAGTGGAAGAAATGCTATGGGAACTATCTGATAAAAAGTCCAAAAGAATTATGTTTAGGTGTCTTCAACAGATTGAGAGAAAATGTGAGGAAACCACAGACAAAATCAAGGAAAGCACACACAAAACTCCAAAAGAATTCATAAAAATAATACAAGAACAAATTGACAAAACAAATGAAAAATTAAAAACCATACAAAACAGCAAATAGAAATCCAGAAGATTAGTACTAAAATTTCAGAAATATATAACACATTGGAAGGACAAAGGAGTAAAATTGAATTAATAGAAGATAGAATTAGCAAGATAGAAGACTCAGCCAAATGCAGGATCCAGATGTGCCAAAAAGCTCAAGACCTTTCTCAAAGCTTCTCCTTATATACTGAAAGCAGGCCACACCAAGAAAACAACTACTTAGCTGCTCACAGCAGGTTCCATCATGGAAGTGTTACAATCTCATAATGGGAAATAACTATATCCAGCTGCCCAGCCACTCAAAACCATAGCCCAGACATGTAAAATCTAAAACTATAAAGATCAAGAAAAAATAGGGACAACTTGTGTTGTTGTTAGGTGCTGTTGAGTTGGTTCTGACTCATAGTGACCTTATGTACAACAGAACAAAATACTGCCCGATCCTGTGCTATTCTCACAATTGTTTCTTCGCATAAGGCCACTGTTGCAGCCACTATGTCAATCTCTCTTATTGAGGGTCTTTCTCTTTTTCATTGACCGTCTACTTTACCAAGCATGATATCTTTCTCCAGGGACTGGTCCCTTCTGACAATATGATCAAAGTACAAAAGGTGAAATCTCACCATCCTTGCTTCTAAGAAGAATTCTGTTTACACTTCTTCCAAGACATATTTGTTTGTTTTTCTGGCAATCCATGGCATATTCAATATTCTTCTACAACACCATAATTCAAATGCATGAATTCTTCTTCAGTCTTCCTTACTCATTGTCCAGCTTTCACATACATATGAGGCTACTGAAAATACCATGGTTTGGATCAGGTGCACTTTAGTCCTCAAAGTGGCATCTTTGCTCTTTAAAACTTTCAAGAGGTCTTTTGCAGCAGATTTGCCCAATGCCGTATGTTGTTTGATTTCTTGACTGTTATTTCTATAGGCATTGATTGTGGACCCAAGTAAAATGAAATCCTTGACAACTTTAATGTTTTCTCCATTTATCATGATGTTGCTTATTGGTCCAGTCGTGAAGGTTTTTGTTTTCTTTTCACTGAGGTGTAATCCATACTGAAGTATTTGATCTTCATCAGTAAGTACTGTAAGTCCTCTTCACTTTCAGCAAGTAAGGTTGTATCATCTGTATATCTCAGGTTGTTAATTAGTCTTCCTCCAATCCCAATGCCACACTCTTCTTCATATAGCTCAGTGTGGTAGTTAAGTTTTTGTGTCAATTTGGCTGCCCTTGGTTGAATGGCTGTGCAGCTGGATGTACTATTCCCCATGATGAGACTGTTAATCACCTCCATGGTGGAATCTACTGTGAACAGCTGAGTAGCTGCCTTAGGGATATAGTCTGCTTCCTGTATATAAGGAGAAGCCTTGGGGAATGGTCTCTAGTACATGGCATGCTTAGACCCTGCATGTAGCCATGTCATTTTTCAGCAGCCTGCCATGCTCTGCTGGTCTTGGGACTTACAATGGACTTGAATTAATGGTCTGCTGTGTGATTTGGTAACGTTGGGACTGTGCCATTTTATTTGTCGACCTTGGGCTTGTTAGCCTCAGCAGCCAGTAGCTGTCTGAATGAAGAGATGCCTCCAGCTTCAGTGGGCCGGGACCAAGAGGCAGAGCTGAAGCCCAAGGTCAAGGGGCTTTTACAAAGCTCCTAGAGCCTGGCACTTTGAACTTGGACTTAAAGCCTCCAAACTGTGAGAGAACAAACTCCTCTTTGTTAAGGCCGTCCCATTTGTGGTATTTCTGTTAGAGCGGTACTAGGTAACCAGAACACTCAGCTTCTTGAATTATTTGCTCAGCATACAGATTGAATAAGGGGAAAAATTATAGACCTTGATAAATATAAAGCACAGGAGAAACCTTAGGGCACTAATAACCAAAAACAAACAAAACTCACTGTCATTGAGTCCATTCTGACTCATAGCAACCCCCACTGGGTTTCCAAGGCTGTGAATCTTTATGGAAGCAGACTGCCTCATCTTTCCCCCATGGGGCAGCTGGTGAGTTCAAGCCATCAACCTTTTGGTTAGCAGCCAAATGCCTTAATCACTACACCACCAGAGCTCCTTTAGGGCCTTAGTACATGGCATAAATGCACCATCAAATATAAATAAAAATGCACAAAACTCAGCAGGAAGGTTGAGCAATCTACTTTTGTGTGTGTGTGTGTGTGTGTGTGTGTGTGATTTGGGTGAAAATTTACAGGGCAAATTCACTTTCCATACAGCAGTTCATATACACTTTGTCTCATGACATTGACCACAATTTACCACAATGCACAGCTCCCCTCCTGACAGTTACCTCTTCCCTGTGTCCATTCCTCCATGCACTACTGCCCCCTGAGCTGTATCCCTCTGTATAAGCATGGGCAATCTACTTCTGTAGTGATACCACCTCAGAAATCCAAGGAGGGGTCGCTATGAGTTAGACCCAACTCGATGGCAATGAGTTTGGTTTTTTGGTTTTTGTTTTTTTCCAATCAAAAGATTTTGCCAAAAGAGTGAAAAGAGAACCTACATACAGGAAAAAATATTTTTGGCACTGCCAAATGGTTGCTATGTTGAAACTACAAAACGCTGTTGTTTGTTGTTGTTATGTGTGATCAAGTCAGATCTGACTCATAGCAACCCCTCCTTGGGTTTCCCAGGCAATATTACTATGGAAGTAGATTGCCGCATCTTCCTTCCGAGGAGTGGCTGGTGGGTTTGAACCTCCAGCCTTCTGGTTAGCATTCAAGTGCTTTAGGCACTATGCTACAAAACGCTAGTAAAGAAAATTCTAAATGTGATGAGATATATATAGCATCTTCATAGATTAAAATACTTAGGATAGTAACTATGCCAATTCTTCCCAAATGGATGTAAATGTTTAAAATAATTCTTATCAAAATCCCAGCAATATATTTGAAGACATAAAGAATCTATTTTAAAATATATCTGGAAATACAAGTGAACTAGAAATAACTAACAATTTTTAAAAAGAATAAAGTGAGAGAAATAAATCTGCGTGATTTTTTATATACAACCAAAATCAATCCCATTGCAGATGAGTCATAGCACCCCTTTAGGACAGTATAGAAACTGCCCTAAAGGGTTTCCAAGCTGCACCACCCAGGGCCCTCTTAACTTTTTATAAAGCTACAGTAAATCAAGACTGTGTGGTATTGGACACAGAACCACAAAACAGAAAGAAGAACTCAAAATTGGCCCCATACAAGAGTTAACATATTTTTCACAAAGATGATGTTTTGTAAATGAATAAGTAGTCTGTGACAACAGCCATGAGTATGCTCAGGCTTCAGTAGAGGCTTGCCTCCAGTGTCCTCTGCTGTGGCAAGAAGAAGGTCTCATTGGACCCCAGTGAGTTCAATGAAATTGCCAATGCCAACTTCTGCCAGCAAATCCAGAAACTGATCAAAGATGGTCTGATCATCCACAAGCTTGTGACCATTCATTCTTGAGCTTGATGCCTGAAAATTACCTTAGCCAACTGGAAGAGCAGGTATATGATCATAGATAAGTGAAAAGTTACTGCTAATGGTCAAATAGGAGCTCTGGTAGCATAGTGCCTAAGGCACTTGACTGCTAACCAGAAGGCTGGCGGTT
>NW_006921604.1:3092538-3099223 GCF_000298275.1 Orycteropus afer afer | reverse complement strand
AAGAAGCTCTTGGCTGACCAAGTGAGGTCTGCAGGTCTAAGACTAGGGAATCACGTAAGTGCCATGAGGAATGGCTCCTGGACAAGACTCTGTCCAAGGAGAACTAGATCAGGAAATAAAGCTTCCCCTCTCTTGTCTATAATAGTGGCTTTGACAGTTATATAGATCAATCATTCAATAAAAAGAGTCTTTATCTGCCTGACTCTCCAAAAACAAATAAATAAACAAACAATTTTTAAAAAACGCACAAAAGAAATTCAATGAAAGAACAATCTTTTTGACAAATAATGCAGGATAATTGAGTACCCAAAGGCAAGGAAGTAAAAATGAAAAATAAAAAAGAACTTTGACCTATATATCGTATCTTGCTTATACAAAAATAAAAAAAATAACTCAAAACAGACCATAAATTTTAAAGTAAAATATAAATCATAAATCATTTAGAAGAAAACACAGGAAAATCTACCGAGAGTATGGTAAAGAGTACTTAGATTTGACATCAAAAACGTGTTCCACAAAAGAAAAAAACTAAAAAATTGAAATCCATAAAAATTTAAAACTTTCTCTCTGTGAAAGACTGTAAAGAGATTGAAAAGACAAGCTACAACCTGTATCAGTTTTCTATTATTCTCCTAAAAAATACCCACAACATTAGCAGTTTAAAACAGTACCCATATGTTATTTCACTGTTTGGTAGATCAGAATTCCAATGTGCTTGACTGATTTCCCTGCTCCATGTCTCCCACGGAGGCTCTGGGAATTAACTCACTTCCCAAGCCCTTTCTGGTTGTTGACAGAATTCAGTTCCAAGCAGTTGCAGGACTGAATTCCCATTCATTGCTGGCTGTTGGCCTGTTAGCTTCTAGATACTTCCTGCGTTGCTTGGCTTATAGCCTCCTCCCTCACCTTTCAAAGTCAGTAATTGGCAGATCTACCACTCATCTGTCAGTCTGTCATACTGTGGTGGTTTGCATATAGCTGTGAGGCTGGAGGCTATGCCACCAGTATTTCAAATACTAGCAGGGTCACCAGTGATGGACAGGTTTTAGTGGAGCTTCCAGACTAATACAGACTGGAAAGAAGGATGAGGCCATCCACTTCTGAAAAAAAAAACAAAAAACTGGCCACTGAAAATCTTACGAATAGCAGTGAAACTTTGTCTGATATAGTGGAAAAGATGAGCCTATTAAGCTGGAAGGCACTCAACACATAATTGGAGAAGAGGTGCCTCCTCAAAGTAGCACCTTAATGACACAGATAGAGTAAAAGATTTCAGGACCTTCATTTGCTGATGGGGCATGACTCAAAATGGGAAGAATCAACTGCAAACATTCATTAATAATTGGAATGTGGAATGTATGAAGTATGAATCCAGGAAAATTGGAAGTTGTCAAAAATGAAATGGAACACAGAAAGATAGATATCTAGGCATTAATGAGCTGAAATGGACTGGTATTAGCCATTTTAAATCAGACAATCATATGGCCTACTATGCCAGGAATGACAAATTGAAGAGCAATGGTGTCACATTGTCAAAAAGAACATTTCAAGATCTATCCTGAAGTACAATGTTTTACTTGAGTTTTATTTACTATGCAAAGGCATTCAACTCAACTGTGTGGATCATAACAAATTATGGATAACATTGTGAAGAATGGGGATTCCAGAATACTTAAATGTGCTCATGAGGAGCCTGTACATAGAACAAGGGGCTCCTGCATGGTTTAAAATTAAGGAAGGGTGTGCATCAGAGTTGTATCCTTTCACCATACAAATTTAATCTGTAAACTGAGAAAATAATCTGAGAGCCTGGAATATATGAAGAAGAACATGGAATTAGAATTGGAAGGAGAGTCATTAACAACCTGCGATATGCAGATGACACAACCTTGCTTGCTGAAAGTGAAGATGACTTGAAGCATTTGCTGATGAAGATCAAAGACTACGGTGTTCATAATGGATTACACCCCAACATAAAGACAACAAATATCCTCATAACTGGACCAACAAGCAACATCACAAAAAATGGAGAAAAGATTGAAGTTGTCAGAGATTTCATTTACTTTGGCCCACAATCAACACCCACGGAAGCAGCAGTCAAGAAATCTGACATCATATTGCACTGGGCAAATCTGCTGCAAAAGACATCTCTCTTGTTAAAGAGTAAAGATGTCACTTTGAAGACTAAGGTGCACCTAACCCAAGCCATGGTACTTTCAATTGCCTCATATGCATGTGAAAGCTGGACAATGAATACAGAAGACCAAAGAAGAGTTGATGCCTTTGAATTGTGGTGTTTGCATAGAATACTGAAAATTCCATGGACTGCCAAAAGAACTAATAAAGAAGTGCAGCCAGAACGCTCCTTAGAAGTAAGAATGGTCAGACTTCATCTCACCTACTGTGATCATGTTGTCAGAAGGAACCAGTATGAGTCGGAGCTGACTCAACACACTTAACAACAACAATTGGCGGATTCAGTTCTCATACTTCGAATCACCTCGATTTCTCTTTCTGCCTCATCACTCCTGCTTTCCTCTTCTGCTCCATCTTCCTCTCTCACTCTTCTACTTTCTCTTCTGCTTTTAAGGACTCCTGTGATTATATTAGATACACACAGATAAGCCAAGAAAATTTCTCTATTTTAATGTTAGCTGATTATTAACCTTAATTGCATCTGCAAAGTTCCTTCACATAGTACCTAGCTTAGTGTTTGATTGTGTAATCAGGTCACTCATCTTAGGACCCAGCAATTGAACTCCTGGACATTTATCCCAGATAAAGTGAAACTTATGTCAACATAACATAAAGACCTTTACAAAAACATTCATTATATCTTTATTTGTAAGAGCCAAAAGCTGGAAACAATCAAATGTATTTCAAGGGGTAAACAGTTAAACAAACTGTGTTGTATCCATACCATGGAATACTACTTAGCAATACAAAGGAATGAACTATTGATACACAAAGCAATGTGGATGGTTCTCAAGGGAATTATATTGAATAATAATAATAATAATAAAATCTCTAAAGGTCATTGTCTTAGGCTGAGTTTTTCAGAGAAAAAAGAGATTGATTTATCACAAAGCAATGATTCATGCAGATGTAGAGGCTGGCAAGTCCCAAGTCCTTGGGTCAAGCTGGAGGCTTCTCCTAACTCACATAGCTGCAGGGGCTGATGAACCCAAGATCAGCTAGTAAAATGAAAAGTTGTTGGTTCAGAGGCTCCAAAGGCAATGATCCCAAGATTAGTAGGCAATATGGCAAGCCACTGGTTCAAGTCCAGATGATGATGAGCCAGATGCAAGATCCTGAGCAAAAAGCAAGAATTTTCCCAGAGCTTTTCTATATATACTGGAAGCAAGCCACACCCTAAAGGAAATTGACTTCTCATAGCAGATCTCATCATGGAGGTGATCTTATATCAGAATATCAGATCTCATCATAAGGAATAAGTACATCATAACTGCTAAACCAGAGAATCATGGCTCAGCCAAGTTGACCCACAACATTAACTATTACAGTCACATACTATATGATTCCATTTTCATATCATTCTCAAAATAACAAAATATAAACATGGAAAACAGATTATTGGTTGTCAGGGGTTAGGGATAGTGGAAAGAAAGAATAGGTATAACTATAAAGAGGGAGATCACTGAGGTGATGGAATCATTGAGTTAACAATTTGAGTTTGTGGTTTCACAAATCTACACACATGAAAAAATGGCATAGAACTATACACATAATCCCTGATTTATGACAGGGTTCCATTCCAATGACTCCATTGTAAGTTGGTTCTGACATAAGTAGAACCTCATTTTTCTTTGTTTTTAGTTTTCATTATTATTGCTTTTAGTTATCACTACCTCTATAAATCCAACTTTTATTTGTCTTTGGGGATTGGACATATTACATATAAACTTACAGATTTATTTTAATACCCGCAAATGTACATTTAAAAAATAGACAAATCAAAAAAATGTACTCCAACAATGAAGAAGAATTGGATGACACTGACATTTTGTTAGGTGTGCTAATTACTCCAGTAGTAAAGAGTTGTCTGTGTGGTCCTTTTCTTTTTTATTCATATATTTTAGGGTAACATGTGACCACTTCCCAAAGCTTCCTATCAATTTTAGCAAAGCAATCAGCATTTGGGGCCATGTTTTCAAGCAGCTGAAGCCTCTGATTTTGTTTCAAAAACAGCAACATTTTGAACAGTAAATCATAAAATTGAGTATCTTAGATGTGAGTGAACATCTGAGAATGATAACATCAGCAAATAACATGCTGCAACACTGTATGTAGTACATGTTACTAATGATAAGATGCACAAAAACAAAAACCAGACAGTGGTAAGTGTAGTTCATCATAACTTGAATATGTAGTAAGTGGGGACTACCTGTAAATACATATTATACCACTGTCAGTTTCCTGATTTTGATATTGCACTAACAGGTAACCATAGGAGGAAACTGAACAGAGGTTTATTTCTCTATACAATCTTTGCAACTTCTTATAAATCTATAGTCATTACAAAATTTTTAATTAAAAATGTTTTTATAGCAAAAAGTTGATATTCAAAATTTCAACAATAAGCATGTATTTCTCCCGCAATAATACAAGTTTTTTTTCTTTTAATAAAAATGCCTAAAACTTTTCCCTCAGAAGAAACTTAGATAAGCACCAATTAATAATACATGATGCCTATTAATAACTGTAAGGCTCCTTGGGAGAAAACCCTGGTGATCTACTTCAAAAAGGTCACAGCCATTAAAACCCCTATGGAGCACAGTTCTACTCTGGTGCACATGGGGTTTCCATAAGTCAGGTCAGCTCACTGGCTACTGGTTTGGTCTTTTATTAATAATGGCTGGAGGAAGCAGGAAAGATGTTGCAGTGGTTTCTTGGTTCTCAGACAGAAGGCATCTCCGTATCTGCTTCGGAGGCATCACCATCTCTTTCCTGTCAGTCCCTAAAGTAAAGTTTGAAGCCCTTGTCTCCCTCATTCTCTCTTTAAGAATTAAAGGCAGGTGGCAACAGGCAAATGGCACAGAAAAAGCAGTCACTTTGGAACCAGAATTTGTTCTTTCCCATGTCCTCATCTGGCACTTGACTGCTAACCAGAAGGCTGGCAGTTCAAACCCACCAGCCACTCCTCGGAAAGAAGGTTGGGCAATCTACTTCTGTAGTGATACTGCCTTAGAAACCCAAGGAGGGGTAGCTATGAGTCAGGTCCGATTAGACAGCACATAACAACAACAACAAACATCTGCTTAAGACAAATCAATTTCCTTTCTCTCATTTCTGTCTAACCCAGCAGCTATAAATAAATAAAGACCATTGTTTGCAAAGGCCACACAAATCCTCATTAACAGATACCATTCAGGTAAGCATCCTAATCCCAAAGTTATTTACAACTATTAAACATGGCAATGAAAAAAAACTATATTCGCAATGTGTTTTTGAAGCCACACAGATTCATTCAAGCTAACCCCCTGGTTATTACTAAGGTGCATTCAAATTGTCTTTCAAATAGTATTATAAAATATGAACAGGGATGTCTAAAACAACTGCCAAACAAGAGGTCACCAGTCGACAGTCCTGGAACTGAAGGGGCCCAAGACAGGTTTGGGATGACATGACTAGGGCTGGCTCATGGGAAATTTGTCCAAAATGATGACCTTTGGGTGTCCTTCCAATCCTTTTGCCACCTACTCACCGCCTTCTTGCCTTTCCTGATTCTCCTCCCCATCTAAATATATCAGGCCTTTAACTGATCTTTGAGGGCTCTGCGCCTCCTGTTGGAGCTCCCTCCCCATCTCCCCATCTCCCCATCTGCGGGAATGAGTAAGCAAGATTTGGGTGGCTCTGCTTCCTGCCTGTGGTGGTCAGAGCTGACTCACCAGGCAAGCCTGGGCATACAGTTTGAAGAACTGATGCAATTCACTTAACATTAGATCATATTTCCCTATGTCATGAAATATTCTTGGAAAACATGATTTTTTAATGGCTGCAAACATTGCAAGGGCCATGTGCTTACTTGACATTGGCTTTTGAGCTGGCAGACCTCAGTGTCCTCCCCGGTCCCTGATCCTACCAGTGGAGAACGTACACCCACATGTGGCCATTTGCTGGCATTCCATGTTGTTCACTGGATCCTGGGCAAGGCTACTGCTTTGCATCCATATATCTGAATATCAAAGCATGATAACCACATAGGAAAAAAAAAAAAGCCCTGCAATTAAAGTTTTTATGACCCTGACACTTTGAGCTGAAGCCTTTAGCCCAATTTTACATGCCTCTGGGATATTTCAGTTTGGTTCAGCTAAGGGAGGAACAAATTAACTTTCCTAAAAGAACAAAGTGATAGATATCCAGCATGCAGGCACAAGAAACCAATATTAAATGACCTGTGAATAACAGCAATTTAAAAATAATTATGTTCACCATACAGAAGATTCACTTAATAACTATTGTTGTTGCTGTTTTTAGGTGCTGGGAAGTCAGCTCTAACTCATAGGCACCCTATGTACAACAGAATGAAACAATGCCCTGTCCTGCGCCAGCCTCACAATCCTTGCTATATCTGAGTTCATCATTGCAGCCACTGTGTCAATCTATCTTGTTGAGGGTCTTCCCCTTTTTCACTGACCCTCCACTTTACCAAGCATGATATCTT
>NW_006921604.1:3089814-3092168 GCF_000298275.1 Orycteropus afer afer | reverse complement strand
GCACATAACAACAACAACAACAGTCTTCAAAGAGACAGCTTTGCTCTTCAACACTTTAACTAGATGCCCAAAACAACCACTAAAGTGTTTATAATATCAAGTATTTAAAATAAGGCAGTTTTCTACTCATTTGATTAGATACTGTAACATTTAAAATATGATTTTTTCTAAAAATTCCTCAATTGTTAGGAACTTGAACTGGGAAGGGTGGGAATAGACTTTTTTAAAATCCTTAGGCCCTTGATCAAACAGAAAATTTCACACATTGCATTTTCAGATATGCCTAAAGAAGAAGGAAAGTATTACTCAGCCTTCAGCTGATGCTGGGAGGATGTGCACTGAGCTCACTGGTTTTCTTTCCTTCTCCTGAAGGATGGAAAGAATCCCAGAAGGCAGGTTGGGCCAGGCTTCTCTCTCCTAGCACATAAACTGCTTTGCACAAAATGAGAACTCAGTTCTGGTGGGGCTTTGACTAAGGAGGAAGGAATGGTTTGGTCATTCAACATGACGGAAGAGGAAAGGGAGTACACTACCCATCATTAGAAGGAGAGGGGACAATGGAAATTATGCAGCAAAGCACTACCCAGACACCCATTTCCTTGGAAAACAGAGGAGGAGGGGAAACCTTCTCCTGGTCTTTTCTTCTGGGTACCCAATCTCTCTGTGCTTTGTGTTCAAGACTGACTTTAAGACGGAAAGATCAGGCTAGGCAGGCAATAAGCATGTTGGAGTGATTATGTTCTTGGAGCTACTGCCAGATGGAGAAAAGAAAACCAGAGACTGGGTTTTCAAATTAAAAAATAAACCTTTCTTTCCCATTGGCAGTTCTGAGGGCCACTGACACTTCGTTTCTGCAGAGGTATATGTATGGAAAACAGCAGCTATGGCAAGAACTGAAATTTCACTCCTGTCCAAACATTTGACACTCATCTTTTAGATAACTTTACCATAATTATGGATAACATTGCAAAGAATGGGAATTCCACAACACTTAATTGTACTCATGTGGAACCTATGTACAGATCACAAGGCAGCCACTCAAACAAAACAAGAGGATACTACATGGTTTAAAATCAGAAAAGGTGTGTGTCAGGATTGTATCCTTTCACCATACTTATCCGATCTTTATGCTGAGCAAATCATCTGAGAAACGGGACTATATGAAGAAGAAAATGGAATCAGGATTGGAAGAAGACTCATTAACAACCTGCAATATGCAGATGATACAACCTGGCTAGATAAAAGCAAAGAAGACTTGAAGCACTTGCTTTGATGAAGATCAAAGACTACAGCCTTCAGTATGGATTACACTTCAACATAAAAGGGGAAAAAAAAATCCTCACAACTACACCAATAAGCAACATCATGATAAATAGAGAAAAGATTAAAGTTGTCAAAGTTTTCATTTTCTTGGATCCACGATCAATGTCCATGGAAGCAACAGTCAAGAAATGTAACGACATATTGCATTGGGTAAATCTGCTGCAAAAGATCTCTTTAAAAAGTGTTAAAAAGCAAAGATGTGACTTGGAAGACTAAATAAAGAGTGCCTGACCCAAGCCATGGTATTTTCAATAGCTCCATACGCATGTGAAAGCTGGACTATGAATAAGGAAGACTGAAGAAGAATTCATGCATTTGAATTGTGGTATTGGTGAAGAATGCTGAATATGCCATGGCCTGCCAGAAGAATGAACAAATCAGTCTTGGAAGCAGTATAGCCAGAATGTTCCTTAGAAGTGAGGACAACAAGACTTAGTCTCACGTACTTTGGACATGTTATCAGGAGGGACTAGTCTTTAGAGAAGGACATTATGCTTGGAAAAGTAGAAGGTCAGCAAAAAATCCCCTTAACAAGATAGATTGACACAGTGGCTGCAACCATGGGCTCAAGCATAATAATTGTGAGGATGGGCCATGACCAGGCAATGTTTCATTCTGTCATATGAGGGTCACTATGAATTGGAACCAACTCCATGGCACCTAACAACAGCACTCCACCACCATGATATCAGTTTAAAAATACAGTTCAAGATCATTAATATTTTACTTAACACTTTATGGCATTACCTGAAAATTACAATAGCCCTATCCTTGCTTTCGCTAATGTAAATTGGTCTACAATGTTCTGTAATATTTTTTCTTTCTTTTTTGGTTTCTTCTCCTTCTACACTCAACAGAGAAGATCACACAGTCTTCCTTGACCCATGGAGGCTCTCAAACAATAAAGTATTGGGGTTGTGTGTGTGTGTGTGTGTGTGTGTGTGTGATTTGGGTGAAGATTTACAGAGCAAATTCACTTTCCATACAGCAGTTCACATACACTTTGTCTCAAGACATTGACTCCAATTTAC
>NW_006921604.1:3088509-3089074 GCF_000298275.1 Orycteropus afer afer | reverse complement strand
CCATACCTTAGATATGCCTCTGCATTTCCATAAGAATATCTTCAGGCTCCAAAGAGCATGACAGCAGCTCCTGTTTGGACATCTTGTCTCATCTGTTATCAGCAACAGATACTTCCTTCTGGGCCTGAGTTATGCAGTGGGCTCTCTGTCTAAGGTTAGGTAGTGGTCTCTGTATGCAGTAAGTACTCAATTAATACTACTCAAATAAAGGGAAAACTAATGAGTAGCTCATGTGGATTTTAAGATCTTTGTCTACACATGATACTGAGCCTGCAAGTCTTAGGGTGTTCATGGTCTCCTGCCAGCAAAACAGAAACCTCCTCATTGGCCCTTGATGTGTGTGGGGTGTAGGACAAGTGCCTTACCACCCAGCTGCCATGGCACTGTCTGGGTTCCCAGCACCGTCTCTGTGCCAGGAGCCCTTTTCACAGAGGCTCATTACATCTCCATCAGCCGGAGTGATCAGCCATCCTGTGCCCTCTTTCATCACTGTCCTCTGCAAAACACAGTTCCTCCCTGAGAGAGGGACTTGTGGAGACTAATGCAGCCTCTTATTGTTGCAAGG
>NW_006921604.1:3079037-3087143 GCF_000298275.1 Orycteropus afer afer | reverse complement strand
GGGGCCCTGAGCCCCCAGTATGATGGACTCACTTGCAAATGCAGAAATGTCTACTTGTCTTTTTGCTTACAATCCTCCCTGAGCCTTCAGGAATTACATATGGGAAGAGAAAAGTAAAAAATGGCCCTTATAGTAGGCAGTGAAACAATGACCCTAGACCACCTTTTACCTTCCAAGAAGAAGAAAAGACTTTCATCAGCAAGTGAACTGGTGATTTGCTATTTGCCAGACACTATTCAGGGTACTAGGAATACGTTATTAGGTACCATCGGAGTCAATTTCCAGCTCCTAGTGACCTCATGTGACAGAGTAGGACTGCCCATAAGGTTTTCTAGGTTGTAATCTTTACGAGAGTTGATTGCCAGGTCTTTCTCCCCTGTTGCTGCTAGGTGGGTTCAAACTGCCAACCTTCCAGTTAGCAAGCAAGCACTTATGCACTGTGCCATCAGGGCTGCTGATGCTAGAAGTGTAGCAGGAAAGAAAGCAGAGGCTCTTTGAAGCACCTGCATCCTTCCAGCTTTGAGATGGTACCTCCTGGGGAGCAGCAGGGTGCAGTGCTGCCCTAGCGATCCCTCATAAACCAATCCCATGACCTGCATTTTTAATAACCTTGAGCCTCTGACTCACTCAGCGCCCTGATCCTCCCCTGCCAGCAGCAGTAGAATGTGAAGCAGCAAATCTTTGGCACTCCCGGCAGTGGTGCAGAGAGCACCAATCATCACAAAACTTCCAGGGGGTCCCCCCAGCCTCAGAGTCTGGCTTCATGGCAGGGGACCTGGAAACCTACTATGCCCTGGCCAGTCACTATTTGGCAGCCCAACCAGCCACTGTAAGCTGCAGATTAACACCCCAAACTTGCAGAGCCCCATGTCTGAAGGTCACAGATTTAAGCTATAAAGCAGGAAGCATAGAATTCAGTCAGAGGAGGACATTTAGGGCCACCTCTATCTCCTGGTAAACACATCCCTCATCTATGCTTTCTGGCAGATCATAGCCACTTCCAGTCCTCAGGCCCAAGGCACAAGCTGGTCCTCCCTTCTCTTTCATCCCTATGAATAGAGCAGACTGGTGTTGGGCCAAGTGTTTCTGAAGGTCTTTGCAGTAAAGCCTGAAACTTGTCCTCTCTGGATGAGGCCCAGAGGGAAGGGGTCAGCACCTGCAGCTGAGGAACAGGAGTGCACATTAGTCTCCTGGGAGCAGAGGAGCTTGTGTGGACATTAGTAAGAATGGAAAAGCCACATGTCTGGCTCCCTGGCCAGGTGGAAACAAAACCCAAAGTCGTGTTTAAACAAATGCACTGCTTTTATTTCCATCCAAAAAGCAATGGAACTGAAAAATGTCAGCTCCCCATACTGGTTAGTATGTGTGAAAGCAGAGGCAGAGGCGGAACACACACACTGGCTTCCAAAAGGGCAAGTCCACCTCCAGAGGGGTCTGTGATGAACCTGTGGGCCAGCCCAGTGAGTGAGTGGCTCAGTTTCCTAGTGCTGCTGTAACAGAAATACCACAAGTGGGTGGCTTTAAAGAACAGAAAATTATTTTATCACAGTTCAGAAAGCTTGAAGTCTGAATTCAGGGTGTGTCTCTAGGGGGAAGTCCTTCTTTGTCTATTTCAACCTCTAGTAACTGGCAATCCTTGGAGTTCCTGGGCTTGTAGATTCATCTGCCTCTGTCATCATCAGACAACATCTATCTTCCCTCCGTTTGTACTTGTTTGTCTCTGAGTCTATGCTGTTCCTTATAACTGAGAAGTGATTGGGTTTAGGACACACCCCATATTGATAAACCAAAACCAAACTCACTGCCGAGGAGTCAAATCCAACTCATAGTGACCCCTTCTTGGGTTTCTGAATTGGTATCACTACGGAAGTAGTAGATTGTCCAACCTTCCTTCCGAGGAGTGGCTGTTGGGTTTGAACCGCCAGCCTTCTGGTTAGCAGTCAAATGCCTTAGGCACTACACCACCAGAGCTCCTCCCTACATTGTTAATATGGCCTCATTAATACATATAACAACTGCCATCAAGTCGATTCCAACTCATAATGACCCTATAGAACAAAGTAGAACTGCCCCCATAGGATTCCAAAGGTTGTAAATGTTTACAGAAGCAGATTGCCTCATCTTTCTCCCACGGACCACTGGTGGGTTCAAACTGCTAACTTTTTATGGTTAGCAGCCAAATGCTTTAACCACTATACTGCCAGAGCCCCTTTAACATAACAAAGAAAACCCTCTTTCCACACAGGATGACATCCACAGGTGTTGTTGTTGTTGTTGTTATGTGCCATTGAGTCAGACCCGACTCATAGCGACCCCTCCTTGGGTTTCCGAGGCAGTATCATTATGGAAGTAGATTGCCCAATCTTCCTTCCCAGAAGTGGCTGGTGGGTTTGAACCACCAGCCTTCTGGTTAGCAGTCAAGTGTCTTAGGCACTACTCCACCAGAGCTCCAATTCAACCCATACCAGTGAGCAATTCAAATTAATTGGTTGATGATTGATTAATTACAAGCTCAATTTCCCTCTTCATGAACATCACAAGGATCTGGGTTTAAGACCAAGGAAATCAGATTCAGTCAGTATTTGTGTCAGGCATGACCCAAATACTCTAGATGGGTCTCTCTAGGGGACTCACTTCCGGCTTCCTAAAAGTTTAGGTTACCTATTTCTAGTCATCTATTTCATGTCCCCCAAGCTGGTGAGTCTCACGACTACAGTAGGCTGCTAAGAGCAGGGCAGTGCTTTTTCAACAGTTACCCAAACACCTGTTTTTCTTGTTAAGTAAAAACAAGTTAATAGTCACAGCAAAACCATGAAAGAAAACCACAAATGACCTAAGGATTTCTGACTCACCCCCTAGCCTGGGTACTTTGTGACATTCCACCAAAAGCCATCAGCCACCTGCATCGGTGCTGAGAACTGCTGATCAGCAGTCCTTTTGTCTCCCTCACACAGGGTAATTACCCATGTGTTCCCTGCCCCCAGATGGCTATTTCCTACAACAACAAGAAAAAAAACCCACCTTTCCCCTAAGCTCAAGTGACTAAGAAAAGCTGGCAGGGACCCTCCCTCAGACCATAATTGTGGGAAACCTCTTACAAAACAGTTTTCTCTGCAAGTTAAACTGTGTCTGTTCCCAGCAGCCAAGGGCCACACCTAAGAAAACGGGCGAGAGATTTCCTTTAAGAAACCTAGAGAAAACATCGAGAACTGTTGGTCGCTCCTCCGTGCACTGGGAAGAATTGTGAAGTTTGTTACACCTTCAGAAAGGTACTTTTTTTTCCCCCCCCTTCAAAAAAACAGCTTAGCCTCCAGGTTAGGCACTACCCAGGAAACCAGCATCACAGAGCTCCTGCTCAGTCTGGGACTCGGTATCTTCCTACCAGCAAAGGAGCTGCCATGTGCCAGGTACAATTCAAGGTGCTTTTTCTGCTTGATCACTCATTATCACAAGCCCAGTTGTCCAAAAAGGACACAGGGCCCTATAGCCACCCTGGAAGAGGTAGCCAGAATGAAAAAGTTCACACTCTGTGCCACCTAGCTAAGGTCACATGGTCACACCTGGCAGGACCTGGGCCTGGGGTGCAAAGAGCCACTTGTGTTAGGCTGGACAACAGGTAGCCAAAGAGCTATATGTTTGTGTGTTCCTGAGCAGTGCTATCTAGGGCTCCCCTGTGCTAGACTAGGCCTCTCCAACCCCATCAATGTCTCCCTATCAGGGTCTGACTGCCCTTGAGCCTCTAGAACCTCTGACGTACCTCAATCTCTGTACGCTACACCTGGCCTCATATGCTGCAATTCCTCGGGTTGCTTGAGGCACGTGGGAAAGGCCTCTGCTCCCTGCAAGTTGACTGATGGACACAGGTTCAGGATCTTCCTGGCAAGGTATTGTTCTTAGCCACCATAGAATCAGACCCTAACTCATGGTGACCCTACACACAACGGGAAAATAAATACCACTAGGTCCTGCGCTATCCCCATGATTGGTTGTAGACTGGAACATTATGATCCCTAAGGTTTCACTGACTGATTTTTGGAAATAGATTGTCACGCCTTTCTTCTTAGCCTGTGTTAGTCTGAAAGCTCTGCTGAAACCTATTCAGCAACATAGCGACACACAAGCCTCCACTGACTGACAGGTGGTAGCCATGCAAGAGGTGCATTGGCCAGGAATCAAACCCAGGTCTTTTGCATGGAAAGTAAGAATTCTATCACTGAACCACCAAAGCCCTCATCCCTGCCAAGGTCCTACCCACACATGGCTATCGAGTTGATTCCAACAGAAAAGAACTACCACATAGGTTTCCAAGGCTATAATCTCTACAGAAGCAGACTATCACATCTCTCTCCCAAGGAGTGGCTGGTGGACTCAGAGAAGATATGAAGCACAGGAAAAGGAAAAGACTTCGTGGGGGACATGGCAAGGAAGGACTGGGGTTCCAAACCACCTGCACAGGAGCCATGCCTGCATCACACCCATAGGACAAAAACCATCTGAGGGGCAGGAAAATCTCTCACTACTTAAGGTAAAATATCTCCCTCAGCTGTATCCCTAACTTACTGAAAACAGCCCCATTAGCATCACCCCTCAGTAATTCCTCTGTGAATTGTGGAATGAAGGATGAGGAAGCTAACATTCCATGAGCATCTTCTAAGCACCAGACTTTAGGTAAGCTTTTTCACAACCCCATTATCTTTCAATATATTATCACAACCCCTTTAAGAGGTGAACATTTCTATTAACCCCTTTTATGGAACATCTCTATTAACCTGAACCTGAGTGAGATCAAGTCATTTTCACAGTTCAACAATTGAAAGCCAGCTGCTATGTGGCCTCACACATTGGCTCAGCAGAATGGATCATTTCTCATTTAGCAGCTGGCACCTGGCAGAGAGAATCCCTGAGGGAGATGGAGTCTGGAGAGTCTAATGCTTGACCCCCTGACCAAAGGTGGATGGGGCTGTGATCACTCGACCACAGAAGCCCTTGGCACCTGGGCATCTCAGGAGAAGGTGACAGTGGACATTTCAAGGGCTGTCTTTAGGCAGCCTCCCTGGGTCTCCATATTTCAGCATCAAGAACTTTGCTGGGTGCATGGCTGGCTGCAAGAGTCATGCTTTTAGCTAAGACATTTCTACAAATCTTTTTTATGGTCATTTTAAAGAAATAAAGTTAAATCTGAGAATCACTTATCCAGCACTCAGAATTGACTTCATCCCTGAGACTCTGAGTTCTGCAGTCAGCAGGAAAAAAAACAGAGAAATATCGCACTAGAAAGCCAATGCCGCTTCTCAAAACACCCTCAGGACTGCCTTCTTCAGAGTCTTATTTACTCAGAATTGTGTAAAATAACAATTTTGATGTTCCTCAGAGGGAGTGTCCGGGACATACCAGCTGCTGATCAGATATAGAAAGAAGCCAGATATAACCACGCTGGTGTCCAGGGATCTGCACAGTCACTGGACATCTCTGCACATCACAGCTTGAGGGTTACATGACTTTCACCTAATGCAGAAATTCTCTTAAAATCTGGATGCCCTGAAGGTGAAAATAATAAAGACTTCAAGGAGCCAAGAAAGTGTGTGAAACATTCTAGAAAGAGCTCCTTTCAAGCACTGTATTATTAATATTATTTCCACGAGGTCTGACACTACGTAAATTCTCTGTATCCAATCATTTCCTTCCTCCTTTGTAACTGAAAGCTCTTTAAATAAGGAGTCATATCTTGACCTCTTTCTCAACCTCACGAATCATAGGAAGAAAGTAAAATGCAAATATCGAATCTTCTGGCACCTACACAGTCCCCAGCTGAGGTTGCTGACATTTGCTGCACACCTCACTCCATCTACATTTGGAAGAACCGTCCTGGAAAGCAATTTGGTGACCTGAGTTTAGACTCTTAAAAAGCTTTATATGTACCCTTCCATCTGGCAATTACCCTTCTGGCAATCTATTAGAAAGAAAGAGTCAGAAACTTGAATATATTTGCAAAGATGTTCAGTGAAGCTTCACATATAAAGGTAGTCCCAGACTTAGGATAGGATTCCATTCCAATAATTCCATGGTAAGTGTTCTGACGTAAGTCAAATACCTCTTTTTTTTTTTTTTTTTTTTTAGTTTTCACTATTATTCCCTTTTATTCTTAGTATCTTTATAAAGCCGATCTTTGTCTTTGGAAGCATTACATATAAACTTAGAGGTATATTTTAACATTGCATGTAGTACATATTACTAATAAGATGTACAAAGAGGAAAAGAACAGTTGTGAGTGTGGTTCGTCATAACGTGAATATGTTGTAAATTGGGGTCTACTTGTAGCTGTAAAAAGTTGGCAACAGTGTATGTATTCCACAATATGGGAATGGTTAAATAAATGATGGTGCATCCATAAAACAGAATATACTATAGAGGTTTCAAGACGGTGTTTTTCAAGACTATTTAATGATGCAGAAATATAGTTATGATATAATGCTCAGTGGAAAGCTACAATACAAAATTACATATACTTCGAATCCCAAAACAACAATAAAATGGCCCATGTATGCATACCATTGCTGCTGAGTACATTCTAACTCATAGCCCTATAGGACACAGTAGAATGGCCACATAGGGTTTCCAAGGCTGTGAATCATTATGGAAGCAAACTGCCTCATCTCTCTCTCATGGAGAGGCTGATGAGTTCAAATCACAACCTCTTGGATGGCAGCCAATTGCTTAACTACATATAATTAGAAAGAAATGATCAAGAGTGAACATCTTTAGATGGTAAGATTATACTTCAATTTTACTTTATCCTTTGTCCTTTCATTATTCTGTATGCTGTCTTTATAGTAAAAAAAAACAAACAAACAAAAAAAAAACTGTTGAAAAGAAATTCCCATACAAAATCACAAGAAGAAAACTTTCCATAGCTAATGTGCAAGTTTGGATTGACTTGAAAATTTTCTATGTGGGATGCCAGTTAAACACCACCATATGAAGCAAGGGCTCCTGCTAAAATCTGGCTTTACCCTTGCAAAGCAGCCCTTGGTGCAGTGCCTGCTTCTTTCCCCTGTTCCCAAGAACAAAGTGGGGCAGGACCTCAGGGTGAGCAGCAAAGTACTACAATAACACTTGAAAGTCAGAATAGAATGTCTCAGCACACCTGACTTAGAACATCAAGATGCTGTGTTTTCTCCTTGGAAAGATCAATCATGGGAGAACAGAAGGGCTGTGTATGCACAGGGAGACAGCTCAGGGGGCAGGAGTGCATGGGAGGGAAGGACAGAGGGAAGAGGTGGCTATGGGAAGGAAATGGGAAGAGAGCTGTTGTACTGTGGGGAATTGCAGTCTATGTCATGGAGTGTATGTAAACTGCTGTATGGAAAATGAATTTGCTCTATAAACTTTCACCCACATTGCAATAAAAATTAAAAAAAATATATATGTGTTTTTCAGAGTTTTTAAATGGCTGCAATGAGTTATGTACCATGGACTACCAGAAGAATAAACAAATCTGCCTTGGAAGAAGTGCAGCCAGAATTCTCCTTAGAAGCAAGAATGACAAGACTTCATCTTACATACTTTGGACACATTATCAAGAGGTGCCAGGACCTGGAAAAGGACATCATGCTTGTAAAGCAGGTCAGCAAGAAAGGAAGACCTTCAATGAGATGGATTGATAAATGACTGTAACAATGGGCTTAAACATAGCAATGATTGTAGGGATGGCACAGGACCAAGCAGTGTTCCATTCTGGTGTACACAGGGTCACTGTGAGTTGGAACTGACTCTATGGCACCAAACAATAGGTTATAAACCAAAACTAGACCAACTGCCATGGAGTCAGTTCCAACTCATGGTGACCCCATGTGTGTCAGAGTAGAATTATGTTTCATAGGGTTTTCAGTGGTTGATTTTTTTGGAAATTAGATCACCAGACCTTTCTTCCAAGGCATCCTTGGGTGGGTTTGAACCTCCAACCTTTCAGTTAGTAGCCAAGCTCTTAACCATTTGTGCCACCATTAGGGACTCCTAATGGGTTGTTGTTGTTGTTATGTGCCGTCGAGTCAGACCCGACTCGTAGTGACCCTCCTTGGGTTTCTGAGACAGTATCACTACAGAAGT
>NW_006921604.1:3057366-3058500 GCF_000298275.1 Orycteropus afer afer | reverse complement strand
GAAAGAAGGAGAGGCCTTCAACGACATGGATTGACACAGTGGCTGCGATGATGGGCTCAAGTATAGCAGTGTTTTGTTCTGCTGTGCATGGGGTCACTAATGAGTCAGAAACGACTTGACGGCACCTAACAACAACAACAACCTACGGCTTCCAGCCAAACAATAAACATGCATATAAGGTGAACATTTACACCGGGTAGGTGCACTCTTTAGAATGATCAACCATGGGCAATCAAAAGGGCAGTATTTGCACAGGGAGATAGCTCAGAGGGTAGGAATGCATAGGAAAGAAGGACACAGGGAAAAGGTAACCACAGGGAGGAAGTGGGAAGGGAACTGTTGCATTGTGGGGATTGCAGTCAGTGTCATAAAACAAAATATGTATGAATTGTTGTATGGAAATTGAATTTGCTCTGTAAACTCTGACCCAAATCACAATAGAAAAAAAGAATATATGGACCAATAAACATCATGATTAGTACAGGGAAAAAAATGTTCTACATCCTACTTTGGTGAGTAGTGACTAGGGTCTTAAAAGCTTATGAGCGACCACAATCAGTCCAAAGGAATAATGAACTATGTGAATCTCAGCCTCCACAACTCTAAACCCATAAGAACTAAATGGTGCCTGGTCACTACAGACTGCTCTAAAAGTAATCACATTACAAGGACTTGGAGAGAACAGTAGAAAAACATGGAAAAAAATTCAAAATAATTAAAAAAAAAAAAAGACCAGTCTCATTGGTCTGCAAGAGACTGGTGGGACCCTGAGACTATTGCCCTTAGTCACCATTCAAACCTGGAACTGAACTCGGCCCCATGGGTCAACTTAATTGGCCTATAAATTATTGGCCTATCAATAATAGGCCTACAAAGTGAACAGTAAAACCAGGGAGGCATTTTGTTCCTTAGAGCAATTATCCATGTGAGCATCAAAAGGGACAAGGTTCAGAAGGCAGGAAGAGATAGGAAAGAAGGACAAATGGAAAAGGGAAACGAGGAATTGGGATGAGTGTGGTTACATTGTGAGGACTGCAATTAATGACATGAAACAAAATGTATATGAATTATTGAATGGAAAACTGTTGTGCTCTGTAAACTTTCACCCAAATCACAATGTGTTGTTGTTGTTAC
>NW_006921604.1:3043199-3057181 GCF_000298275.1 Orycteropus afer afer | reverse complement strand
AAAAAAAAAAAAAAAGCCAGAGCCCCAGTTGATCCCCTTCAGCCACAGGCACCCTCATCCCACCAGCAGCCCCAGCATGTGTGGTAAGATATTCCCTGTGTGGGCTGTGAGGTGAGGAAGACTGGTAAACTCCTGCATCACGAGGCTCTCCCAACTCTTAGCGTGTGAGTAGGTAGTCAGTATAACTCTCAGCAAATGGTTGCCATATGCCAGGTGCTATTTAAGACATAACCAAGTCCTGGTACAAATTTTTGAGGCAGATACTATTATTAATCCTCAGTTTAGAGATAAAGAAACAGGCACAGAGATTTTACGTAACTTACCCAGGGTCAGCCACGTATAGGCAGGGTTCAGACCCTGGCAGCTTGGCTACTCAGCCTGTGCTCTTAACCATTGTGTCTGACTCTCAATACATATTTGTTGAACAAGTAGCTGGCCATCCATGAAGGACTTTAGAATATCTACTTGTGGGGTTTACATTAACTTTACCCAAAGAATTTGGTCCTCGCCTTGGTTCCTGAGATAAAAACTCTAAAACAAACAAGTGTCTTCAATGTGGACTGTAGACTACAACTAACTACAGGTTAGGGGTAGTGATAAGGTAACTCTGGATGGGGACTGGCCAGGCCAGAGAAACCTACCTTACCTCGTGTAGGGAAGAGGGGAGCTGGAGCTTACATTACATGATGAGGCCCCCAATAAAGGTTCTGGTTGGCAAAAGACATACGTGCATGTAAGAGGGCAGCATGCCCTTCTTGGGACATGGAAGGCTCCACATTGGGAAACCTCCCATATTCACCCTGTCCATCCCTCTGTTTATATCCTTTTTTGTTATGATAAAGCTGTCATTGTAAGTATGGCACTCTCTGTGAGTCATCCCAGCAAATCAAACCCAAAGGAGTTGTGCAAGACAGCAGGTCAGAAGTAAGGGAATTCAGGAGTAGAGGAAGCATCCCAAGCTTGTGGCTGGCATCTGCCTATTTGGCAGTCTGAAGGATGGTGTCCTTTTAACTTGGGAGAGCTACCTAAGTCCAGGTGGCTAGATCAGAAAGAAGCACCGCTTGGGCAGCTGGTGTCAGAACTGAACAGGGACATGAAAAGTGATTTATGCTGATGTTCTAGTTACCTAGTGCCACTCTGACAAGAATATACCACAAATGAGATGGCCTTAACAAACAGGAGTTTATTCTTACAATTTGGAGGCTTTTAGTCCAAGTTTAAAGTGCCAGGCTCTCAGGGCTAGGTAAAAGCCCCTTGGCCTTGGGGTCCAGCTCTGCCTCCAGCTCCCAGCCCACTGAAGCTATAGGTGTTTCTTCATTCAGGCAGCTGCTGGCTGCTGAGGTTGAGAAGCCCAAGGTTGACCAATAAAATGGCACAGTCCCAATGTTACCAAATCACACAGCAGGCCATTAACTTAAGTCCATTGTAAGTCCCAAGGTCAGCAGAGCATAACAGGTTGCTGAGCAAGGACATGGCTACATGTAGGGTCCAAGTATTCCATAAGCTAGAGACCATTCCCAAAGCTTCTCCTTATATACAGGAAGCAGACCACATACTCAAAGGTAGCTACTCAGCTGTTTGTGGTAGATCCCACCATGGAGTTGACTGCCAGTCTCATCATGAGGAATAACTACCACCAGCTGCCCAGCCACTCAACCAGGGCCAGCCAAATTGACACACAAACATAACTACTGCAGCTGATTATTATTCATGCACTATTTCTTTCAAAATATTATGCTATAAATGTTGTCCCAGGTTTGGGACAGGGAAGAGATAGGAAAGAAATTATAAAGAAGTGTAGTTCTGGTCTGTTCCCACAACAGTTCCCAGATTTTTGTATATATTTTTCTATCATACTAGTCAATAACAATGACTAGTATGATAGAAAAATATATACAAAAATCTCCTTGTACAGGTACAAAAAAAGCTAACTGGAGGGATGTTACAGCAAAGGTGGGTAGTGCTTGTCTCTGTGTTGAATTGCAACTGGTATTTACTTTCTTCCTCATACTTTTCTGTGTTTGATTTTTTTTTCTTAATTTATAATGAGCAAGATTTATTTTTACAAAAGCTTTTGAAAAGGTCAGGAATTGATCCCTGTCCACAGGGGTTTACTGTCAAATTGGGCAATTTGCCATAAATGAATAAAAATCTGCAATATGCAGACGACACAATCTTGCTTGCTGAAAGGGAAGGTGACTTGAAGCACTTACTGATGAAGATTAAAGACTACAGTCTGCAGTATGGATTACACCTCAATATAAAGGAAAAAAAAAATCCTCACAACTGTACCAATAAGCACCATCACGATAAATGGAAAGAAGATTGAAGTTGTCAAAGATGTCATATTTCTTGGTTCCACAATCAACACCAATGCAAGCAGCAGTCAAGAAATCAGATGATGTATTGCACTGGGCAAATCTGCTGCAAAGGAAGACCTCTTTAAAGTACTGAAGAGCAAAGATGTCTCTTTGAAGACTAAGGTGTGCCTAACCCAAGCCATGGTATTCTCAATTGCCTCATATGCATGTGAAATCTGGACAATAAATAAGCAAGACTGAAGAAGAGTTGATGAATTTGAGTTGTGGTGTTGGTGAAGAATACTGAAAGTACCATGGACTGTCAGAAGAATGAAAATCTGTCCTGGCTGAAGTGCAGACGGAATGTTCCTTGGAAGCAAGAATGGTCAGACTTCATCTCATCTGCTTTGGTCATGTTGTCAGAAGGGACCATTCCCCGGAGAAAGCGATCATGTTTGGTAAAGCGGAAGGTCAGCGAAAAAGGGGAAGGCCCTCAATGAGATGGACTGACACAATGGCTGCAACAGTGGGCTCAGGTATGGCAAGGATTGTGAGGCTGGCATAAGACCAGGCAGTGTTTCATTCCATTGTCCATAGAGTTGCTGTGAGTCAGAGCCAACTCAATGGTACCTAACAATAACAACAACAACAATGAAAAGTTAGGAATCCCTGTGTGGCACAATTATCATGCTCAGCTGCTAATTAAAAGGTTGGAGGTTCGAGTCCATCCAAAGGCACCTCAGAAGAAAGATCTGGCTATCTACCGTGACCAGTGCCACATGATCAGCAGAGCAAGCCTGTTTACTCTGAAGGGGAGGACTCAGGGTAGATGACACCTGAAAGAGAGCTGAAAGCTTGAGTAGGGATTGCTCAAGCAGAGGCCAGAAGTGGGGCCAAGCAAGCTGAGTTCAATAGATCACCTAGTGTTTCTAAAATGTGAGTTAAATGGAAAGTTGGTTTTGGTGTGTTTTTGTTTTTATTGAACTAAAAATGTACAAAATTATGCACAACAACATGTCACTCTCCATTTCTTTTCTCAACAGCTAAAAAACTGCAAGCCCAGAATGTTTTCTTGGAAGGTCTGGGTGTGGCAAAGGAGGCTAGGCAGGGCCTGGCTGCATTCCCGAGAGAAGCGAGGCACACACACGACCCCCCAAACCAAAACACAGCAGAGAAGCTTCTGGGAATGAAAACCACAGGTGAGTCAGGGAGGGAAAAAAAACGTGGCCCAAGTCTTCACCTCACTCCTACGGCTTGAAAACAACTTTCCAGGAAAAGAAAAAGGTCCACAACCCCCAATGGGATGGCAGCAGGCCCAGATGACATGAGCCCTAGCACAGGGCGGCCACACACTCTCCCTTTCAGAGCTGATGACACCAACCCTCTCCCCTGCAGAAGCACCAGCTCATGTCCTGCTTCACTCAGGACTGTTCATAATCGCTGCTCCCTGCAAAGTCACAGCCAGCAGTGTTCAATTACTCAGGAAGGGATTGGTGAATGAATGAGTGAGCCACTATGACAGGGCATAATAAAGAAGTTTGTTGGCTCACTGGATGAAATTCCCTAATAGCAGAAAGCATATTTCAAAACTTCATTGGAAGATTGTGTGTATGTACATGTGCAAGAATATGTGCCTGTGTATGGGCAGGTGTGTGTATATATGTGTGTGCATGCGTATGTGCATATGTAGGCATTTGTGTGCATGTGTATGTGTATGTGCATGTGTATGTGTATGTGCATGTGTGTGTATGTGTGCAGGTGTATGTGCATGCGTTATGTGTATGTGGAGAAAGGATGTAAACTAAGAGATGATTTTACCAAGGGAAGCAGATCGGGAATGCACTTCTCTGACCCCAGTGTTAAATATTAATTAGAGCTAACTGAGTGCTTCTTATGTGCCAAGCACTGAGCTGAAACTGTGAGAATGATCTCATTTCATCCTTAGAGATCCTGTGACCTGGTTGTACTACTATCTTCATTTACAGATGAGGAACCCGAGTATCACAGAGGTTAAGAAACTTGCTTGTAATCACCCAGGAGGTAAAAGGCTGAGCTAGAACTTGAACCCAGGTCAGGTTGTTACTGAATCCCAGACCTTCACTGCCCCACTCTTCTGAAAGGTCAGGTGTCTCCCCACAGGCACAGTCAGTGGACTAATATCCATCTAATAATGGAATGGGCCAGATGCCCAGGCTGGACATAAAGCAAAATCCAAGTGAAAAGTGGCATCCCCAAAGAGTTCTCCAGTACATCCAGTATATACTCCAGTGTATCAGCAGCATGGCAGGGAATGGAGGTGGACCACACATGGTGAATTCAAGGTCTTTCTGGTCAAAATGTCAACACAGACCCTCACAGACTGTGGTAACTGCCAAAATAACTTATCTATAACTCCTGTGGTACCACAAGAACTCAAGTGGGGAGGAGAGACGGGAGGAGAGACAGAAGGAGAGAAAGAAAGAGAGGAAAAACAAAAGAGGAAGAGAAAATAGTAAAAACCAAAAAACAAACTCACTGCCATTGAGTTGATTCCAACTCATAGTGACCCCCAGTGGGTTTCGGAGCCTGTAAATCTCTAAAGAAGTAGATCATCCCACGTTCCTTCCATGGAAAAGCTGGTGGGTTTGAACCACTAACGTTCTGGTTAGCAGCCAAATGCCTTATCCACTGTACCATCAAAGCTCCTTAGAAAAGAGTAAGGTAGATGTTATTTCCCAGAGTCTGCTCCTAGATGTATTTCCCCTCCCAGAGCTAACTAGTTGGAGTCTTTGGGTGGTATGAAAGGTTAAGTGTTCAGCCGCTAACCAAAGGCTGGTGATTCAAATTTACGCAGAGGTGCCTCAGAAGAAAGGCCTGGCAATCTACTTCCAAAGATCACAGCTACTGAAAACCCTTCGGGGCACAGTTCTACCTTGACATATGGTGTCACCATGAGTCAGAGTCAACTTGAAAGCAACTGGTGTGGGGGTTTTTTGTTTGTGTGTTTAAGTTGACTAGTTGCCATCTGCAACTTTAAAAGGTTTAGCAGAAAGCAACATGCGTATGTTAGGAAAAGCCTTGGTTCTCTTCAGACATCTCAGCTGGAAGTAAGCCTGCTAGCTGCCCTCTCAGCCACCCAAGACTCTGCAGTTCTCCTGGAGCCCTGCCAGTAGCCACTGCCCTGCAGCCCAAGCTGCCTTTGGGGCCCAGGATAGTCCCTGCCTTTGGTCTGAACATCACCCACACCACTTTCTCCTGCTGAGGTTTGTGGCTCCAAGCTCCTGAGTGAAAGAGGGCAGACAGCAGGTCTCTTTGCTCAAAGAGCAGGCAATTCCTTAAGACAAAAGCTCCTAACCCAGGCCACAGGCTCTAAAATGTTAAGCAAGCTATGATGTGCCAGTGCATTTTCATTGGTAGATGGTCCATGCTCTCGTTGTGTTCTCAGAGGGGCTATCCATGGTTTGATGGATAAGTCTGGGAGGATTGGGAGAGATGACTTAAGATGTAATTCTTCTTCTGACTCCACAGTGAGGCTCTTGTGAGATCTTGGACAGCAGCTACCATCATAAGTAAAAAGACCATCAAATTCTCTGTAACTGTGATCCAAGTGTTTCCAGCAGTGAATTAAGGTAGAGACATCTTCCCAGATTAGAGGGATCAGGCTCTGGAAGGAGATCCCCTTAGAGCAGCTCTACCATTCTGCATCCCTGTTAGATGCTCTCTCTTTTTCCTTTTGTTCTATTATTTATATGTTGCTATTGTTGTTAGCTGCCATCATTGTGGCCCCCAACTAATGGCAAGCCAATGCACAACAGGATCAGATCCAGTAATCATCTGCTGATTTTCAGAAGGAGATCTCCAGGCCTTTCTCCCTAGTCTGTCTTCATCTGGACTTTCTGCTGAAATCTGTTCAGCATCATAATGGCATACAAGCCTCCACTGACAAGACGAGTGATGGCTGCACATGAGGTACATTGTCTGGAAATCGAACCCAGGATCCTGCAGGGAAGACTACTGAACCACTATCGCCTTGTTTATATATACAGTGAATTCTGTGAGAGCAGGAACTCAATGGGACTGCCTTGTTTTTTCAGGCCTCCCAAATCTTCTGCCATTGGCAGCATGCTGTCTTACCACTTTTTTAATGCCTATTTTAGTAGAAAACACTTGAGTTTTCCTTCTCTGACAGGTTTCTGCCTTACGTATGTTATGGCTTTAATAGGTTGTGCTGTATATATGTATGTATACGTATATATGTATATTGTGTATATATATGATATATATCATATATGTATGTATGCATAACAAAAAATATTACCATTGAGTTGACTTTGATTCATAGGTGACTCTAGCTCTGGTAGCATAGTGCCTAAGGCACTTGACAGCTAACCAGAAGGCTGACGGTTCAAATCCACCAGCCACTCGTCAGAAGGAAGATGGAGCAATATACTTCCGTAGTGATACTGCCTCGGAAACCCAAGGAGGGGTCCAACTCAACGGCACGTAACAACAACATAGGACAGAGTAGAACTGCTCTATAGGGTTTCTAATGTTATAACTTTATGAAAACAGACTGCCACATATGTATCCCATGCAGAGGCAGGTGGATTCAAACTGCTGACCTTTTGGTTGGCAGTCAAGCACTTAACCACTGTATCACCAAGGCTCCTATAAATATACATGTATATGTATACGTATATAGGGAGTTCTGGTGGCATAGTGCCTAAGGCATTTGACTGCTAACCAGAAGGCTGGCAGTTCAAACCCACCAGCTACTCCTCAGAAGGACTTGGCAATCTACTTCCACAGAGATAAACCAAAAAACCAAACCCACGGCCATCAAGTCAGATCTGACTCATAGCGACCCCTCCTTGGGTTTCCAAGGCAGTGAGTTTAGTTTTATATATACATTATACATATATATATGTATGTGTGTATATGTGTGTGTATACATACACACACACACACACATATATATGTATATTTCAAAACCAAACTCACTGCCATCAAGTCAGATCCAACTCTTAGAGACCCCACATTGGGTTTCCAAGGTGGTATCACTACGGAAGTAGATTGCCCAATCTTCCTTCCGAGACATATGTGTGTGTGTGTGTGTGTGTGTATAGGTATATAGTGGATCTGACTCATATGGACCCCTCCTTGGGTTTCCCAGGCTGTATCACTATGGAAGTAGTAGATTGCCCAGCCTTCCTTCTGAGGAATGGCTGGTGGGTTTGAACTGCCAGCCTTCTGGTTAGCAGTCAAATATTTTAGGCACTGTGCCACCAGAGCTCTGATACATGTGTGTGTGTGTGTGTGTGTATACTACCACTCATTAGTCAATTTGTTGTACTGTGGAAGCTTGCATGTTGTTGTTATGCTGGAAGCTATGCCACAAGTATACCAAAAGGGTTACCCATGGCGGACAGGTTTCACTGGAGGTTTTAGACTAAGACAGACTATGAAGAAGGATATGGTGGTCTACTGAAAAAGCTGGCCACTGAAAACCTTGTGAGTAGCAGTGGAATATTGTCTGATATACTTCTGGAAGACAAACCCCTCAGATTGGAAGGCACTCAAAATATGACTGGGGAGGAGCTGCCTCTTCAAAGTTGAGTCAACCTTAATGCTATGGATGGAGTAAAGCTTTCAGGACTTTCATTTGCTGATGTAGCAAGACTAAAAATGAGAAGAAACAGCTACAAACTTCTATGAATAATCAAAACATGGGATGTATGAAGTATGAATCTAAGAAAATTGGAAGTTGTCAAAAATGAAATGAAACGCATAAAGATCTATATCCTAGGCATTAATGAGCTGAAATGGACTGGTATTGGCCAATATGAATTGGACAACCATATGGTCTACTATGCCAGGAATGACAAATTGAAGAGTAACAGCATCACATTCACTGTCAAAAACAACATTGCAATATCCATCCCGAAGTACAACATTGTCATTGACAGGATAATACTCATGCAACTACAAAGGAGACCAGTTAACACAACTACTACTCAAATTTATGCACCAACCATTAATGCCAAAGGTGAAGAAGTTAAGGATTTTTATCAACTTCTGCAGTCTGAAATTGATCAAACATGTATGCAATAAAGATGCATTGGCAATTATTGGTGATTGGAATGCAGAAGTTGAAAATAAAGAAGAAGGATCAGCCATTGGAAAATAAGGCCTTGGTGACAGAAACAATGCTGGAAATCACATGACAGAATTTTGCAAGACTAATGACTTATTCATTGCAAATATTTTTTTCAACAACATAAACAGTGACTATACACACAGACCTCAACAGATGGAATACATAGAAATCAAATTGACTACATCTGTGGAAAGAGATAATGGAGAAGCTCAATATCATCATCAGAACAAGGCCAGAGGTAACTGTGGAACAGACCATTAATTGCTCATATGTAAGTTCAAGTTGAAGCTGAAAGAAATTAGAACAAGTCCAGGAGAGCCAAAATACTTGGTTATAACCCACCTGAATTTACAGACCATCTCAATAATAGATTTGATGCCTGAACACCAATGACCAAAGACCAAACAAGTTATGGAATGACATCAAGAACATCATGCATGAAGAAAGCAAAAGGTCATTAAAAAGAGAAGAAAGAAAAACCCAAAATGGATGTCAGAAAATACTCTGAAACTTGTTCTTGAGCATACCGTAGCTAAAGCAAATGGAAGAGATGATGAAGTAAAAGAACTGAACAGAAGTTTGAAAGAGCTCTCAAAAAGACAAAGTATTATAATGAAATGTGCAAAGAGGTGGAGTTAGAAAACCAAAAGGGAAGAACACATTCCACATTTTTCAAACAGAAAGAACTGAAGAAAAAACTCAAGACTTGAGTATCGATATTGAAGGATTCTATGGGCAAAATATTGAATGACATAAGAAGCATCAAAAAAAAAAAAAAAAAGATTGAAGGAATACACGAGTCACTGTGCCAAAAAGAATTATTGGAAGTTCAACCATTTCAGGAAGTAGAATATGATAAAAAAAAAAAAAAAAAACTGGTGGTACTAAAGGGAGTAGTCCAGGCTGCATTGAAGGCATGAGTGAAAAACAAAGCTCCAAGAATTGATGAAATACCAACTGAGATGTTTCAACAGATACATGCAATGTTGGAAGCACTCACTCAGCTATGCCAAGAAATTTGGAAGACTGCTACCTGGCCAACTGTCTGGAAGAGATCCATATTTATGCCCATTCCAAACAAAGGTGATCCAACAGAATCATTAATATCACACACAAGTAAAATTTTGCTGTTGCAGCAGTACATCAACAGGAAACTGCCAGAAATTCAAGCCAAGTGCAGAAGAAGACACAGAAATGGAGATATCACTGCTAGTATCAGATGGATCTTAGCTGAAAGCAGGGACTATCAGAAAGCTGTTTACCTGTATTTTATTGACTATGCAGAGATATTCAACTGTGTACATCATAGTAAATTATGGATAACATTGCAAAAAATGGAAATTCCCAAACTATGCTCATGTGGAATCTGCACATAGACTAAGAGGCAGTCTTTCTAACAGAACAAGAGAATATTACATGGTTTAAAATCAGGAAAGGTGTGCATCAGTGTTGTATCCTTTCACCATACTTATTCAGTATATATATGCTGAGGAAATAATCAGAGAAGGTGGACTGTATGAAGAAGAACATGGCATCAAGATTGGAGGAAGACTCATTAACAACCTATGGGGCAACTACTGGTAACTAATTCCTAAGGTGCTAAGTGGTTGATACAGGCCAGTTAGGGCAACTCAGCTAAGAAGGCCTGGGCCTGCTCTCAGCTCACTCTTCCTCCATGGCTCCACCAACTGAGCTCTCCTCTTCATAAGGCCTTTCCTGGCTTCCTCAAGCTACACCTAACAGTTCCTATATCCTGCCTCCTACCTCTACACACAGGACGTCACTATGGCCATTTGCACATCTGCATGTGAGAGCTGGACAATGAATAAAGAAGGCCACAGAAGAATTGATGCATATAAGTTGTGGATTGACAAAGAGTCTTGAATGACTGCCCAGAAGAACAAACAAATCTGTCTTGGAGGAAGTATAGCCGGAATACTCCCTAGAAGTGAAAATGGCCAGATTTTGTGTCTGTTCTTTGGTCATGTTATCAGGAGGGACGAGTCCCTAGAAAAGGATATCATGCTGGGTGAAGTAGAGGGTCAGCAAAAAGGGAAGACCCTCAACAACATGGATTGACAGTAGCTGTAACAATGGGCTCAAGCAGAGCAAGGAATGTGAGGCTGGCACTGGACCAGGCCCTGTTTCATTCCATGTGCACAGGGTCACTAAGAGTCAGAACTGACTTGACAGCACCTGACAAGAGCTACAGTTCCTCCACCATTATCTGGAAAATTACTCTATTGCTCCAGGCAGAATACAGGAGCTTGAAGGACGCCGCAGGCAATTTGCAGAAGTTTGCAGAGCAGGGGAAGCAGCAGCGTTTGATGCCAAATATCAGCAGATTCCTCAGAGATGGATTTTGATATTTTAACGTTTACAAAAGCTCTGACTGCATCTGAAACTATCAGTCCTCTAATAGAAGAACTCAGTTGTGATAAGTTTATCAAGAGGACAGCTACGTGATGAAACTACTTCAAGAGAACCTCTGCTTTCAGGACAGTAACTTGATTTAAAAGAAAATCAAAGCATGTGGGAATAAAGCAAAGCATGATTAAAAACAAAGGAAGCTTATGAAAAAAAGAAATAGGGCAAAAATAAGAAGCTTCATAACACTCCTCTAACATTCTTTGAGTTTGTGATTTTTATGGATTGAATTGTGTTTCCCTCAAAAGACATGTAAGCCCTAACCCCTGGTACCTCTGAATGTGACCTTGACTGGAAAGAGGGTCTTTGAAGACGGTATTGGGTCATATGAGATGAAACTGGAGTAGGGTAGGTTCTAGGCCAATATAAATGATGTCCTTATAAAAAGAGAAGAGACACAGGGGAAGACAAGCAGGTGAAAATGCAGGCGGGGATTGGAGCGACGCTATAGCTGCAAGTCCAGGAATGCCTGAGGTGACCAGAAGCTGAGAAAGACAAGAAAGGATCTGTCTCTAGAGACTTTGGAGACAGCGTGGCCTGCTGACACCCTGAATTCCAATTTCTAGCCTTTGGAACTGTGAGAGAATAAACTTCTGTTCTTGCAAGCCAACTATTTTGTGTTTGGTTCTTCCGTCTAGCCAGCAGCCCTAGGAAACTAATCCAGTGATTGGTCCAGATCCTTCCCCCTGCATTGTGGAAAATGTCTTTCAAAATTGCTCCACTAAAACATATAAATAATTGCCAATAATGGAGCCCGTAATGATGAAAGAAATGATCAAATATCAATGACAGCAATAAGGAGTGATAGATGAGTTAGGAGGACTAGAAGACTGTGGAGGAAACTGGATACCTTTAGAGCATGTGTTCTCTTCATGTTAGTTTCAACAGAGATTTTTAGTATAAAACCAGTTTTGTCTTTTCTGAGGCATTTTAATGAGCTCTGGTGGTGAAGTGGTTAAAGCATTCGGCTGCTAACCAAAAGGTCGGCAGTTCAAACTCACCAGCCTCTCCTGGGAGAAAGCTGAGGCAGTCTGCTTCTGTAAAGATTTATAGCCTTGGAAACTCTATGGGGCAGATCTGCTCTGTCCTATAGGGTCACTATGAATCAGAATTGACTCAACGGCAGTGGGTTTGGCAGTGGGAGGCATTTAAAATAGCAAGAAAAGTGCAAATTGGATATATTATATGCTATGGGAATACCTGAAATTTCTAGGGACAAAGTCTACAGGTAAAAAATAAATAAAGTTGTCCTTTACTCTCAATCCCTGTCAATAGTTTGGTGTGAAACCTTGCAGAACTTTATACATGTATATCTGTTTATAATACAAATTTGCACTTTTCATTTAACAATCTGTCATAAAGATGTTTTGATATGCTTTCAAATGATGTTCTATAAATTAAGCTATGTCATAAGCTCTTTTTAAATGATGAATGCCTCCACTGTGTTGATTACCCAGAACCCTGAGAGGAAATTACAGTTTGCAAGTGTCTAGGATGTCATGTTGCCGGCAGTTCAAGCCCACCAGCCACTCCTCGGAAGGAAAATGGGGCAATCTACTTCTGTAGTGATACTGCCTCAGAAACCCAAGGAGGGGTCGCTATGAGTCAGGTCCAACTCGACAGCACATAACAACAACAACAAGGATGTCATGTCAAGGAAGTGCCTGAGGGCTAGAGTTGAGTTTTAGTTCACAAGTGACCAGGGGCAGATGGTCAGTGACTAGATCATTCAGTGGCCCCTTTCCTGGCCGAAGGATTCTCTCTGACCCCCTTCAGGGCTGAGCTAAGGGCAGATGCTGCATTCAAATCCCATGCCCCGTCCCTTTCTAGTCAGAGCCCCTATGTTCCTCAAGGAGACATCAGCTTGTTTGTCACCCAGACTGGTAGAATGAGAAAATCTGTGAACAGGGCTGCCGGGACAGAGGGCCCCCACCCACGGAGATCTCACAACTGGCAGCTGCTCCCCCACCCACAACTCTTTCAGAATGGAAAGCCCTTGGCCCCTTGCATCTCACTTTGCTCTGAACACCACAGGAGGCATTTTAGTGAGTCTACCCCAGAAGTGTTTTGCTAGAAGATTATAATCTCATCACTCACTGCATATGACCTAAGAAATCAATCTCTTCCACAACAAAAAACAGTTTGCCCACTGATTTGAAAAACCTCCTCCTCTGTTTGAGGGTCTCTGTTCCCCTCATCTTCTCTCCTTTTTAATCCTGGAAGTGATTGTCCATTCTGCAGGTCTACCTCAGGGCCATTCTCCCTGAACAGTCATCCCTGGGACACATCCACCTGGCTCCTACTCAATTCGGGGATACAAACTAATTTGAAAAAAAGCAGGCTGAGTTCCCATAGAGGCCCAGGTGGCCAGGATGTCCCAGTCTCACAACTTGCTTGGGTTAGCCAGCTTGGGGCTCACTCAGGATTCTCCTGTGGGAGCCAAGGTTTGGAACACTCTTCTCCCTCAAGCCTCCATCCACATCTTCCTCTGAGGGTCTGCTTTACCATTCCAGTCTACCTTACTATAATGTCCAGGTAAACAGCAGTTGGGTAATGACCACCAATTACTAAAATTCCCTTCCCGTGAGCGGCACCCAGGGCTCAGGGTTTTCTACATAATCTTTATGACACCCTTGTGGGGTAGGCATTATCATTTTTATCTTTCAGGTGAAGAAACTAAGACCCACAGGCATGACCAGCATTCTATCACAAACCTGTCTGACATCCCAGCCCAGTCCTAAACCACACTTCTATAAGTCCTCCTTAAAAATCTACTTCTTCAGCCATAGAACCTACAAAGTTTAGTTGCTGTCAAGTCGATTCTGACTCATGATGACCCTATAGAGTTTTTAGTGGCTCATTTTTCAGAAGTAAATCACCAGACCTTTCTTCCAATGTGCCTCTGGGTGGACTTGAACTCCATCTTTTAGGTTAGCAGCTAAACTCATTAACTGTTGCATCACCAAGGGAACTCTCTATAAAGTGCAAAACCAAAAAAAAAAAAAAAAAACACTAACTGCAAAAGAGTCGAATCCAACTCATAGCAACCCCTCCTTGGGTTTCCAAGACAATATCTATACAGAAGTTGCTATGCTGTTGCTATGTGCCTTTGAGTCGGA
>NW_006921604.1:3036682-3043081 GCF_000298275.1 Orycteropus afer afer | reverse complement strand
AGGAGTGGCTGGTGGGTTTGAACTGCCAGCCTTCTGGTTAGAAGTCAAATGCCTTAGGCATTATTTACTGGATCCACGTTTTACAAAACAGAGCCTCATGGGATCCACTTAACAAAATATTTAATTTAATTGATTGGTAGACGGATGGTTGGGTGGGAAAGAATGGAAAGTAGGTATCGTTGTTAGTTGTCATCAAGTCAGTTCATTGAGGTGACTCCATGTGTGCAGAGTATAGCTGCTCTATAGGGTTTTCAGAGCTGTGCCCATTTGGAAGCAGATCACCAGGCCTGTCTTCCAAGGCACCTCTGGTGGGCGGGTCCACACCACTACTCTGGCAGTTAGTAGTCCAGCACTTAACCATTTGAACTACCCACAGACTCCTTGCAAAGTAAGTGGGGGAGAAGAAATGTGCTAGAAAGGTCAATGCTGTTTGAATAGATATATATCTGGCTAACTAGCTATGTGGCCAGGGTCTCTGCCTTTAAAATTGGAAGGGAGGAGTGGTACAGTCCATTTCCAAATGGTTTACTGTTAGCCAACAAAGCAAATCCAGAGTCCAGATGGACAAAGAACCATCCTTGACTTTATGTTAGGTCATAGATTTCAATCTGTACAGAATCTACAGGGATGCAGGTTTGTAACAAGTTTCCAGCCCTGACCCCAGAACCTTCATGCCAGGTTCCTGTGGTCATGCTCTCATGAGAAATGGGAGAAAGCTCACTGCTATGGCCCATCTCTTCTTTTGCTCCCCTTGGCCCCCTTGGTGTCTTTGGTTCCCTTCCCCCACTTTGGTGTGGTTGAATGGGGTGGAGGGGAGGCCCTCACTGTGGTAGAGTAACCACAAGAGAATAAAACTGCCAAAATTAAACTCATCATAACAGAGATCCTGTGTGCTCTTATGCCACAAAGACCTCTTGGTAGTATTGAGTTGTATTTCAAAAATATCCTCTTCTTGTGCGTGTGTGCTTTATAGATACATGCATGTAGGTCCCAGGAAGGGATGAAGAAGGGGAGAAAAACAGTCCTATGGCATTATGTGTAAATCTTCAAAATTCATTGGTGGTTAATATAAGAAGCTACAACTCACCTGAACAGGTAAAGTTATGTAGTTATTTCCATCTCCATTCCTGCCAGGATAATTTTCCATGGAATTAAGTCAATAATATAAAGCAAATCCACTTTTCCATGAGGTACACAACACCATAGTTTAGAAATACAGCATCTGTGGATATTGCTCCCAGTAAAGGCATCTCGTGAGAGGGCAATGATGGCTCAGTGGTAGAATTTCTGCCTTCCAGGTGAGAGACCCAGGTTCAGTTCCAGCCAATGCACCTCATGCACAGCCATCACTTGTCTGTCAGTGGAGGCTTGTGTGTTGCTAGAATGCTGACCAGGTTTTAGCAGAGCTTCTAGACTAAGATGGAGTAGGAAGAAAAGCCCAGCAATCTACTGAAAATTGGTCAAGGTAAACCCTACGGATCACAATGGTCAGATCTGCAACCAATTACAGCAAATGTGCAGTACTGGGTAGCATTTCTGTCATGCCTGGGGCCACCCTGAGTTGGGGGCAAACTCTATGAAACTAACACCAACAAAAGGCATCTTGTAAGAAGGACCATTTTAAAGAAATCCAATAGGCATATAGCTTGAAAGTCACAATACTGAGAAAGTCATGTGTGTCAACACGAAGCAGCACGTTCCATGATTTTCTGGCATTTCAGGACAGACCTTTTGTCAGACCAGAGTCTGTCTGTGATTTGCCTAACCTTGACCCACTCTGCCTGGTCTGGCTCTCTGAGATGGGCCTGGGACAAGATACTCTCTCATGGCAAACTCACCACTTTGCCATCCCTCAACAGCAGGGCTGTAGGTCGTTTGTGGTGCCTGTGAAAACTCTCCTCTGCCAAACGTCACTTTTTCCATCTTCTAAACTTTCACTCCAATTTCATCTCCTCCAAATAGCCTTCTCCACTACAAAAAAAAAGAAGAAGAAGAAATCAATCAACTCCTCCTCAAATAAACTTCCTTGGAGCACTAACTTCTGTTATAGTCCACCCACATGCCTTCAGGCCTACTCAAGCACTTTAGAGCCATAGAATATTAGAGCTGACTTGACCTATAGTATAACCCAATCCTCTCAGCTTAATATTCCTTACAGATGATTATTTTTTTGTAATGTTTGTTGTTGTTGTTGTTGTTGTTGTTGTTGTTGTCACGTACCGTCGAGTCGGACCCGATTCATAGTGACCTCTCCTTGGGTTTCTGAGGCAGTATCACTACAGAAGTATATTGCCCAACCTTCCTTCCGAGGAGTGGCTGGTGGGTTTGAACCTCCAGCCTTCTGGTTAGCAGTCAAGTGCCTTAGGCACTATGCTACCAGAGCTCCCCTTAATGTTTGGTTAATGGCTTTAAAAAAAGAAGAAGAAGAAGAAGAACCACTTTTAAATGTTCTTAGAACAGAAAGCTGTCTCAATGTTAAACCTGAGGAAATGTAATGTGAGGTGCTCTCTGAACTGCTGAAAGCCCCACCCCTCCCACATCTCAAATATAAAAGAATAATACTTGATGTGGACAAAGAGACTAAAGCATCTATTGATTTCGCCCATCCAGAATAATGGTACTGCATATAGTGGGCCATTTTTTCAGTGTCTTCCACACAGGTTTTCTTTTTCCCATTTTTCTCCACATACCCAAGAGGTAAAAAACTAACTCATACGGGGACAAGCAGTTTCGCAACCTCAATATAAATCACGTACAAAGCTAGGACTGGAGTCCAACAATCACAGAGAAGACAAGGCCTGTGGACTATGTGGTCAATGAGTCCTCCCCACTGCAGAACACAACAGTATTGCTAGAACCTAAACTTAAATCTCCTTCCCGAAAAGCAAACTGCAAAATGAAGAAGGAGAAGGTGTCCTTATGAAGCATATCCCCAAATTTTAATGATAGACTTGGCAGGACACAGGCCAGGACTTGTTGTTGGATCACATTCTAAATGTTTTTAAAAAAATATTTGTTAAGAAAAAGCAGGACGTGAGAAAGCAGAGCAAAATGGCTGCTCTAACTTGAACGGATAAGGAGCTCTGGTGGTGTAGTGGTTAAGGCACTTGGCTGTTAACCAAAAAGTTTGGTGGTTTGAACCCACCAGCTGCTCCAGGGAAGAAAGATGAGGTGGTCTACTTCTGTAAAGATTTACAGCCTTAGAAACCCAGTAGGGGTCTCTATGAATCAGAATCAATTCGATGGCAGTGAATTTGTTGGGGATTTTTTTCAACTTGAATGGGCAGATGGTGTTCTTGCCTTATCTTTTGAATAGTCCCACAGGAGAAGTGCATGTTAAGAAATAGAAAAAGACAAAAAAGCCAATGAAGCCTTTCATATGTACTATGATATTTGACATCAGTAAGCAGGTTTGGGTTTGCACAGTTAGTATATGAGATTTTTATCTCATCTGTTAAAGTATAATTTTCAAAATATTAGAAACGTGATACTCATCTTCTCATGCATATACTAAGCACATTTAGTTAACTTATTAATGAGGAAACCAGCAGGAGGGTAAAGTTTCTCAGAGCATTTGAGGAACAGAGATTTATAGTCAGTTGAGGCCAGAATGCTAAAATAAGTTTGCTTAGTTACATACCAAATTGGTTAATGTTCCATGGTCCAGTATGAGTCAGAATCAACTCAATGGCAGTGTGTTTTCTTTTTCTTTTTTTCTTGTCCTAATTATTAATAAAAGCAGAGGCATCACTACAGGATTATGAGGGTTACGGCCTGCACTGGGTGACATTGTTAGAGGGGGTGACACCAAAATGACTGCCTATAAAATTTTTGTTCAGTGTTTCAGCAGAAATTATTTTATTATTATTATTTTTTTTTTAGAAATCCCTGTAGTTAAACAACAAAAACATTTCTCTTAAACCCAGCTTACATGGATGAATATATACACAAGGTTAAAACTCTGTGCTAACATACTTTTTGAACATTCTAATGCACACTGGTCAGAGCTGTCACTTTTACCCAATTACAATGATGCTTCATATCATATGGTTTGGTTTCATCTGCACATGCTACATGCATGCTCTGTTGTTTTCATGGGGGCCACTGTACTTTATACTTGCTGATTTTGCCAAATTTTCTAGTGTTTTAGCTACAATATTGTAGTAAGTATTATTTGGGAACTTATATCAATAACTTTTGGGGAATGAAATAGTAATTAAAGGAAAAGAAGGAAAAAAATCAAAAAAGACTTCAGCTCAGTTACTAATAATGTTATGACTAATAATATTATAATTCAATTTAGAAAGAATTTATAAAGCAATTCTGTTGTTGCTGCTGCTGTTGTTGTTGTTGTTGTTGTTGTTATTGTTAGGTGCCATCGAGTCGTCTCCGACTCATAGCAACCTTAAGTACAACAGAACGAAACACTGCCCGGTCCTGTGCCAGGCTCATTATCCTTGCTATACCTGAGCCCATCATTGCAGCCACAGGCTGGCTAACAAGGATCATGAGGCTGGCACAGAACTGGGCACTGTTTCGTTCTGTTGTACATAAGGTCACTATGAGTCAGAGATGACTTGATGGCACTTAACAGCAACAACATCCACCTCATTGAGGGCCTTCCCCTTTTTCATTGACCCTCCACTTCACCAAGCATGATACCCTCTCTAGGGAATGGTCCCTTCTGACAACATGACCAAAGTAGGTGAGATGAAGTCTGGCCATTCTCACTTCCAAGGAGCATTCCAGCTGCACTTCTTCTAGGATAGATTTGCTAGTTCTTTTAGTAGTGCATGGTATTCTCAGCATTCTTCACCAACTCCACAACTCAAAAGCATCAACTCTTCTTCAGTCTTCCTTATTCATTGTCCTGCTCTCACATGCATAAGAGGTGATTGAAAATACCATGGCTTGAGTTAGGTGCACCTTAGTCATCAGTAAGTGTTTCATGTCATCCTCACTTTCAGCAAGCAAAGTTATGTCATCTGCATATCACAGGTTATTAATGAGTCTTCCTCCAATCCTGAAGCCACGTTCTTCTTCATATAGTCCAGCTTCTCGGATTATTTGCCCAGCCTACAGATTGAATTAGTATGATGAAAGGATACAACCCTGACACACTTCCTTTTTTATTTTAAACCATGCAATATTCCCTTGTTCTGTTCAAATGACAGCCTCCTGGTTTATGTACAGGTTCCTCATGAATACAATGAAGTGTTCTGGAATTCCCATTCTTCTGATGTTATCCATAATTTGTTGTGATCCACACAATCGAATGGTTTTGCATAGTCAAGAAAATATCTTTCTGGTGTTCTTTGCTTTCAGCAAAGAACCATCTGACAATGATATCCCTCATTCCACGTCCTCTTCTGAATCCAGCTTGCAGTTCTGAAAGTTCTCTGTCAATATACTGACTGCTGCAGCCATTCTTGAATTATCTTCAGTTACATTTTACTTGTGTGTGATATTAATGATATTATTAAATAATTTCCACATTCTGTGGGATCACCTTTCTTTGGAATGGGTACAAATATGGATCTCTTCCAATCAGCTGACCAGGTAACTGTCTTCCAAATTTCTTGGCATAGCCAAATTAGTGCCTCCAGCACAGAATCCATTTGTTGAAACATCTCAATGGATATTCTGTCAATTCCTGGAGCCCTGTTTTTAGTCAATTCTTTCAGTACAGCCTCGACTTCTTCCTTCAATACCATTGGTTCTTGATCATATGCCACCTCCTGAAATGGATGGACATTGACCAATTCTTTTTGGTACAGTGACGCTGTGTATTCTTTCCATCTTCTTTTGATGTTTTCTGCATCATTCAATATTTTGCCCATGGAATCTTCCAATATTGCAACTTGAGGCATAAATGTTTTCTTCAGTTCTTTCAGCTTAAGAAATTCCAAACATGTTCTTCCCTTTTGGTTTTCTAACTCCAGGTCTTTGCACATTTCATTATAATAATTGGCTTTGTCTTCTTGAGCTGCTCTTTGCAATCTTCTGTTCAGTTCTTTTATCTTGTCATTTCTTCCATCTGCTTTAGCTACTCTCCATTCAAGGGCAAGTGTCAGAGTTTCTTCTGACATCCATTTTGCTCTTTTCTTTCTTTCCTGTCTTTTAAATGACCTCTTGTTTTCTTCATGAATGGTGTTCTTGATGTCATCCCACAATTTCTCTGGTTGTCAGTCATTGATGTTTAATGCATCAATTTATTCTTTAGATGGTCTCTAAATTCAGGAAGTATATAATCAAGGTCATTATCATCTAAGCCTTGGTAATAGAAATAACACTGGAGATTGCATGATAAATTCTGCAAGAACAATGACTTATTCATTGCAAATACCTTTTTTCAACAACACAAATGGAGGCTACACATGTGGACTTCGCCAGATGGCG
>NW_006921604.1:3023143-3035456 GCF_000298275.1 Orycteropus afer afer | reverse complement strand
AGTTAGAGGGCATGGAGTCATCCTTTTTGCATAATTTCTCAGGGACAATTTCTGTTCATTTCTTTTCTTTAATCTTTCTTTTTTTTTTTTTTTTTTCTGTGAATGAGCCATACTTTCTTGTTTCCTTGTATAGTTCACAATTTTGTGTTGAAAACTGGACCTTTTGGATGTTATAATTTGTTAAGTCTAGAAATCAGATTCTTCCTCTCTAGGATTTCTTGTCATTGCTTTCTGTGGGCTGAAGTTGTGTGTTTAATGACTTCTCTAAACTATTTTTATAAAGACTGTATCCTTTCTCAATCTCTGAAGTCTCTGTTCCTTTAGCTTAGTAGTCAGCTAGTTGCTTGACAGACATTTCCTCAAATGCCTGGAGCCAGAAATATAGAGAAAAGGAAGAAAAGGAAATGAGAGGGAAGGGGAACAGAGGGAAAGGAAGAGAAGGGAGGGAAGGGGAGGGGAGGGGGAAGGCAAGGAGGGATGAAGGAGTAGAGAAAAGAGAAGACTCTCCAGGTTTATGAAGATTGGCTCCATGCTGGAGCACTCCTTCAACCCTTAGCCAGGCCATTTACAACTCTGCCTTAGCCTTTGCTGATGGTGCAGAGCCTACAGATCAATGAATGGTGAAAGCTTATGGTCTCAGATCTCTCCTGAGCTCAAGCCCTGCCTTGGCCATACGCATGGCTTTCTAGGTTCCCTGGAATACACAGGAGCTTTTCAAAGTCCTTATTACCCAAAGATACCCACTCCCTAGCTCTTCCTCCTTGGCATTTGGCATTTCTATTAATTGGCTTAACTGTTGCTTTTTCACTCTATGCAGCAGCAGCTTGTTCATCTGGCTTTTAATGTTTTCAAGGAATGCCCACCACAAAGCCACTTCTCCACCATGAGAAAGTTCAAAGTTGGTGGAAACAAAAGCAGCCCTCCTCACATCAGTCCTTCAGAAAGCCCAAAGATAGGAAGAAACAGACAAACACAATTCTTTGGAAACAAGGTCCACTGTGTTGTCTCCAGGACCAAGCACCACCACCAGCGACATGATCACCATCTTCAATATTATCACTACATCATGCAGGGTGGTGGAGCACAAGACATCACAGAGCTCTCCTTCCGTGTTTCAGTGATCTTTCTCCTGGCTAAATGTTGCTTTTTTGGTCTCTGTAAACCTTTGACTATCTTTCAGAGTTCCGATAAGGCTAATTCTAACAGCTTTTGCTAAGTGGTTTGGTATTTCTGTGAAGGTCCCTCCTCTGCCGTTTGCACTGACCTCATCATTCTTGCTTTATTTGTATGTTAGTTTTTCTTAAAAACTTCCAGGTCGCTTGCCAGCAATTTGGGCAGCTGTCAGCAAGTCAATGGTAACTAACTAACTCACTGCCATCAAGTCGATTCTGACTCATAGAGACTCCTCCTTGGGTTTCTGAGGCGGTATCTCTACAGAAGTAGATTGCTCAATCTTCCTTCCAAGGAGTGGCTTGTGTGTTTGAACCACCAGCCTTCTAGTTAGCAGTCAGGTGCCTTAGACACTATGCCACCAGAGCTCAATGGTAGTTCTTGATATTATAGCTTCATGACCAAAACCTTAGATAACCAAACACACCACTCCACACCTCTACAAAAATGAACTACATTCTAAAAATTAAGCATACTACTCAATCACTAATTTAATTTAAAATGGTTATGTAAAACTCATGGGAGCTCTGGTAGCATAGTGGCTAAGACACTTGCCTGCTAACCAGACGGCTGGCGGTTCAAACCCACCAGCCACTCCTCAGAAGGAAGGTTGGGCAATCCTACTTCCGTAGTGATACTGCCTCAGAAACCCAAGGAGGGGTCGCTATGAGTCGGGGCCGACTTGACGGCACATAACAACAACAACAACATATAAAACTCATGGCATAGTGCCTAGGGCATTTGACTGCTAACCAGAAGTCTGGCGGTTCAAACCCACCAGCCACTCCTCAGAAGGAAGGTTGGACGAGCTACTTCCATAGAGATACTGCCTCAGAAACCCAAGGAGGGGTCACTATGAGTCAGATCCAATTCAAGGGCAGTAGGTGGTGGGTAAGTAAAACTAAGAGCAAAAGTTAAAGAAATCCAAATACCCAGTACAACTTGTCACCTTTCCACTTCTTTTCCTTTTATCCCTCATGTTGTTATTATTGTTGCTATTTGCCATCGAGTCAGATCCAACTCATAACGACCCCTCCTTGGGTTTCCGAGGCAGTATCACTACGGAAGTAGATCGCCCAACTTTCCTTTGGAGGAGTGGCTGGTGGGTTTGAACCACCAGCCTTCTGGTTAGCAGTCAAGTGCCATAGGCACTATGCTACCAGAGTTAATTTTGTCTTTAGCACTTAGCTTTAAAACGAAACTTTTAACTTTTTTTTTCTAGAGGTCATTTTGCAACCTCAGGCTTAGACACATGGGTTAAGATTACAAAATGAAACCTGAGGAATTAGAACAGGGCCTAAGATCATGAAACAAAGGACTGGCATGGGAGTGGACTGGACCCCAGGAGCTATCTGAAAACCTGTGTTTAAGTCATGTCTTCTGGAGCAAAGCTTCTTATAAAGAATTGTTCAAAGAATAACCAAGAAAGTATTCCTGTCCTATCATCACTAATCTAGGTTCTTGGGATAATCGGCTAACAAGACAGAAAAAGTCCTTTCCTTACACATTTCCATAGGAGCAAGGAGGCAGACAATCAACAAAACATAATGTATCAAGTTGTTGTTGTGTGCCAGAGTCTGCCTCCACTCATAGTGACCCCTCCCTGGATTTCCGAAGCAGTATCACTACGGAAGTAGATTGCCCAACCTTCCTTCCGAGGAATGGCTGATGGGTTTGAACCGCCAACCTTCTGGTTAGCAATCAAGTGCCTTAGGCACTATGCCACCAGAGCTCCTATGTATCAAGTAGTGATAAGTAAACAAGCAGCATTAAGGAATAAAGAATGATGGGGTTAGGAGATTGTTATTTTACACAGAGTGGCCAGGGAACGCGTCTCTGGTAAAGGATGTGAAGAGAATGAAAGAACCTGACATGCAGATATCAGAGGAAAGTGTTCCAGGTAGAGGAAATGGCTAGTACAAAAGCCCTGGGACAAATGCATGCTTGCTTGTTTAAGAACTATCAAGGAGTCCAGTAAAGGAAGAGAACAGGAGTCAGAGATAAGGCTATAGAGCTAATACAGACCAGATCTTGTAGAGTGTTGTAGGTCCATGGAAAGGACTCTGACGGTTATTGTGAGGGAAACGGAACCATTTGATCTTAAGCAGAGGAGCAAAATTATCTGACTTGTTTTGTTTTTTCAAAAAAAAAAAAATTGTGATTTGGGTGCAATTTTGTAAAACAAATTAATTTTACACTCAACAGTTCATACACATTTGGTTTCACAACACCAATTACACTCCCCTCAGTGGAAAAGCTCTCCTCCTACCTCCTCCCTGTGGTTACCCCTTCCCTATGTCCTTCTTACCTATGCATCCCTGTCTGTCTAGCTTTCTCCCTGTCCAAATGCTCCCATTCTCATCTCTCACCATTAACTGTTTGGGTTCTCTAGTTCTGCTCTAACAGAGAATAGACCACAGTGAATGGTTTTAACAAACAGGGATTATTTTCTTACAGTTTTGGAGGCTAGACGTCCAAGTTCAAAGTGCTAGCTCTAAGGGCTGGGTAAAGGCTCCTCAACCTTGGGCTTCAGCTCTGCCTTTTACTCCCAGCCCACTGAAGATGGAAGCTTCTCTTAACTTAGGCAGCTGCTGCCTGCTGAGGCTGACAAATCCAACATCAATAAGCAAAATGGCACAGTCCCAAGATTATCAAACAACATGACAGGCCACTAGTTCAAGTCCACAAACAGTCCCAAGATTGGCAGACAACATGGCAGGCCACTCACTGATGACTCAGCCAAATGCAAGATCCAAGTATGTCAAAAAGCTAGAGACCTTTCTCAAAGCTGCTTCTTATATACAGGAAGCAGACCACATCACTAAGGCAGCTACTCAATTGCTCACAGTAAATTGCACCATAAAGTTGATTACTGGTCTCATCATGGGGAATAACTACATTGAGCTGCCAGTCAAACTAGGCCCAGTCAAGTTGACACATAATCTTAACTACCACACTGCTCTAAGGAGTACATCTCCCTGGTATACTTGTTCAGTTTGTAGGGCTGTCTATTGTTTAGCTGAGTACTAACCTACAGGAGTGAATCCAATTCCAGGCCTGAAGGGGAACCTGGATCCATAATCATAGTAATTCTCATGTATTTTATGTTTTTGAATTTTGTTCCACAATTTTTCTCCCACTCTATCCAGGATCTCCAGTTTTGAACCCTTTCCAAGTGGTTGGAATTGGTAGCCGAGCACCATGTAGTTCTTCTGGTCTCAGGGTCATGTAGGCTTGGAATCTGTGGTCCATTACTCCCTTGGACTAATTATTTCCATATGTCCTTGATTTTCTTCACTCTCCTTTGCTCCAGGTGAGGAGAGACCAATAGTTGCATCTTAGATGGCAGCTCACAAGCTTTTAAGCCCCCATTTGCTACTCACTAAAGTAGGATGTAGAATAATGTTTTTGTGAACTATATTGTACCAATTGAGCTTGCTGTCCCCTGCAACCACGATCCTGAGTCCACAAGCCCAGCCACTCACTCCTTCAAGGTGCTTGGCTGTGGCTAAGAAGTTATCCTAACTTTGTCCACTAGTAGTTCTATAATGTATATGGACATTTTATAGCACATTTGTTTTTAAACAATCCCTCTGACTACTGTGCAAGAAAGACTGTAGTGGAGCAAGGGTAGAAACAGAGAGTAGATCAGATGAGGGAGAATGGTGGCTATGAGTCCTGGGGATGAGTAAGTAGATGGTTTCTGGATTTCAAATGGAAAGCCTGAAGGATTGGCTGGTGGATCAGATGTCAAGTGTGAGAGACAGAAAGAAGTCAAAGACAACCCCAAGGTTTTTGCCATAAGTAGCTTTGCAGGGTGAGTCTCCCCTAGCCCATCCCCTAGCTCATTCCTACTATGCCATCAAAGACAAGCCCAAGCCCCATCCATTCTCTACCCTACAAAGCCTATGGTGATGTTTCCTCTCCTGGTCTGAGTTTCTAACTGATACCACTACCCAGGCAGCTATTATATGGTGTTTTGTAACAGGGGACCATTCTCTCTTCTGGTGGAGGGTAAGGACTGTGTCTTTGTGTTCCGGCTTGCTCTGTGCTTGACACAGTCCCCAACATATAGTGGGCATTCAGTAGACATTTGCTCAAAATGCTGAGGAGAGTTGTGTAACATAGAGAAAGGCCACTCACTGAAGTACCCTAGAACCAAAGCCCCAATACAGCCACCAGCAGTACAAGGCCTATGGGCAGCTTTTCCCCTGGATCCAGCTATAAGAGAGACTGCCAGGAGGGTGAGCTTTCTCCTTCTGGCAAACTGTTCTCAACCCAGCACCCTTCTGCCTCTTGTGAGGAAGAAAAAAAAAAAAGTGGGCTTTTTCCTCCTAACCTATGACTTTCCCCTCCATTTGGCCACATTGAAGTTGGAAGAGAAAAAGATGAGGCCAATCCACAGCCCCTGTGACCACCTTTTCCAACCAGGAGAAGAATCCCCCTCAGATGAAAGAGTCTTCTTCTAACTGTAAATTATTTCTAAATTGTATGCCCTGTTTAATGTGCTTCAAAATTGTAAGAAAATACTTTTCCCATAATTATAGTCATTTTGAAACTAAACCCCACAGTTTCCCAGCTCCTTCCAAACTACTTATTTTAAAGCAGAAAAACACTGCCGTTCTCAACATGTTTTTTATTGAGTCACCCAGGGTGTATATGCAGTAGGCTACTTTATACTCTGGGATTATCCTAGGACTACTAGATTACAGACAAATCAGGGAATATCGCATGCTGCTCTCTTACAAACATCTCTAGAGCTGGATTTTAGAGGAGGCAAGAGCACATCAAAGTGCCCCTTAAGGTTGGCAGAGATCTTGTCACAGAGACCAGCTGAAGGTATAGGAGAAGCTGAACACTAAGGGAAAACTGGGGATCTGGAGTTCAGGGGGCCATGTGCTAGGTGGGCAGACAGGGGTAGCTCATATTCTTCTAGCACATAAGACAAGATCCACATACCATTTCAAGAATGAGCTGTATTCTAGAAGTTGTGATGTGCTATTTTCCCATCACTAGTCTGGTGGTGCTATGGTTAAAGCATTGGGCTACTAATCAACAAGTCAGCAGTCCAAACCCATCAGCTGCACTGCAGGAGAAAGAGGAGGCAGTCTCCTTCTTCTATAAAGACTTACAGCCTTGGAAACTCTATGGGACAGTTCTATCCTGTCCTATAGGGTCGCTATGAGTCAGAATTGACCAGTGACAGTGATGGGAGTCACTTCTGATGGCGCAATGGCTAAGCACTTAGCTGCTAACCAAAAGGTTGGTGGTTCAAACCCATCTAACTATTCTGCAGAAGAAAAGACCTGGTGATCTGCTCCCATAAAGATTACAGCCTTGAAAACCCTGTTTTTCTAGTCTGTCACACAGGGTAGCTATGAGTTGAAAACCGACTGGGTGGCATCCAACAGTGACAACAACAGTCACTTCTCGGAATGAAACATAGAGACAAGCAAGCAAGGCTTTTAGATGGACTGAATCTCATCTAAACTTGACTCTTTCTTGTCACCCTCCTCTTTCTTGTCCCTAACTGGTGCCAGGATTCCCACTCCTGAACAATAAATAAGCTAGGAATCCTGCAGCAACCACAGCCTCAGAAACTGTGGTGAAAGAGTAAGGTGGTACTGGCAGAGTTTAGAACAATGTGAGACAGTCTTTTTCACAAAAAGACCAAATTTTAACCAAAAACTACTTGCTGTCATATCAACTCCAACTTATGGTGACCCTGTGTGTGTTGGAGTGGAACTGCTCCATAGAGCAGATTCAGTGGCTGATTTTTTGGAAGTAGATTGCCAGGCCTTTCTTGCAACATACTTCTGGGTGGACACAAACCTCTAGTCTTTCAGTTAGCAGCTGGTGCTTAACTGTTTCCACCACTCAGAGACACCTAAATACCAGCTTCCAAAATTTCAAACTCATGGTCACCCTATGGGTGTCAGAGAAGAACCGTGCTCCATAAAGTTTTCAATGGTTTATTTTTCAGAAGTTGATCATGAGGCTTATCTTCCAAGGGATCTCAGCATGGTCTCAGACCTTCAACCTTTCAGTTATCAGCCAAGAGCACTAATCATTTGCACCACTCAAACTAAAAAAAAAAAAAAAAATTACTGCCATCAAGTCAATTCTGACTCATAGCAACCCTCTTTGGGTTTCCGAAAGAGGTAAATCTTTATGGAAGTAAATTGCCCAGTTTTCCTTCTGTGGAGTGGATGGTGGGATTGAACCACCAACCTCTGGTTAGCAGTCAAATGCCTTAGGCACTACGAGACTGTTAATTCAGTAACACTGTCTACATCCCACGGACCACATGATCTGGGGACACAATGTAGACATGGCACCGGTACATGCCTACCAGGAAATAACAAAAGTTCACGTTTCATAAACTGACTCCCTGAGGAGGAGGTCAAAGGAGCTCCAAGAGGAGCAACCATTTTGACTTTCAAGAGGCACAGAAACAATGTGACCAATAGATTGCCAGGTTAGAGCACAGTGGTTCACGTTCTGCCCCAAAACACCTCCAGGATGTGCCAGTGCAGAAAACTGTGCAGGGAGTCCCAGCCCAAGGCAGAGTCAGCATGTGTTTCAGACACCATCTTTCTTTCTTTTTTTTTTTTTAATTGGGAGTCAGTTTTCACCAGGTGTGAGACACAGAGCTGTTGAACCCAAGCCAAGCATTCAGCAGAAACCTTCTTCAGCCCCAGACACTTGTCATCTTGGATTTAAACTTGACCCTGCCTGCCACTACCACACATGGGATAAAGGTCAGGAAACTAAACAGTGCTACGTGCCATAAAAGTCTCCGTGATTAATCACTTTCCACCTGATTTGACAGCCACAGATATTTTCTTCCTCTCGCCTTCAGGCATTATCTCAACACAGGATGAACTTGAAACTGCCATTTGAGGCACACACACAAAACTGACACATGAGGACTTGAAGGATACTCAAGGGACCTGCCTCCAACATTCATTGTAGCAGGGTGTATTTGGTTTCCTCAGGAAGAGGACAATGCAAACCTTTGTACAGAGCCTCTGAGTTTAAAACTAGGGTCATCCCATCCACAGACATTCTATCATTGTTTGCCTAAGGGCCAAGTAACCTAATTATAAGTGAGATAAAGCAAAACTTCACTAAAACGACTACTCAGACAGATACCCACAGATGACAGCCCAGTTATATGTCCTGAATTAAAAGTGCCCACTTAAGACACAAAATGATATAGCCACCTTGGAAAACAGTTTGGCAGTATTTTATAAAGTGAAACATACATCTGCTCAAACATACATCAGAGTTACGCAAATAAAAAACCACAATGAGATATAATTTCACTCCCACTAGGATGACTAAGGGAGCGCTGATAGCATAGTACCTAAGGCACTTGACTGCTAATCAGAAGGCTGGTGGTTCAAACCCACCAGCCACTCCTTGGAAGGAAGATGGGGAAATCTACATCCGTAGTGATACTGCCTCAGAAACCCAAGGAGGGGTCGCTATGAGTCGGGTCCGACTCGACAGCACGTAACAACAACAACAGGATGACTAAGACAAATTAAAAAAAAAAAAAATTTGGTGAGAATGTGGGGAAATTCATTACTGATAGGGAAAAATGGTATGTACAGCCATTGTGGAAAACAGTGTGGCAGTTCCTCAAAAAACTAAAAATAGTACCACCATATGACCCAGAAATTTCACTCTTAGGTATATACCCAAAAGACTTGAAAGCAGAGACTCAAACAGGTATTTGTACATCAATGTTCATTGCAGCACTTTTCACAATAGCCAAAAGGTGGAAACAAAAGCCCATCAGCAGACAAATGGATAAACAAAAACATGGTACATACATACAATGGAATACTACTCGGATATAAGAGAAATGAAGTCTTGATACACGCTACAATATGGATGAAGCTTGAAGACATTATACTCAGTGAAATAAGTCAATCACAAAAGGACAAATATTGTATGACCCCACTTACATAAAAAAAAACAAGGACAGGAAAATGTATAGGGATCAAAGTTTGTTAGTGATTAACAGGGGTGAGAGGGAGGGGAAAAGAGGGTTATTGCTTATGGAGTATTGAGTTTTGGTTAACAGTGATGGAAAATTTACATTAAGAGTAGCATTGCACATCTAATTAATGTATTTGCTGTCAATAAGTTGTGTGCCTGTAAAAAGCTGAATTGACAAAAGTTATGTGATAGATATATTTATAACAACAACAAAAAAGTAGCTGCTAAGCCTGCTTATGTATGATTTGGAGGTATAGAGTCATGGTTTCATGGCACATCCCAGTTAATAGGCCTAATATCACGCCTAATGCTTGTTTTCTACCTCCTAGTTAATCGTGTAGGAACTCTGGTAGCATAGTGCCTAAGGCACTTGACTGCTAACCAGAAGGCTGGCAATTCAAACCCACCAGCCACTCCTCGGAAGGAAGATGGGGCAATCTACTTCCATAGTGATACTGCCTCAGAAACCCAAGGTGGGTTCGCTATCAGTCGGGTCCGACTCGACAGTACATAACAACAACAACATCAACAGTTAATCACGTAGTGCCTAGAATCTTAGAAGTGTGCAAGTGGCTACCCAAGTTACAAAAATTGGTCTCTATTCTCCTGGAGCAACAGAGAAAGGAGAGTCAGGAAGAGGAGGAAGAAATGGAATTTGCAGCTAATTGCCTTCATAAAACAATTGCCTCCTTTGCCATGAGACCAGAAGTACTGGATTGTACCTAGCTATCACTACTGAACATTTTGAGCAAAGATTCAGTAGAAGAATCCTGATCAAAAGGAGAGAAGTGAAGAACAAAATTTCAAACTTTCATAGAATCTAGACTTTCTGGAGCCATGGAAGCTGGATAAGCTCCTGAAACTATTGTCCTGAGATAATCTGTAAACCTTAAACCAAAAATACCCCCCTGAAGTCTTCTTAAAACCAAACAAAAGTTTGGCTTAACTAGCAAAGAATGTCTGCCATGAGCATTGTGCTCTCTTAAGATCAATAAGGGATCAAACTGACAACAGCAACTCAAAAGATCAGATAGGAAACTAAGAGATAGTGAGTTTATGTTAGTGGAGGTGGAACAACGTGGGAAAGAAAAGTGGGAATACTTCAAGAATGTATTTGATGCCACTGACTTGTACATGTAGAAATTGTTGGTGTGCATTTTGCTATCTATATTTTCAACAGCAACAAAAATAAGATAAATTATGATAATATATATATATATATATATATATATATATATATGTAAAGTTACACACACATCAACTATATAGCCTAGCAAACACATTCATGGGATTTTTACCCAAGAGAAGTGAAAACAGAAGTCCACACAAAGACCCATATGTGAATGCCCATAGCAGCTTTATTCATAATCGCCGAAAACTGGAAACAGCTCAAGTGTCCATCAACTGGTGATTGGTTAAGCAAACTTTGGTACACCCATACAACAGATTACTACTCGGCAATAAAAAGGAATTAACTATTAATACATGCAATGACATGGATGAATGTCAAAGATATTATGCTAAGTGAAAGCATCCAGACACAAAACACTACATGGTATTTGATTCCATTTACTTGAAATTCTAGAAAGGCAAACTATAGTGACAGAAAACAGATCCTTGGTTGCCTGGGGCCACGGGGAGGGAAGGAACTGCAAAGAGACATGAGGAAAATTCTTGGGGTGATAGAAGTGTTCTGTGTTGATGGTAATGGTGGTTACACAGCCATATACAATTAGCAACATTCATCAAGTGTATATTTAAAATGGGTGAATTTTATTTTATGTAAATTATATCTTAATTATTGAAAACACATCTACCTTCTTGCACCTAAAAATCAGACCCTGCCTGTGTTCTTCTCTACCTTATTAGCTATCTGCCCCCCAGGGGTTACAGTCATGGAACCAGAGGCTGGGAGGGAATCCTGGGTGTCCTGTCCTTCCCAGGACAATGTGGCTTATGACAGAACAATGAAACGACTTCAGAAAGATAGAAGGGGTTCCCCCAATACATCCCAGGGGAAACCAACACTCATAACATGTGTTACTGCAAAGATGATGCCTTTCTGTCAATCATTCCAAGAGAAGTGGGCCTCTAATGAAGATGAGTGTGCGTTCAAGATGGTGACTCCTACAGGACCCTCTAAAGCACGGAAGAGAGGGAGCAGGCTGCTACAGGTGCCCAGAGAAGAGCACGGGCCTCCACGATAAATCCCATGAGTTCCTAGACCACAATGAAAGGCCAGTGTGAACTTCAGAAATTCACGAAGTAACATGAAGATATGAGCTGCAAGCATCCACCTCAGGGAGTAAGTTAAATGAATCAAGGCAGTCTGCGGGAGTCTGCAGGATCCCTGGGTGGTGTCAATGGTTGGCAGCCAACTACTAACCTAAAGGTTGGCAGTTCAAACTTCCCTAGTGGAGTCATAGAAGAAAGGCCATAGAGATTCCAGCCTAAAAAACCTTTCAGAGTTCAGTTCTACTCTGTAACGTAGGGTTGGCATGAGTCAGAATTGACTCACTAGCAACAGGTGTGTGGGTGTGTGGGTGTGTAGGCGTGGGTGCATACGTGTGAGTCTGTGAGAGTCAGTGGAGTTCCTGGGTGGTGCAAATGGTTAAAAGGTGCTCAGCTGCTATGCAAAGGTTGAGGGTTCAAGTCTACACCGGGGCACCTCAGAAGAAAGGTCTGGCAATCTACTTCAGAAAAAATCAACCACTGAACACCACCACCTGGAACACAGTTCCGCTCTGACCACACGGGGCTGTCAGGAGTTGGAGTCATTTGGAAAGCACCTGGTTTACCGGCGAAAATCCGTGGGATGTAGGTACTGAGATGCATCATCCCATAAGGTCAAAAACCAAAAACCAAACTCATTGCCATCGAGTCAATTCTGACTTATAGTGACCCCCATCCGGTTTCCAAGTCTGTCAATCTTTACGGAAGCACATCGCCCCATCTTTCTTCCATGGGTTCGAACCACCAACCTTTCAATTAGCAGCCAAAATGCCTTAACTCCTGCTTGAACAATTTCTCTTAGAAAGATCAGCACGAGGCTGGTCCCCATGAGGCGGAGGTCAAAGATGTCCCAAATGTCCAAACTACCATGCCACTCCATCATCTCAGACATTAACCCCTC
>NW_006921604.1:3012614-3022633 GCF_000298275.1 Orycteropus afer afer | reverse complement strand
GCCAAGTTGATACCTGACCTTAACTACCACACCACCCCAAACAGGCATGGATAATGGGATTTACGAAACACCACAGAATGGAGGACAATGGCTAGAAGGGCCACATCAAGCAATTCACTGCAACTCCTACACCACCATAGCTCCTTGGCCAGATTCTAGAGAACCAAAAGTCTTTTTCTTTCTCACTAGAAAACACTGTGAAGCTAAATCCTTCTTATTTGGGGGAAAAATGATAAAGGTCAACTTTATTATTTTTACAAATGTACATATGCACAGAGCCTGGGAAAATTCCTGAGCAAGAGTATGTGGCACCACTCATTGTTGTCTACAGGGTAGCAAACTGCCCACACTCCCCTCCCTCAGCTTCTCTCGCTCCCCTGGAAAGGTGTTGGGCAAATACCACGAACCAACACTACCACATTAAATGCCAACCATTGGCACCAATTTCTACAAAATAGCAAAGAAATCATCACAGCTTCTCTTGGAGCCAAAACCATGAATAATACCAAAGATCCCACAATCGTCCCTAAATTAAAGGGTGTAACTGCCAGGCGTGAAAGGACTGCAGGAGAGTCCCCCAGCCTCCGACCTCAGGCTCTGTCAAATGCTGCCCACAGTCCCGATTTTAAAAGCCACAAGAAGGTGCCGGGCCCTTTGCAACCAAGCTCCCCTGGATTCCCAAGAAAACAGAGGCAGATTGCTAATGGCCCTGGTCAGCAAATAATATTCAACCTCTGCTTTTCCCAGGGCTCACTGTCCAACGACCTGACCCCACTTTCTGCTCCTTGTTCCTCCTGTGGGCTCCACTCTTCACCAGTGTCCATGCCCTTTAGCCCCTCCAGGAGAAGAAATGGAAGCTCATCTCCTGCTCTTGGTGAATAAACAGAATAAGAGAGGTGATAAGAGATTTTAAATGTGGAATAAAATATGCAAGGCCTTGTACCTAGTAAATGGCAGATCCCAGATTTGCATTCAATCTGCCTTCTCTGATGTGCCTTCTAGGGAGGTTTCACGTCTCCATGCCTCCCGGAATGCCAGTATAATTATATCTAGTTTGTATCTTAAACTGCCTACCCTAAAACAATTGAGGCAGTGGTGGCTCAGTGATAGAATTCTCACCTTCCAAGCAGGAGGCTCCAGTTGGATTCCCAGCCAATGCACCTCACAAAACAAGAACAGCCTGACAGAGAAGGCTTGTGTGTCACTATAATGCTAGACAGATTTTAGCAGAGTTTCCAGACTAAGATGGACGAGGAAGAAAGACTTGCTGATCTACTTCTACAGCCAGTTAAAAACCCGAAGGCTCACTCCTATCCACAGCTGACCATGGGGCTGCAGCAGGAGCAGGCAGGGTTTCAGTTCTTTGTGCCCAGGGACTTACATAACTTGGGGGCACACTGGAAGGCAGTTAACAACACTATAAAGCTGAGATACAAAGTGAGTTTCTCCTGGAAAGGGAATTTCCCAGATGCCAATAAGTCCATCTCAGAACCACAGCCAAAGACAGCACAGACTGGCCAGGATTTGGGACTCCTGTGTCATAGAAGCCATGATTAAAATGAGAATGTCCCCAAGACGCCCAGCCCTCCACGCCCCCACCCCATCACCCCCCACACACACCTGCTCCCAGCCTTCCTGCACCCTTAGTCTCAGCCTCTATTTTCTCATCTGTACTATGGGACCCCTGCTGTGACGAGCAGGTTGTAAAGAACAAATGACATGAAGTCCATGAAAGGATTTCACCAGGCTCTAAACTGTTCACCAAGATTATTATTAGGAACCATCTTATGAATGGTATTAAGTTACACTTCCACTAACATTTCACTAATCATCGATCAACACTAACATTTCATTAATCATCAATCAACAAACATCTCAAAGCTTACTACAGTAAATTATGTGATTTTGAAAAAATAATAAAACTGAAACTCTGCTGCACTTAAATGAGTTGTAACTAACACTGAGCTCTGCGAGATTAAAGCAGAAATCTGGGCAGAATCTTCACTCACAAAGCCTAGCCTTTCCAGGGTCTGAGCCTCTGGTTTAATTAGAAAGTGGCAGTCACTCTGTAAGGAGTTCTGGTGGCATAATGGATAAGGTCATTGGCTGCGAGCCAGGAAGTCAGTGGTTCAAACCCACCAGCTGCTCCGCAAAAGGAAGATGGGGTGATCTACTTCCATGAAGATTTACAGCCTCGGAAACCCAATGGAGGTTGCTATGATATGGAATTGACTTGATGGCAGTGAGTTTGGTGTTTTTGTTTTTAGTCACTCTGTGGGGGCTTATCCCAAGTCAAGGAGGACATTATGGATTGAATTGATATGTGAATGGATTGAATTGATACTGAAAAGATATGTGAAAGCCCTCACTCCTGTACTTGAAATATGACCCTGTTTGGAAATAGGGGTTTTGTTATGTTAGTGAGGTCAAACTAGAGTAGGGTGAGTCCTAAACCTAATGCTATTTCAGTGATGTCTTACATAAAGAACAGAATAGACACAGACACACAGAGAGGGAAGATAGATGCCGCATGCAGACCCCAAAACAAGCAAAGCACCTCAACCAGAGAGAGGGTCACAGAAGGAACTGACATGGCTGAGATCCTGACTTGAACTTTTAGCCTCCAGACTGTGAGAAAATAAATTCCTGTTCTTTAAAGCCACCCCCTTGTGGTAGTTTTTGTTACAGCAATACTGTTGTTATTTGCTGTCGAGTAGGACCTGACTCACAGCAACCCCTCCTTGGGTTTCTGAAGCAGTATCACTACAGAAGTAGATTGCCCAACCTTCCTTCAGAGGAGTGGCTGGTGGGTTTAAACCGCCTGCCTTCTGGCTAGCAGTCAAGTACCTAAGTAGGTTAAAAAAAAAAAAAAAACCTCACTGCCTTCGAGTGGATTTGACTCATAGCAATTCCTCCTTGGGTTTCAGAGGTGCTATCTCTACAAGTAGATTGCCCAATCTTCCTTCCAAAGAGTGGCTGGTGGGTTTGAATCACCAGCCTTCTGGTTAGCAGTCAAATGCCTTAGGCACTACACCACCAGAGCTCCCACACGGTAGGTAAGAAGTCCTTAAACTAGAGACCTCCCTCTTTCTAAGGGTGCATGTCCCTTTCCCAGCAGCTGCTCACCAATGGCTGTTGACTGAATTCAGGTGGTAAGCAACACCACCCCACCCTCACCCCCTGAATTTCTCCTCTCTTTTCCTAATTTGGACTCAAGAGCATTCTCTTCCCCATCTTGTATTGATTGGATAACTCGTGGGGAAAGAATGAACACTGAAGGGCACCTGCCCAATTCAAAGCACTAATATAGATTATTTCCTCATTATGACTCTGAGGGAGCTATTATTACCCTCATTTTGTAGACGAGGAAGCTGAAGCACAGAGAAGGAAAGTAACTTGCCCAACGATACAGAGCAAGTAAGTGGCAGATCTGAGGCCCAGGCTCAGGTAAACTCAAGTGCAACACACTAGCCACCACCCTGAACACCTTAGCACTAGATCATGAACTATGACGCTTACTATACTTTATGCTCTGTGTCTCTATCCTCCATGTCAGCTCTGTGAGGGCAGACCGTGCTTTACCAGCTTGTATTCACCACACAGCGTATCTCTTCAGAGATGGTCAAGGAAGTTTTTTAAATAAATTAATCTAGAAGTAAGAGTACTATACATAACAATACGTGGCAGGGGAGCCCCAAACAATGTTTGCGAGATGACAGAAGGACTTTTTAACCCACACTTCGTTTGGATAATCATGCACATATCATATCTCTGGCAAGTGTTAGATATTTCCAAGGCTCTTAGGTCCCCGACTGGTGCAAAAGGTTCAAGTGCTCAACAGCTAACTGAAAGGCTGGAGGTTCAAGTCCACTCAGAGGGGTCTCAGAGGAAAGGCCTGGTGATCTGCTTCCGAAAATCAGCCATTGAAAACCCTATGAAGCACAGTCCCAGTCTGACACTCATGGGATTGCTGTGAGTCAAAATTGACTCAAAGGCAACTAGTTTACAGATTAATGTTGGTGGCCTGGCAGAAAAATTCAAGGGGTCCAACCGTCCCACCCCACTCCTGGAGTAATTCACTGAGGAAGGGACTCTTGGGATGTTCCAGTAGCTGAGATTGGTCCAAGTGGGGGCCTGGAGATGTACTTGCACACCACGAACTCTCTGGATGGAAGGAGGCTCTGAGGAAAAAACAGAAGAGAAGATGCTTTCTTTGCCGTAGCACCGCTATCATAAGAAGATCTCAGGAAGCCCGGCCCACTCAAGAAAAAGTCCTAGAAAAAGCACATTCAAAGTGCCTGCACACATTAAAATGAAAAGCTCACAGTCCTCATTGCCTATCCTTGACCAGGTGCCACTTTCTGTTTTGCTGTGGTGTGTGTCTTCTTCCACCTTGTATCTGTCTGGTACCCATTTTATTCATGGTAGAATGAGATTCAAATCAACATTCCTCCAAAGAGAGGACAAACCAAGAAGCCGGCAATTTGCCAAGACTGAAGACTAAGAAAACAAGCACACAACACTTTAGAGAATGCTCCCTGTGGGCCAGAGTCTGAACATGCACGGGATTGTGAGGTGAGCCTGCTTCCTCACTGCAAGGTGATCTTGCCTGTCTTTGCAAAACCTGCCATTTGGGGAAAGGCAGAGGGGGAGGGGTGGACGTAGTTATAATCCACAAAATGTATTATCACTGTCCCCTGGTTCTAAGATGTTTCTTTCAATGACTCACAAAGGTTAACTGCAAGGCTCTTAAATTTAAAAAAAAAAAAAAAACCCACAGGGTTTTCCTTTTATAGATTGTCCTCAGGAGACCTTTCACTGAGTGTTCCCTCAGTCCTAATCCTCAACTGGCAGCTGCTTCTTAGCATGCATGTTTACAGAAATACCAGTAGTTATTGCATGTTCTTTTCCATGTGATTAAGCTTTGCCATAAAGCCCAGGCTAGATTAGAAATAGCTTTCTGAAAAAAACTTTGGTCATTGTAGTGTGCAACTCGTGCCACCTACTGGCCACTCCTGGTATTATGCACCAAAGTCCAAGGCTCTGTGAACAGAGTTTTGCCATCCACCAATGAACTAAGGGAACTCTGATGGTGTAATGCCTAAGGCATTTGACTACTCACCAGAAGGCTGGTGGTTCAAACCCACCAGCCACGTCTCGGAAGGACGGTTGGGCAATGTACTTTCATAGAGATACCGCCTCAGAAATCCAAGGAGGGGGTCGCTATGAGTCAGATCTGACTTGACGACAGTTGAGTTTGGTTTTTTTAATGAGCTAGGGAGCTCTGGTAGCATAGTGCCTAAGGCACTTAACTGCTAACCAGAAGGCTGGAAGTTCAAACCCACCAGCCACTCCTCAGAAGGAAGGTTAGGCAATCTACTTCCGTAGTGATATTTCCTCGGAAACCCAAGGAGGTGTCGCTAGGAGTCAGGTCCGACTTGACGGCACATTAACAACAACAAGGAGCGCTGGTGTTGCTGTGCCTAGGGCATTTGACTGCCAGTGAACTAGGCAGAGCCAATGTCCCATCCACCCTGCATGGGCAGGACATGAGTGAGAACTACAACCTTCTTTCCCACACTGGAATCCACCTCAGACCCATGCTGCCTAGAAAAGGGCTGTGCAATCACCTGAGCTATTATCTGAGGAAATAGCTCATTGGATCTCCTGCTCCCTAAAGGCCCCAGGAGAAGGACACTTGAGGATAAGGGAACGAAATACCTTGGCTTTATTTTATATGTACGATCATATTTGAAAAACAGGAAGCACACCACACTAGTGTTTTTCAGCTTTTCTTCATAGCATTTGCCATGTAGCATTTGTGAACTTTGGAATAGCTGTATGAAGTAGGTTCTGCTATTCGTACTTTAGATTTGAGAAGACTGGGGCAAAGAGAGTTTCCATCACTGGGTTAAATGCCTTCCTCTATACAGAGGGAAGTGAAAAGTTGTTGGGATACTCTTTGGGAAGTGGAAATATATCATAGTGATTCTTTTGTTTATTTTTAAAGCAAACACAACAAAATAATGACCAAAGACCAGACGAATAACATCAAAGACATACAAGAAAGCAAAAGGTCCTTCAAACGACAGGGAAGAAAAGAAGCACCAAAACAGATTCAGAAGAGACACTGAAACTTCTCTTGAACATGTTGTTGTTGTTGTCATTATATGCCATTAAGTCGGACTCGACTCATAGCAACCCCTCCTTGGGTTTCTGAAGTGGTATCACTATGGAAATAGATTGCCCAACCTTCCTTCTGAGGACTGACTGGTGGATTTGAACCGCCAGCCTTCTGGTTAGCAGTCAAGTGCCTTAGGCACTACGCTACCAGAGCTTCTACGCTACCAGCTAAAGTGAATGGAAGAAATGATCAAGTAAAAGAGCTGAACAGAAGATTTCAAGTGGTGGCTCAAGAAGACAAAGTATTATAATAAAATGTGCAAAGACCAGAGTTAGAAAACCAGAAAGGAACAACATGCTCAGCATTTCTAAAGCTGAAAGAACTGGGGGGAAAAGAAATCAAGCATTGAGATAAAATACTGAAGAATTCTTTGGACAAAATACTGAACAATGCAGGACGCATCAAAAGGAGATAAAAGGAATGCAGAGTCACTTTATCAAAAAGGACTGGTTGACATTCAACCATTTCAGGATGTAGCATATGGTCAAGAACCCATGGTATTGAAGGAAGAAGTTCAATATATACTGAAAGTACTGGTGGAAAATAAGCCTCCAGGAATTGACAGAATACCTGAGATGTTTCAACAAATGAACATAACGCTGGAAGCACTCACTCATCTATGACAAGAAACTTGAAAGATAGCCAAACTGAGTGGAAAGATCCATATTTGTGTCATACCAAAGAAAGATGGTCCAACAGAATGTGGAAATTATCAAACAATATCATCAATATCATATGCAAGTAAAATTTTGCTGAAGAGCATTCAAAAACAGTTGCAACGATATATTGATAGGGAACTCCTAGAAATTCAAGCCAGATTCAGAAGATGTGGAACTTAGATATCGCTGGTGATATCATGTGGATCTTGGCTAAAAGCAGAGAATACCAGAAAGATGTTTATCTGTGTCTTATTGAGAATACAAAGATATTTTACTGTGTGGATCATAACAAATTATGGATAATATTGCAAAGAATGGGAATTCCAGAACATTTAATTGTGCTCATGAGAAACCTGTACATAGACCAAGAAGCAGTCATTTGAACAGAACAAAGGGATACCCTGTGGTTTAAAATCAGAAAAGGTCTTCCTCAGGGTTGTATCCTGTCATCATACAGATCCAATGTGCATGTGAACACTGAGCAAATAATCCAACTAACTGGACTATATTAAGAAGAATGTGGCATCAGGATTGGAAGAAAATTCATTAACAACCTGCAATACACAGATGATACAACCTTGCTTGCTGAAAGTGAAAAGGACTTGAAGCACTTAATGATGAAGATTAAAGACTATGGCATTATATCTCAACACAAAGAAAACAAACTCCTCACAACTGGACCAATAAGCAACATTATGATAAATGGAGAAAATACTGAAGTTGTTAAGTGTTTCATTTTACTTGGATCCACAATCAACGCCCATGGAAACAGCAGTCCAGAAATCAAACAACAGACTGCATTGGGTAAATTTGCTGCAAAGTAGCTTTCTAAGGTGTTGAGAAGCAAAGATGTCACTTTGAGGACGAAGGTGTGCCTGCCTCAAGCCATGGTATTCTCAATAGCCTCCTTTGCTTGTGAAAACTGGATAGAGAATGAGTAAAACTGAAGAAGAATTGATCCCTTTGAATTGTGATGTTGGCAAAGAATACTGACTATAACAAACTAATAAGTCTTGGAAGAAATACAGCCAGAATATTCCTTATAAGGGAGGATGGGGAGACTTCGTCTCACTTACTTTGCATGTTGTCAGAAGAGACCAGTCCCTGGAGAAGGACATCATGCTTGGTACAGTAGAGGGTCAGAAAAGAAGAGGAATATCCTCAATGATATGGATTGACACTGTATCTGCAACAAGGGGCTCAAATATAACAACAATTGTGAGGATGGCACAGGACCAGGCAATGTTTCGTTCTGTTGTACATGGGGGTGCTATGAGTTGGAATCAAGTTGATGGCCCCTAACAACAAAAACAACCAGCTGCCATTGAGTTGATTCTGACTTGTGGTGACCCCATGCAAGTCAGGGTAGAACTGTGCTCCATAGGGTTTGCATGCTGAGTTTTCACAAGTAGAATGCCTTTCTTCTGAGATGCCTCTGGGTGAATACAAATCTCCAGCCTTTTAGTTAGCAGCCGAATGTGTTGACGGTTTGCCCTACCCAGGCACTCCTTTGTGAAAGCAAAATGATAGTTATTCCAGTCACTTATTGCTGAACTGTCTGACAACAGGAAAAGGAGGATGAGAATGGTTGCACAATTCAAAGAATACAATCAGTGTCGTTAAATAGTACATGTAGAAACAGCTGAATTAGTGTACGTTCTGCTATGTATATTTGCAACAACAACAAAAATAAAATAAATCAGATAGGTAGTGTGGTAGTTTAAATTGTATGTCAACTTGGCTGGGCCTGGTTGAATGACTGGGCAGCTGGTGGTAGTTATTCCCCATGATGAGACTGGCAATCAACTCCATGGTGGGATCTACTACAAGCAGCTGAGTAGCTGCCTTTGGGATGTGGTCTGCTTCCTGTATATAAGGAGAAGCCTTAGGGATAGTCTCTAACTTATGGCACGCTTAGACTCTGCATGTAGCTGTGTCGTTGTTCAGCAGCCTGCCATGCTTTGCTGACCTTGGGACTTACAATGGACTTGAATTAATGGCCTGCTATGTGGTTTGGTAACAGTGGGACTGTGCCATTTTATTTGTTGACCTTGGGCTTGTTAGCCTTAGCAGCCAGGAGCTGCCTGAGTGAAGAGATGCCTCTGGCTTCAGTGGGCTGGGAGCAAGAGGCAGAGCTAAAGCCCAAGGCTGGGGGACTTTCACACAGCCCCTAGAGCCTGGCACTTTGAAGTTGGACTTAAAGCCTCCAAATTATGAAAGAATAAACTCCTGTTTGTTAAGGCCATCCCCTTAGTGGCATATTTCTGTTAGAGCGGGGCTAAGTAACCAGAACAGGTAGATAGATACAGATAGACAATGCATGCTGGAGCCAGTTATTTAACTTTCCTCTGCTTCTTACAATTGTTTCAACAAATTGCTAAGACCTCCTTGTGCCTCAAGATCTTAATCTGTGAAAAGCCAAAAACTGAACTCACTGCTGTGAGTCGATTCGACTTATAGCAACCCCTCCCTGGGTTTCCGAGGCCGTATCTCTACGGAAATAGATTGCCCATTCTTGCTTTGGAGGAGTGGTTGGTGGGTCTGAACTGCCAGACTTCTGGTTAGCAGTCAAATACCTTAGGCACTACGCCACCAGAGGTCCCAATCTATGAACCTCAAGATTCTTGTGAGGATTAAATGAGTTCATACATGCAGAGCACAATAGTGCCTGGCACATAGAAAGTTCCATATAGCTACATTTTAAGTACTAGTGTTGTTATTATTATATCAAAGCAAAGCAAAGATCTGAAAAAAATTCCCAAACACAAACAGAATAAATAAAAAGAAATAGCACAGCCATATAAACAGGCCACAGCAAAACCAACAAAACAGCAACACAGCACCCAAAAGGCAAAGATCCCAGTCTAGAAGAAAACAGCCCAAGGAACAGAAGAAAATTCCTCATCAGTGCTTTGGATTACAGAATAAAGTAACAACATGAATTCAATAAAATAAGAGTTCAAAAGTTGAGTAACGTATTAAAGAAATGAAGGAGAGATTTCAGACCTCACCTTTCATGGCTATGAATCTATCTTTAATACCTAAAAAGAAGTATGTAATTAAAAAAAATTTTTAATGAGCTAAAAAGAGTGGCTAAGGCACTTGCCTGTTAACCAGAAGGCTGGTGGTTCAAACCCACCAGCCACTCCTCAAAAGGAAGGTTGGGCAATCTACTT